>NC_140173.1:122347655-122717655 GCF_963971535.1 Notolepis coatsorum | reverse complement strand
AGATCGAGAGACAAGACGACAGCGTGAAGTCCTGTGTGTTGAATGAATGAATGAATGAATGAATGAATGAATGAATGAATGAATGAATGAATGAATGAATGAATGAATGAATGAATGAATGAATGAAAACTTTATTTAACAGATTGCAGAATGGGTACAATACAGTACGGCTCAATACATACAATTGTTAAGGGGATGCAGACCTGAGAAAGACGTTTGTCTTGTTTCAATCAGGGTCCCCCATTTTCAATTCATATAGACATTTATGACATACACAACATACATGACATTTATGGCATAGGGACATATAGGTATTTAGTACTGATACATTTGTGACATAAACGGTATTCCAATATACAGTACTGTTCATTGATAATAATTTACAGAAGTAAGAGATAGGTTGAAAACCTTATTGAGGATTTATATATAGATATATGAGATATAGATAATATAAGATATAGATATATAAGGTATATATATAGGGGGGGGGGATTTATGACAATTTCCTGTAGTATGTTAATATAGTCCTCTCGGGACAGATACACCATTTCTATAGCAGGATCAAGGGAGGGGAGAGGTGAGTTTATTTTGGGGAGGGATCCCAACGACAACAAGGGGTGACCAAGGGAGTGCTAGGTGGCTGTGGGTTTCTCTGGGTGTCGATGGACTGCTGTGTGTTCCCTGGTGCCCCGGGGGAGGCACGGTAGGCATCAACCAACGAGATCACAGTTTTGACGAGATGCTGTCTTCTTTCCTCGGGCACGAGGGAGGGGGGCCGTGTACGTTAAAACGACAGCCAAGTAAATTGAAAAAAACAGGTAGTTTGTTGATTCTGAAGGTTGATTAAGAATCAAAGGGAGGAATGAAGGAATCTATGTTTTTCAATGTGTATATAATGTATATATCGGTGGGTGACAGCATTTGCTATTAGCTATTAGTTGTAGGAGGACAGTATTTAGTGGTGTGTGTTTTCAAGTTAGACTGGGAAGCCAGTTCTAATAGAGCCCTGGGCTCCGAGGTCATCGGCAGCTTGTTAACAAACACTGATAAGCACTGGTGGAGGCAGGTTTGGTCAGAGCTACGGGGAGAGTTTGACATCGATAGAGACATTGTTTAGTGTGTCAAAGACCAGCTGTTGCCATGGTAGCATGTCACGTAGTAACGAGAAAAGGGGGCGGGCCCCGTTGCTAGGGGGAAGACGTTATGATGTGAGTTTCTTCCGGGATAAGTTAGATTGAGACACGACGCACAGGCGAGCAGACACGTTGATCAGAGACTTTGATCCCTCCTCACCCTCGCTGGGTGGGGGAGGGGAAGTGACACATAATCGCTAGCTTCGGCTAACAGGGAATGGTTGTTGGCTACGACGAGGCCCAGAACCATTGGACTAATAGCATAAGAGACGGTGGAGAAGAATGAATTAAGACTGTTCAAGGACATTACAGAGTTGGTTACATCTGGTACGGAGCTATGTTTATGAAAATAAACATGAGGATCTAAGGAAAGAGATCACGTTGCAATGTTGTTTGTTCTGACCACGGATGTACTAACAGGGGTTGATACAGTGTGAGACAGCTAATGAGATATCCAAGTAAAATGACACAACGCGGAGGCCAGTCACGGAACAGCAGGTGACGAGTGAGAGAAATGATTAAAGGCTAGAAACACTGTTATCTAACACTGTGGAAATTAGTCTGGGTGGATTTCCTCTACCTGTGACAGACGCGCAATTCAGCCAATAGACAGTTACACTGTAAAAACAAAACCGGTAAAAAAACAGTAAATGTCTGGCAGCTACGGCTGCCAAACATTTACTGTCAAATCACAGTAAAATACCAGAATTTAAATAAAGTGGAAAAGCAATTAATTTACAGAAAATTGTGTTTATTATTTTTGCAGAGAACCACTGTTAATTCACAGGTTAGGTTCAGCAGTGAAACACTGTTATTTTACAGGTTTTTTCCTACATTACAATGAAACACCTTCAATTAAGTGACAGAACTTAAAGTTCAGCAGTGAAACACTGTTATTTCACAGGTTTTTCCAAAATTATTACAATCAAACTCCTTCAATAAAGTGACAGAACTTAAAGTTCAGCAGTGAAACACTGTTATTTCACAGGTTTTTCCAAAATTATTACAATCAAACTCCTTCAATAAAGTGACAGAACTTAAAGTTCAGCAGTGAAACACTGTTATTTCACAGGTTTTTCCAAAATTATTACAATCAAACTCCTTCAATAAAGTGACAGAACTTAAAGTTCAGCAGTGAAACACTGTTATTTCACAGGTTTTTCCAAAATTATTACAATCAAACTCCTTCAATAAAGTGACAGAACTTAAAGTTCAGCAGTGAAACACTGTTATTTTACAGGTTGTTCCTAAATTATTACGATCAAACGCCTTCAATAAAGTGACAGAACTTAAAGTTCAGCAGTGAAACACTGTTATTTTACAGATTTCTCCTAAATGATTACCATCACATTTACATTTTACATTTAGTCATTTAGCTGACGCTTTTATCCAAAGCGACTTACAAGTTCTGTGCGACAAGACAGCAAGAAGGGTACAACTCTATCAGCTGAGTAACAATGTTCATCAAAGTGTTGCGTGTTACAGTGTAGGTTAGTTTATTAGGACAAGTGCATGACAGTAAGGTTAGTCAGGGTTAGATTTTTTTTTTTTTTTTTTATCATTTTAGATAATGGTTGAAGAAGTGAGTCTTTAGTCGACGGCGAAAGATTGGACGGGATTCGGCTGTCCTAACTGGGATGGGTAGTTCATTCCACCATTGTGGGGCAAGGACTGAGAATAGGCGGCTTCTCTTTGATGACCCTCCGGGAGCTTGGATAGGAGTAGGTCTGAGGCGGCCAGAAGATGCAGAGCGTAGGGGTCTTGAGGGTGTGTAGTTAGAGACCATTGACCGGAGGTAGGCGGGAGCGGTTCCCTTTGCCGCACGGTATGCTAGGTCGAGGGCCTTGAAGCGGATACGTGCAGCAATGGGGAGCCAGTGCAGGTCCCTAAGAAGTGGGGTGACATGGGCCGACTTCGGTAGGTTTGAGATCAGGCGGGCCGCTGCGTTTTGAATGAGTTGAAGAGGCTTGGTGGCAGTGGCCGGGAGGCCAGCTAGCAGTGCGTTGCAGTAGTCGAGGCGGGAGATGACTGTTGATTGGACGAGGAGTTGGGTGGCTTCTTTTGTCAGGAAGGGGCGTATCCTTCTGACGTTGCTCAGGAGGAATCTGCAGGTTCTGGTTGTCGCTGCGATGTGAGCAGAGAAGTTCAACTGGTCGTCGAGGACAACACCAAGGTTCTTGGCGGTCGGCGACGCGGTCACAGCTGCATTCTCGACTGTGATGGAGAGGTCGGTCAGGGGGGAGGATTTGGCCGGCAGGTGGAGCAATTCTGTTTTGCTTAGGTTCAGTTTGAGGTGGTTGGTCGTCATCCAGGCGGAGATGTCGGACAGACAGGCCGAGATCCGCTCAGAGATGTGGATATCTGAGGGAGGGAAGGAGAGGAAGAGTTGAGTATCATCGGCATAACAATGATATGAGAAGCCATGAGACGTGATAATGTTACCCAGTGATTTAGTGTAGAGGGAGAAGAGAAGGGGTCTGTGGGATATTTGTGGATATCCTGATGAAGAATGTCTCAGTCAACCGAGGCTTGGATAATAACAAGGTTTATTAACCAAACAGATAGAATACATAGAGAGAATGGCTGAGGCTCTCGCCCCAGGTGATCAGCTGAAATTACCCAGGTAAGAAGCCCTGGATAGATCTCAAGAGGAGATCTATATAGTTAACAGGAGGGGGTGTGGTCCCATTTGATAGGTCAGATGGGGGGGAGGGGGTACAGGTTTGGGGACACAGGGGAGGGGGGTGATTATTCCACAGAGAGGGGGGGGGGGCACAGGTAAAGGGAACACAGGGGAGGGGGATATATTTACATGAGGACACATTATACCACAATACTCACTTTTCTTTCTTATAATGTGGGTGAGATTAATGTATAATATACCAGGATTGTTTGGAACAGGTAAAAGTGGGGATAATAGTTTAAAATAGAATTATTTACATACATGATTAATAGAATTATTTACATACATGATTCATGACATGATCGACTGGACTGCGGTCTGTGTTATTTTGATATCAGAGATGTGGGAATAGATATCACCCTTTTCTTTTATTAATCGCTCAAAATACCTATATCAATGAGTGGTCCTCATCTCTGATATCAAACAACAATTAACATAATCATTAGAAGCTATCGCTGTGCAAATATCTTGGCATACCTTCAGTCGTTCATGTCGTGACTCTGGGGAGCTAATGTGATCGTTTGTGCATACAGGCATCGTAATAAACCAATTAAATACATGCACTGTCTGTGTGGTCAGAGTGCACATGGTGAAAAAACAAAATTGTGTTCATAATTATTAGGAATCGGATTTACACATAAGGCTAATGTGTACAAAAACATTTTAACAACCGTTAACCTGGTGGTTAATAAAACTAACATGATTGATTATGGGAAATTGTTCACAAATATATATATATATATTTGCACATTTTGTGATGATTCTTGATGAAATTACTTAGGATCCAGTTGTATTTAATCTGAGTTTGAGTGTCACTTTCATCTGTGATTGCCTCAGCTTTGTTGGTCTTTACTTAGAATCAGGCAATTTTCTCCATTTCTTCTCTATAAATGAGGAGATAAAACGTCTTATGCATCGCTTCTGTATGTAATTCTAGTGCATATACTATCAATGGTTCACCATACAGGTGCAAAACAACGTTGCATGTCCTCTTCTATGAGAGAATAAAACAACTGATTATTTCTTGTCTGACAATACAATTTTGTAACCTAAGTAATTCTAATGTGATGTAATGTGATCATGTGGTCACTTCTTCCTTCAGCAATACATTTTAGCTCATTATTACTAACCATTGTTAATGTTTTCTTATTGATTTCTTTTCATCACATCCCTAGTTCATCGTTTTGCAGATACATACAATTGTGTGAAAAGTTTCCTGCTTGTGAAGGTATTAATCTGAATGATGTTGCGTCGTTGTTGACAAGGTGTTCTCTGTCGGCCGTGTGGCAGGGCCAAACAGTAACACATAAAAATTAAATAAATATATACAATAGACATTACCTTAGTGGCTAATGTGTCAAAATAAAATTGAAAACCGTTAACCTAGTGGTTAATATAAAAGGTGATTATGATAATCGTTATGCATTGTTCTGTGGTGCATACTATCAATGGTCAAAACAAACTTGGTGTCTTGGAACAATCCAACTGGTTCTGCCCTGTTTAACAATACCATTTTGTAATGTGACTCTGTGATCATTTCTCATTGTCATTATAAAATTGGTTAATGCAATCTTACTGATTGTATTTCATCATATTCCTAGTCAATAATTTTCCAGATACATATGAACTCTGTGAAACAGTTCTTGTTTGTGAATCTGACAGTTGCTGTGAAGTGTTGATCATCTGTTCTCGGTCTGTCGTGTGGCAGGGCCAATACATACATAACAATGTGGACAATGTGTGTTCAGAAGTATCTTGTTCTACAGGTCTCTGATGATGTCTCTTCTTGACGATGCAGTCGGGAACATTCACTGGTCGTCCTTCATTCAGAGGGGGCCTACAGGAGGTCGCCGTCCGCTCCCTGTGTACCTTGTCAAGGGTCACCGGTAGCAGTCAACTGTTCCTCGTCATCGCGGTACTAGAGGGGCGAGGGGGCGGGCGTTTTTGAATGTGTTGTGCTGGTTTCGCTGTCCTCTCCTCGTCATTGCGGTACCACTTGATGGAGGGCGAGGGCCCGCCGGTGTAGTGGCTAGTCAGTAGGACGCTCTCTCTCACACGGATGACAATCTTGTCATGGGAATCCACCTTGATGGTCGGGGCTTTGGTTCCCTTCTGCAGGTGATGGGTTTGGTCTGCAGTGCCGGGGTGGAGGCCGTCAAAGGTTGATCTCCTCTTCGTCAGTGTCTCCTTGGTCAGTCTCCTTCGTGGTCCTCTGCTCCACTTTCTTGGGGATGTCTGTGGGCTGGGTTGGATGGTTCTCCCACGGTTGTTGTCGTCGCCTCTGGTTGTCAATTTTCTTTATGTGTCCCGCTGTGATTAGCTTGTTAATCTCAGCGCGGTACACAGTCTCTTGAGCGGGGTCTCTGGCTAGGCGCCGCTCTGTGTTCAATAGATACCGCTCCGTCGCTTCTTTTGGGGCGTGGAAGGTGGGCATACCCTCTCGCCTCAAGAGTGGAGTTGCGTATCTCATCACTCCGTTGACTTTGACTCTCTTTGTCCCTTGCTCGAGGAGTGCTATGGCGTAAATGTCTTCCTTGGAACGAATGTCTTTCTTTTCGTTCTTAAAGGGCATTGTCTCTAGTGTCCATAGCCTCTCGACATGCTGTAGGAGGGTGGTGTCTTCTTCTGTCACTCTGGAGTGGAGGCAGCTAGTGGCTGCTGTTCGGTTAAGAGACTTAGCGAGGGGGCCTTGTAATGTCCATCCTAGGCGGGTCTCGACTGCTGCAGGACAGCCTCTGGGCCCTGTGTGGACCCGGTCTATCGGGACTATGAGGTCTGCATGGTCGGAGCCTATCAGCAGGGTCGGGGTGGCACCGTCTATGAGCGGGATAGGTAGTTGACGCAGGTGCACATATTTATCCATCAGCTTGGCGATGGGGTAGGTGTACTGCGACAGGCCTATTTCTTGGCTGGTGAAAGCATTAGTAATCCTATACCGTCTCTCTGGCTGCCCGCTTGCTGCGATAGTGAAGGAGACATTCTCGCCCTTTATCGTCTTTAGATCTCTTCTTATTGTCCGAATCGTCATTGGTTGTGTCCGCAGCTTCGTGGTTCAGGTCGCGCATCGTCTCACTCGTCCTGTCCTCTCACCAATTTGTGATCTGAGGGTGATAAACACTGCCTTAGAAAACTCCTCACATAAATGATTCAACGCCTTTCTGCTAAAGTGGAAAATCATTTTGGGATTAATTCATTTCATTTTAAATACAATCACTTAATTGACAATAGGAAATGCAAGCCAATTGCATTAGCAGTGATTCCTTACGTCAAGAAGGTCACATTCACTACAATTTTATCAGATCTTGTATCTAACTAGATCTTCCAGCATTACACTTTAAATAAAATTTGTAAATGAATGGCCAAAGTCTTGAATCAGATAAAATAGCTCCTTGTCTTCATATTCTGATGGTCTTAAATTGAAGTTGATCTTACCTCAGGCCGCGTACGATGGTGTGCTTCTTCAAGATACTTACCTCGCCATGACTTCTCGGTTGTTCTTCACATCTCAGTATGGCTCATCATAGCATAGCATGGGGAAAAAACATAAAATCTAGGTAGCCAGTTAATTTTTGCATGAAAAACAATCATTTGTTTTGTCATCTACGTTTTAACTAACCTTACTGTCATGCATTTGTCCTAATAAACTAATCTACACTGTAGCACTCAACACTTTGATGACCATTGTTACTCAGCTGATAGAGGTGTGCCTTGCCTGATGTCCTGTCGTACAGAACCTGTGAGTCGCTTTGGATAAAAGTGTCAGCTAAATGATCAATGTTGTTGATATCTTGTACATTTAGATAATTGTGCTGCAATTTTGGTGGTTGATAATTTTGCAATCATGGAAAGTATTAGTTGTTAAAAGAATAGTCTAAGGAAAGTCATGCATGTTATTGGTTATAAACAGAGAATAGAAGGAGGGGATTGTAAGTAGTTGTTTTCATCATTAATCTTTCATCTCGGGCACTTCTCTAATTCATGTGTCTTTTGAAAAGAGATGATGAAAACGACTGGTTAGTTATTGTTAGTATGGGAGTTAGGTAGATTTTCATAACTGCAAATTCATCACCGGTGTCTAATTCATGTTAATTAAGTGGTTCTCTGTTGCCATCCACCGCTAGGTGAGTTCATCAAGTCTGTGGTCACGAGTGCAGGCATTTGCATTGCTTTGTCTCCCAAGTGCCCACTCTGAAGAAATTTACATGTGGGTGTTTTGGATGTAGATTTGTTCCAAATGGTCAATCGATTGTCTCTCAGCTCTGCACTGTCTCTCGGTTGACATGCAAATTGTTGGATTTTCTGTCTTTTGTGATACAATTTGGGTGTAGTCATTCACTGTTTTGCATCTCGCCTCAGAGCCAGATCTGTAAATACAAACACATGTTAATTTTCCACTCTTTTCTAAAACCTGGGTGAATCCTCTTTGACTGTCTGTGTGCTCAACAAACATTAGCTAGATCTCATCCATCCCGTTCTTGGATGTAATGATAGTGTTATCATTTATCAATCATATCGCATATGTACACAAGCATATGAATGTGGACCCACACATTTTGAATCATGTTTAAAATGTCTTTTAATGGAAAGGGCTAGTTATCTTTCATTGGTTCTTTAGATAAACACATTAACTCAAGTGAATATAACCTAAACATCTTACTTTTAAACATGATCTATGTTGTTTGTGTTCCAAGTTTTCAACATTGAAAGCTTATAAAGTCTAATCTAACGCTGTTTATGTGGACTACAATTCCTGTACTGCCATATATTGGGAACCGGAAGTGTTTGTTTAGCTCCCATGGTCAGTATGACCGGTACGCCCACAGATGTATTATAATTCTGAAACAGACATTGTAATTAGCTTTATGTGACTTATAATGTGTAAATTAAAGCACATAAACACTCAAGTGATCTGAGATAGTTGTAATTTGCTTTAACTGATAGTTGTGTATATGTACAGTTTCTACGTCAAATGACTCCCTTTTCTTGACTCCTTTTGTATCACAAAAAGTACTGAATTTGCAAATCTGGTATGTCATAAATGTACAGATGTAGCAGTACTGACTATCTGTCTGTCATGTATGTCATAATATGTTCTGATAAATTGAAAATGGGGGACCCTGATGTAAACAAATCTGGTATTGAAAATGGGGGACCCTGATGTAAACAAGACTAAAGTCTCTCTCTGGTCTGCATCCCCTTAACAATTGTGTATTGAGCTGTGCTGTATTGTACCCATTCTGCAATCTGTTAATAAAGTTTTCAATCAATCAATGCATCTATATTTATGATTGTCATACTCACCGGGGACAGCTGTTGTGTTGGGTTGGATCCGTTACGTGTCGTCAGCAACCCGCATCTCACCACCTCAACTCAACATTTTCCAATAGCAGCGCGCACATACATATACAAATAAAACATATACTACACGTGGATTTCACGCACCCTTGGCTTTGGGTACATTACACTTTACGTTCGCTTATGGATAGTTTAATATAAAATAATAACTTCACGGCGCGCATAGCGTCACGTCATTGCTCCATGCGACGTTCGTGTGTTCTCATTCGCCTCGGAAATAACGCTTTGTAATTCATACAGTATTTTTCCCACGAGCTCTCAATAGCCTGGAATTCCTATACCAGCGTTTTGTTACCGAATGAACGCGCCTGTGCATATGTGAAACGTAAACAAACTGAAACGATAAAACTATACTTCCCCAAATGGCCGTTCCCGCGGGCCGGTGTTCTGCGGAATCCGGAAATTACTATCCTAGTTTGTTCCCGTGAACTGCACTTCAATGTTATTCTTTGTATAACGGTAACTCGTTTCTCAATGCTCGTCGCGCTATCCGCAGCCGGTTCTTGACTCAATAAAGCAACGCGACGGGTCCTATAATACTTGTGCACATACAAACGAGACTTAAACAGACAAACAAACAATAATACATATAAGTTAACGTGTGTGTATATCTGACTGTATTGGATCGCTTTACGTTTAGTCGGCCAACATCTGTTGCGACAAGGCATTAATACCCTTGATATATAACTACACATCGTTATTAAAATCATAACGACCGAACCTGACTTCGAAATTTACCAGCGATATATTAGATTATATATACCTTTTAATCATACTCTCGGCCTCTTAACCCGCGACTAACGTCCTGTTTAATGTACTTTCCGCGACTGATGTCCCGTTTAATGTACATTTACGTACTCCCGGGACATCGCGTAATCATGTACTAACTAGGACATCGCGTGATCATCTTCCCGCTATCTGTATTGATCAATTGGTTAATTTAATCCAAAATACATCGTTTTCAGGAATGAGATTGTGGGCTTAGTTTGAGGTTGAAACAATGAATATTATGACGCTACTCTGGTAATTTCTAATTATGATTCCATCAGCTTCTCGGTCCTAACTTCCCGCCTCTTTGCAAAGGAATCACAGAACGTTTTTAACAGAGTAGCGTTTTCCAAGGATATCACATCATAATAAGCTCACGTATCTATTTTGTTGCCTATATTTTTAGTCTGCATCAGCTAGACTAGGGGTAGCAATCCAACAACCTGTGTGTGCCTTAGCTTTCGGTCGGCTCCGACTCGACCAGGAATAGCACCTCAACCTTTGTGCCTAAACTTTTGGGAATAGCACTATAACCCATCCTCTCAGAACCGCCTGATAAAGGACCCAGGTGCACGCGCGCCCTGGTAACGATTCTCAATACAGATCAGATATATTAATGCACATTATTCTACTCAGCCATGATCTCAATATTGGACAACATTCTGTAATATTCACCTGGCACAGAGAAAAGCGGGAAGATTTTAATTCCTTCCATACATTTTTGGTCGACCATCCTATTATACTCACTTTTCTCTGTATAGTTGAATGATACAGCACGCCGGGAGGACGCAAAAAGTCCGTCACAAGTTCGTAGACGCCAATTGTGGGATATTTGTGGATATCCTGATGAAGAATGTCTCAGTCAACCGAGGCTTGGATAATAACAAGGTTTATTAACCAAACAGATAGAATACATAGAGAGAATGGCTGAGGCTCTCGCCCCAGGTGATCAGCTGAAATTACCCAGGTAAGAAGCCCTGGATAGATCTCAAGAGGAGATCTATATAGTTAACAGGAGGGGGTGTGGTCCCATTTGATAGGTCAGATGGGGGGGAGGGGGTACAGGTTTGGGGACACAGGGGAGGGGGGTGATTATTCCACAGAGAGGGGGGGGGGGCACAGGTAAAGGGAACACAGGGGAGGGGGATATATTTACATGAGGACACATTATACCACAGGTCCTAGGACCGAGCCCTGGGGGACACCCGTCCGCAGGGGGCGGGTGGCCGACAGAGTCCCTCTCCATGACACTTGGTAGGAGCGGTCGTTGAGGTATGATGTCAGCCATGTCAGCGCAGATCCAGCCACTCCCATTCCTGCAAGGGCCGCGAGGAGGATCTGATGGTTGACTGTGTCGAAGGCTG
Source organism: Notolepis coatsorum (assembly GCF_963971535.1). Classification (NCBI taxonomy): domain Eukaryota; kingdom Metazoa; phylum Chordata; class Actinopteri; order Aulopiformes; family Paralepididae; genus Notolepis; species Notolepis coatsorum. The sequence continues at coordinate 122,706,352 of NC_140173.1, read as the reverse complement.
CAGATAGATCTAGGAGAATCAGGACAGAAGAGAGGCCTTTCGCTTTTGCTAAGTGAAGTGCCTCTGTGACCGCAATGAGGGCCGTTTCTGTGGAGTGGCCAGTCCGGAAGCCAGACTGATTGGGGTCTAGGAGGTCATTCTGTAAGAGATAAGCAGTAAGTTGGTTGGATACAGCACGTTCAAGTGTTTTAGAAAGGAAGGAGAGAAGAGAGACAGGACGATAGTTGGCTATGACGGTGGGGTTCAGGGTTGGTTTTTTTATGAGGGGCATGACTCTGGCTTGTTTTAGGGAGGTGGGGACCACCCCCGAGTTGATCTTTAATAAAGTGGCACCACTAAAAGTTAAGCAGACAAACACTTTTATTGTACAGATTGTTAGAAACAAAAAGCTTCAAGTGTTAACAAACGCTCAGGATTGTAAAACTGCTTTATTTTGGAAGCCCCGGGCCTCCTCGCTTGTCAGAGCGGTCCACGTCATTTGCCTGATTATGTTGTAGGTGGAGATACCTGAAAATTAATATAAGTAAGTTGGATGAAAGCATATGACACATGTCTACTTAGCAATCAGACATCATTATGATCAGACATTGTGATTATTTTTAGAATTATCACCATCATATAGTCATTCAGACATTGGTCTGGAACAGTCAATTCTTTTGGCCATCGTAGCTGTCAAACTTTGACTCAGAGCGCAACTAATTGTAGCATCCGGCAGCCAGGAAGACTCAGAGCAACTTGTGAAAAGAAAAGTCACACAGCTGCTCCACTCCCTCCATGTGTATTTCAGCGAATCCCAGTACATTTTATTTGTCACATGTCTTGAAAATGGCGACGGCGTCTGAAATTACCTAGCCGTTGCATCCGGTCTTAAAGGTAAATACAAAACCGCTGCATCCGGTCTAAATGGGTACAGGGCGGCAGTGGCGTTTTTATATGTAAATGTTGGTGGGGCAAAGCAGAAATTTTTAGGGGGAAAAAACACATTATTAATTTCATTTTGATGATTTCTTTTGCACTTTATGATGGATTAAATGAACTGCTATTATAGAGCTCCACACCAGTGAAGGCCACACCAAAGCACACAGACAACTTTTTAGGGATTCTATGACAACCCTTTCTAGTAATTACTATCAAATGTCTATATAAAGTAAAGTTTGTTAACTTTCTGTAAGCTATTATTATTATCACAATATTTAATAGGAATTTACTGTAAATAGATGGGAAAGTAAAAGCGTAATGCTGACAAGATACTTTTAAAGGGATTTCAAATAGGTTAATTTGAATGTAATTTTGAGTTTTTATACAAAGTTGGGCTGTAAAAATACAGAGAATACCGGTATATAGCAAATATCTGTATTAAAAATATATATTTTTTTAAATACTGAAAGTTGCCTTATTTTCACATACAGTAAAATGATGAGTATCTTATGTGTTTTTACATATAATTCAATGTAATTTAACATTCAACACAATTAAGTGAATGTATTTAAAAAAAAAGATTACCTGTAGAATAACTGAAGGTTTTTACTGTTTATTTTTAATTATATTATTTTCTTTTTTAACATTATGTAACATTACATTTAAAGTTTAACAGCAAAAAAACAGAAAGTTGCTTTATTTTCACATACAGTAAAAGTATGTATATTCTAGGTGTTTTTACATGTAATTTAACATTCAAGACAATTAAGCGATGGAATAATCCTGTAAAAAAAAAGATAATTTCTTATTAAATCAATTTACAGATTACAACCTTTATTTAATGGTTAATATTTGTATCAAAGGTTATTCACAATTTTTTATGGTATTTACACTTGAAGTAGAAAACAAAAATAATCTGTAAAATAATACAGTGAATTTCCCTGTGAATTATTTTTTCTTTCTAGTGTAGGCTAATGGACATTACGATGTTTGCTAGAGAAGAGTAGTAGAAGAGAAAATGCTTGTCGCTACAGTAACTCACACAAAGCTAACCGTGTGGTGTCCTCGTTTTATGGGGCAGTGTGACGACAACACTGCTCACACTGGACAGCGTCTGTCCGAGTGTGTAGCTGGCCTCTTAAATGCAGGTAACAGGACCCGTCTGTCTGAGTGTATATCTGGGCTCTTAAATGCAGCTAACAGGACCCGTCTGTCTGAGTGTATATCTGGGCTCTTAAATGCAGGTAACAGGAGCTGTTTTGTTCCCGCCACCTGAAATACCTGCTAATAATGCATTATATAGCCTGCATATACACACAAAATGTGTTTCCCGGATTCAATGTGTTAAATGCAGCTAACAGGACCCGTCTGTCTGAGTGTATATCTGGGCTCTTAAATGCAGCTAACAGGACCTGTCTGTCTGAGTGTATATCTGGGCTCTTAAATGCAGGTAACAGGAGCTGTTTTGTTCCCGCCATTTTGTCAGAAGCGGGAGACTTTAGTGTCAGTGGATAAACTTTGTCACAGTTGGATCATCAATTGAACTTGGTATAAACTGTCTGGCTCCTCCTGCCCTTGGATCTGGTGGATGATGAGTGGCTTTGGATCTGTTGGATGATGAGTGGCTTGATGTTAGGTAAGTCAATTGTGTCTTCTTTGTGTTCTTTTATTTTACCCATAAATCTTGGCACTTGAGGAGGCGGTCAGGTGGCGTAGCGGAGATTGCGCTCGTCACCAATGCAAGAGGCTGCGGTCTCGACTCCCGGAGTCAGCATTGCTTGGGGCTCGGAGCTGATCGCTATACTAACCCATTTGGCTGGGTTAGGGGGAGGGCAAGTCACAGGTGGGGATCTGGCGTTGTGGACAGCGACTCCTACAGGTCAGGTCTGGGCGCTTGCTCAGCGAGAGACAGGACTTGATGAAGGCAGCGTGACCTCCCACGCATTACACTTCACCAATGAGAGTCCTCGCTGCCAGGTGAAAAAAGCATCACTGGCTGTCGCCGCACGTATCGGAGGAAGCGTGCGATTGACTTCAGGATTCCCTTGTACCGACCCGTAGGAGAACATGCGCACAACAAAACAGGTAGGGGGGGGGGGGAATTGGCACAACGACAAAAAATTTAGACAGGGGAGAAAACAGAGAAAAATTTTGAGAAAGAGAGGATTAAAAAAAAAATTATAATAAATCTTGGCACTTGAGTGGTGTGTGTAGCAGTGGTAGTGGATCATGGCGACATTGTGTCTTCAAACACTGACATTTACTGTGGCATAAAGCAACAGTTTGAAGTTTTTGGTGTCTTATTTAATCGGCTGTGTGTGTGTGCGTGCGTGTGTGTGTGTTTGCAAGACTGCTGTGAGTGTTCTCATGTGCTGGGTTGCTATCACTGTGTGTTTGGGGGTTAAAAAGCCCTTCTCTGGGGGCGCCAGGGTGGCGCACCACGTACAGCACTGCGGTGCAACACGGCCGTCCCGGGTTCGACTCCCGGACCCGGCGACCTTTGCCGAATGTTTTCCCCCATCTATCCTCCCATACTTCCTCTCTCCCTCTGCCCAAAAAAAAAAAAAAAATCTACCAAAAATGGGGCGGCTGAGTGGCGCAGTGGGCAAGGCGCTCGCCACTAACGCAGGAGATGCTGGTATCGAGCCCAGCTCTCTGCGTTGCTACCGGCTTGGCCGGCCGTCATACTAACACAATTGGCAGTGTTAAGAGGGTGGGAAAGCCGGTGGGTGGGGATTGGACGTTGTGGACAGCGACTCCTACAGGTCGGTTGGGTGACGCCGGTGCGGCGGAAACCGGAAGTATCGGGGGCAGCGTGAGCCTCCCACGCGTTACTCCTCGCCACAGAGTTCGAGCTGCTGCGGTGAAAAGATGCGACAGGCTGCCTCCTCGTGTACCGGAGGGGACACGTGATGCAAGGCTTCTATCCTCACTACAGCCGACCAGTGGGAGGCATAGTCTAGCAACGTTCAAGACAGGGGAGGGAAGAATTGGAAATACGAAATTGGGATGGGAGAAAAATAGAAAATGGGGAGAAAAAGTGGACAAAAAAAATATATCTACCAAAAACATAATAAAAAATATTATAAATAAAAAGCCCTTCTCTGAGGGGGTTAGTGAGGGTCATCTAAACCTGATCGGCAGCAGAGTCGCTTGAGAGGCAGCAGCGTAATCTGTCGCTGGCTTTGTGCTCCCAGATTAAAGCGATGATGTTTTAAACCTTTCTCACGGCCAATGCCTTCGCCTCTCTGCATGGCTCTGTGTGTGAGTGTGGATGTGTGTGTGTATGTGTGTGTGAGACCGGAGATTCACATAGCTGGGTTCAAGAAAAGGACACCTTCCTCGCTATTTATGAAGCGGGGGAGCTTTAGGACATTATCTGAGACAACGCACGCACGTTCTATTCATCTATTAATTTGCCGTCAGCGTAGCGTAGCCGTAGCGTATCGTCTCCAGTGTTTGAAGGGAAACAGCTGTTAATCCTAATCCCCCCTCCCTCTTCCCCCTACGGGATTCTGTCAAATCACAGGCCCTTTAAAAAGCCCTACTGTAGCTGGCTGGTTGAGTGGCTGGCTGACTGCCTGTGAATGAGAGGACAAACCACACTTAAACCACTCTCGTGACTGACATTTAGTAGGCCTCTGAAAACTGTCACTTTGTTAGCATACACAGCCAAACCAGAAAATCCCTCTGTGCATCATTATATATTGTACAACAGTTAGTTCCAAATCCAACCAAGTAATTTGATTGGACAAGAGGCATTCCACGAGTGCCAATACATGGATCACTCTGTGTTCTAGGTGTTCTAGGTCATATCTATCTTAGATTGTAAAAAACGTTGCACCGCAAAGATGAACATAATATTTCCACAAAGAATCGTCAGAAGAGGATGAAGGGAAGGAAAGAAGCCTGGATAAAAAGAAAGAAGCCTGCGGTACCATGTAGACCTACACGCTAGTGTGCAGGAAAATGCGTATGTGTTGCTTGGCAACAGTCCAGTCCCGGTCCAGTTGCGGAACTACTTTCAGCATAGCTGTGATTATCTTCAGCACTCAGCCTGTGGCCTCGTACCTACCGACCGAATTACAGCCATGCTGAGTCAGTATAACAGCATGACCTTGAGTGTGATATTGCTTAACTGGTAAGCATGTAATACAGTAGAAAGACATGCTTGATGTAACTGATACACTTAGTTACAGCTTCCATGGACCAGACTTCAAAGGGTTCAGATAATCACATACTGTACAAAAACTCATTGCTAAAAATAATCTAATGGATTTCATGTCAAGCTGTACACTTAATTTGAAAAGAGCAAATAAAGATCTACATCTCCGACATTATACTTCTGTCGCCATAAATTATGTTTGATGAAACATTCTGATGTGATAACCAAACACACATGGGATGTAAGAACATTAACATTTACACTTCCCACAGTATATAACAGTATGTAGTAGTGAGCTCAAAGACTGACCATATTCCTATTCACACAGCAGCCATTTTGCTCTCATGTCATGCTCAGGTTGGGATTATTTCCCCCCCCCGGAAAGGAATCCCAACCTGAGCATGACATAAAAGCAAAATGGCCGCCATGTGAATATGGTCAATCGTCTAGGCTACATTTCAGATTCACTCATTTCCGAGTGCGAGTTAGTGCTGTTCTTCTGCAACATCCAATGGTGGAGCCTTTCCAGTCCAGCCCTCAGAATATGACCAACATCATTGTCAGGCTCACCTTAGTTGATAGGGGCTTTAATTATCATGAAAGAAAATTCTCTCATCAAGAGAGAGAAAGACATCACTACATGAACATGACCACTCAATATTGTGTTAGTAGTGTTCAAAGCTCTTACAGAGAGTACTGTACTAGATTGATTATTTTTCTTTTTATATGCCAATTCCCTCCTGGTCAATACATGTGGAGTCACTAGCCGCTTCTTTTTACCTGACAGCTAGGAGTTTCACTGGGAGAGTGTAACACGCTATTTCCCCCAGAACCCCTCCCTGCTGAACAGGCACCTCGACCAACCAGTAGGAGTTGCTGTTGCAACGCCCAGGGCTCATACCCCACTGACAACGGATCAAGCCAGAGGTATTGCTGCCGGGAATTGAACCCCGGTCTCTGCGGTGGTAGGCGAGTGCTTAGAACAGGGGTGCCTCAGAGAGCTGCCAGGGGTGCCTTGAGATTAAAAAATTATTTTTGGATTACAGACAATTATCACTAAAGTGCTATCTGTTGCAGCTGCACTGTTCTCCATGAAAATACCATAGGATAAGTTTGACCATTTCTCAAAATCTGAAAATCATTATTTAATAAAACACAGAAAAGGATTACCAAGTTACTCTGGATAAAAAAAAAACTTTACAGACAACATTGAGACAAAGCTTCCGGACACATCTCCATCCAAACTCTTGGAAGAACTAATTGAAATCTCATCTGATACCACCTGGAGAGCTGGTTTCAGTGAAGTGCCCCTGGAAACATGTTGGTCTGAGTGTGGAGCTGAGTACCAAGTATCTCATGATGCAGCAGTTTAGGTGTTGATACCATTCAGCACCACATATCTGTTTGAAGCTGGCTTTTCATCCATGACAGCTCTGAAAACAAAATATAGGGCCAAGTTGAGCCTTGAGGATGACATGCGTGTTGCCTTGTCAAAGATCTCCCCACGTATTGACCGTATTATTAGCCAGCAGCAGCAGACCTCGCATTGAGCTAGAAATGTCCACTGAGTGAACGAGTGCTTATTTTCTGTATTTATTTATATTTTTTGAGAAATTGGTGATCCTTTTCTGTGAAATGGTCACACTTATCCCAATATGCTATTTTTATGGAGAACAGTGCAGCTGCAACAGATAGCACTTTAGTGATCCTTTTCTGTATTTAAAAAAAATACATGATTTTCAGTTTTTGAGAAATGGTCACACTTATCCAAATATGCTATTTTTAGGGAAAAGAGTGCAGCTGCAACAGATAGCACTTTAGTGATAATTATTTTTTTTGTCCACTTTTTGTATTGTCCAATTCAACCCTCCCCTGTCTTTGAACGCTGTTTCATGCCTCCCACAAGCCGGCTGCAATGTGGACTAAGTCATACATAGCACGAGTCCCCTCCGATACTCGAGGTAACAGCAGTCGCATCTTTCCACCTGCACGGCTCGATCTTTCAGCGTCAAGGGTCTGGGCTTTGGAGGGGCCCCGCCCCCGTTGCTTCCTGATTCTACTGTGCAGGCGCACCAACCGACCTGTAGGAGTCGCTGTCCACAACGCCCGATCCCCACCCATCAGTTTCCCTCCCCCTAATACTGCCAATGTGTATTAGTACGGACGACCAGCTAAACTGAAAGCAATGTGGAGCGCTGGGCTCGAACAGGGAGATGATCTGTTTGAGCCCAGTCTCCAGTATTCGTGGTGAGCGCCTTTCCCACTGCACCACGTAGCCTTAGTGATAATTTTCTGTAATTTTATTTAAAGAAATATGCTATTTGATTTACTACTACAAGCAGTGTAATGTCAACAGTACTAAGCCATTTAGACCTGAAACACCTGTTAATAATGCATTATATAGCCTGCATATACACACAAATGTGTTTCCCGGTTTCTTAAATAAACATTCTTTTGAAAGCAAGCACTTTTGTCATCATTGTAGCAAAAAAGACAGGACCGGAAAAGTCTTTATCGTATGTAGGGGTGCCCTGGAATATTTTATTGAACACAGGGGTGCCTTGGCAGCAGAAAGGTTGAGAAAGAACCCCTACCCAGTACACTGTATTAGATTGATTCCATGTCAGGAAAAGCACCCATACACCAGTATAGAGCCACCAGGGCCCTTTGCTGAAGCAGAACACTGAGCCAGACAGTGTTACATTTATGGTACTTTGTCCATGTAGCTTGTAGAGATGCTACACACTCTGCACAACGCTCCTCATGAATTTATTAGATGTGTCTCAGGTGAAAAACCCTCAAGCTATTTCCCTCCTATGAAAATTCAGAAGTCCACGATGGAGAAGCTCTCCGAAAAGACCTTCACTCTTTCTGTACGCAAACCAGTATCAGTCTACAGTTCATCAGCCACTCTCTCTCTCACACACGTCAGTCATCATCTGAGACAATGAGATGGGAGGGACACAAAGGCAGAATTTACTATATTCACATGGCGACCATTTTGCTTTTATGTCATGCTCGATTTGGAATTCCTTTCCGCCCTCTTAGATTATATTAGATTAAAATGTATTGCCATCGTACAGCACAAGTACAGTACAACGAAAAGCATCTAACCACAGTGCAAAGTAATAGTAAAGTGCATAACAATATACAGTGTAACAAGTGATTAAATGGAATATATATATAACAAAACGAATCAGTAAATATGCTAATCTTTCTTTTTTTTGTATTATATTTTTTCCCGTCCTTTTTCCGTTTTTTTTCTCCCATCCCAATATTAGTCGTTATGCCAATTCCCAATCCCCTTCCTGGTCGTTGCGCACTCTACCCCCTACCGTCGGTCTGGGAGGGCGGAGACTATCACATGCTTCCTCGGACACATGTGTAGCCAGCCCACCGCTTCTTTTCACCTGGCAGCGCGGACTCTCACTGGGGGAGTGTAACGTGTGGAAGGGTCACACTACCTCCCCCAGATCCTTCCCTTGCTGTGCAGGCGCCCCGACCGAACTGTAGGAGTCGCTGTTTACAACGACCAGGACCCACAACCTTTCCCACCCGCTGACACTGCCAATTGTGAAAGTATGGACGGCCGATCAAGCCGGAGGTACCGCAGCTGGATTCGACCCCACTGTCTCTGCGGTGGTAGACAGACGCTTAGTCCGCTGCGCTACCCGGCCACCCGTAAATATGCTAATCTGATGTAAGTACAGTATTATCATGTACAAGTATAACACACTACAGTAGTAAGCCATACTGGCCACTGTGGTATAACTAGTAGGAGTAGGGGATATACTGTATAGTATATACTGTATGTACTCTGCACAGATGGGGTATGTGGGTATTTCCACCCAAGGTGGGAACAGGGTGGAAAGGTGTTCAAACCTGGGCATGACATAAAAGCAAAATGGCTGCCGTGTAAACAGTTAATGGAGAGAGCATCAGTTGACACACTTCTATAGCACCTCCCTTTCTTCAGTGTCTCTGTTTCTTCATATAGTGTCTCCCTTTCTTCATAGTGTCTCCCTTTATATAGTGTTTCCGTTTCTTCATATAGGGTCTCCCTTTCTTTATATAATGTCTCCCTTTCTTTATAGTGTTTCCGTTTCTTCATAGTGTCTCCCTTTCTTCATATAGTGTCTCCCTTTCTTCATATAGTGTCTCTGTTTCTTCATATATTGTCTCCCTTTCTTCATATAGTGTCTCCCTTTCTTCATATAGTGTCTGTTTCTTCATATATTGTCCCCTTTCTTCATATAGTTTCTGTTTCTTCATATAGTGTCTCCCTTTCTTCAGTGTCTCCCTCTTTATATAATGTCTCCCTTTCTTTATATAGTGTCTCCCTTTCTTTATAGTGTCTGCCTTTCTTTATATAGTGTCTCCCTTTCTTCATTCCTTTCGCCATATCTTCGTATAGGGATGAGAGGTGTGAGCGTCACTCTCCGCTATCGGTGTGAGGATTAGGGACTGCAGCCATGCCTCCTCTATCCCTCCGATGACAGTAGATGGAGAGGAGAGAGAGGGAGAGTAAAGAGAGGGGTAGAAGAGAGGGAGAGAAGGATATCTCTAGGGAGATAGAGAGGAGAGAGAAGGATATAAGAGAGGGAGAGGAGAGAGAGGGAGGAGAAAGAGGGACGGAAGAGGGAGATAAGAGAGAGAGGGAGAGGAGAGAGCGGGAGGAGAGAGAGGGAGAGGAGAGAGGAGAAGAGAGAGGGGAGGAGAGAGAGAGAGAGAGGAAAGAGCGATGAGGAGGCTCAGGGGAAGGATTACACCCGCTCTAAAATTTCAGGGTAAACGTCAGGTAGAAAACAGGGCTGATAAATGCAGAGGCTTCACTCCCCCCTCGAGGATACAGGGTATATAATACGCACATGCACGTGAACACACGCACACACAACCTTTTCCCTACTGTGCTCCTGTCAGAGAAAGCCAAGCCAAACAGCGCAAGTTCCTGTCCTAGACTAAGTGTGCTTTTGTGTGCATGCACATATACATGCATATGTTTACATAGGAGTGTATGTGCACAATGCACATGCATTTAGTGTGTGTGTGTAGAGCTCTGTATGATAAAGCCTATATGATTCTTTACACAAGCTGCATGTCGTTGGTATGGTGTATTATTCTATACATATGTGCTCTTCATTGATCACACAAAGCTTGCATGTGTGTTGGGGAGGGGGGTGTGGTCAGCTGGGATGACAATACAGTAACTGTTTCCATATGCTCCTCCAATTCATTTTACTTAGTGTAGTTTATTAGGATCCCCATTAGCTAAAGCATTGTAGCAGCTATCTTCGTAGGGTCCATACAAAGGCTTTACATTGTGCAAAGCCATAAAACAACAATATACCACGTAACATTACAGAATAGAACAGGCCAATCTCACACACACAGTCATTAGGTGACTCAGGCCTTTACAGTAAAAAGAAATAGCCTAACTTCAAAGAGCATTTACTGTATATTTATTAACAGGCAAGTCAAATGTTGATAACAAACTATCATTACACCTGGGTAAAACAGAGTCCATTCTCTTCGGATCAAATAACAAACTCAGCAAGACCAACGGCTGTTACAGTGGGTGACAATATTGTCACAAGGAAAGATTAAATTACATACCTGGGTTCCAGCCTAGAGGCAAATCTTTCCTGTGACAAAATGGCATCCAATGTAATCAAAAAGGTCAACCAACGAACAAGATTCTTGTACCGGATCTCCTCTCTGGTAAACAAGAATACCCTGAAGACTCTAACAGGAGCACTCATTCAAGGGTACTATGACTATGCTTGCACCTCATGGTACCAAAGCACCTCAAAAGGCACTAAAAACGAGATTACAAACATCACAAAACAAACTGGTCAGACTACTGTTTGACCTTACTCCTAAAACCCACCTCACCCCTGCCCATTTTGACAACCTAGGATGGCTTAGAGTAGACGACGAGTATAGCAACTTGCAATGGGGGGCCTGGTCTACAAGATACACTACACCTCTAAGGTACCCATGTACATGTCAAAATACTTCCCAAAGGTCAGTGAATACCATGACCACAACACCAGAGGGAGTTCCACAAATCATGTTCAACCCAGATTCGGCACAAACAAGGGACTAAATTCATTTTGGAATTATGCCACAACTACCCACAGCCGTAAACAAATGTGAATCCCTACCCACCTTCAAAACCGCTCTCAAAGAGCACCTACGGGAGGCTGCAATTCGAAACTGGCCCCCGTAAATGTCCAAACCCCCCCTTCCACCCCCTCCTAATGTAGAGTTCCCTCCCTCGTATGTATATATATATTTTTTTTGTATCCACTTTTTCTCCTTTATTTTCTATTTTTCTCCCATCCCAATTTCGTGTTTCCAATTCTCCCCTCCCCTGTCTTGAACGTTGCTCGCATATGCCCCCCACTGGTCGGTTGTAGGGAGGATAGAAGCCTTGCATCAGGTGTCCCCTCCGGTACACGAGGAAGCAGCCTGTCACATCTTTTCACCTGCCAGCATGGACTCTCATTGGGGAGGTGTAACGTGTGGGAGGCTCACACTACCCCCGCTATTTCCTGTCTCTGCTGTGCAGGCATCCCCCAACCGACCTGTAGGAGTCGCTGTCTACAACTTCCAGATTACCACCCATCAACTTCCACTCGCTGACTCTGCCAATTGAGCCAGTATGACGGCCGGCCCAAGCCGGAGGCAATGCTGACACCCGGATTCGAGACCGGAGTCTCTTGCATTGGTGACGAGCGCAATCTCCGCTGCACCACCCAGCCGCCCGTATGTATATATTTTCTGTTAGGATCTCTGTTTAACAGTACTGTATATTTGCATATCTTGTATGCAGGGGCGGACCTAGCACATTTGGCGCCCTAGGCGAGATTCACCACTGCGCACCACGGCGCAGTTTTGGCGCACCCCTCTATATCTGCAACCATTATTTTTACATAAAAAAATTCTAACATAAGAGAAAATGAGCCAAAAATCTAAAACGGTTGGTCGGTCTGAGTAAAAATAATGGTTGCAGATATAGAGGGGGGCGCCAAAACTGTGCAGAGAAAAAATAAATAAATAAATTTGGCGCCCCCCTCTGGGTGGCGCTCTAGGCGACCGCCTATATCGCCTGTAGGAAGGTCCGCCCCTGCTTGTATGTCACAAATGTAACAGTAGGCCTACTGTATACCTGTATGTCATAAATGTCATGATATATATCTGTATGTTGTGTACATCATAAATGTCATTATGACTTGAAAATGGGGGACCCTGATGTAAACAAGACGAAAGTCTTTCTCTGGTCTGCATCCCCTTAACACACCTTCCGGGAAGTGACCACTTCCGTGCCGCCCATTAACCCCATGTAAACGTAGTTGTAGTTTGTAGAACTAAACCTATATTTTATAGTATCGCTATGGGTCTAATAACGCCCTCGAGTCTCGAGCTGCTTCTGGTCAACGTGCAAAAAACAGATTATTTTTTCATCCGTACATTTCCATTTTATACCGTTTTGAATATGAACATAGTCCGGCCGCTTCTGAGCAATTCCAGGGAAAAGACACGAAAACAGCGTTTTTTTCCCCTGATTATCGGATCTTCCTGAAATCAACGCTAGATCATCACTATTATCCTTTGTCGTGCACGCATGCAATGTGGCTTAGACCGGCGCCCCCCCCCCCCTCCTGCAACCCAACGGCAGAAGAGCTAGACACATAAACACATATAGCTTCAATCGCAGTAGAAATAAATATCAGATCAACGCAAGCTTTCATATATGGTGTCCTTACCTGGTCTCTGAAGTAATGGAAAAAGAAGAATCCAATAATCTCATCGCCATTCCAGTTATCCACAGCGATCGTGCCTCCGACGTTATTGGGCAGCACTCAACGGGTGGGCGGGGTCAGTTGTCCAAACCATCCCTAAAAGCGTGTGTTTTGCCGGAGTGTTTAGGACCCGCCCCGACGCCGCAGCTCAGTATAGAAAATAAACTAACCAGTTTCTAACCGGGTGTATTACTGGCCGAAGGCGTTAGAGGGCGGTATAATACCGTCTGCCAGCTCGGACACACTCAGAACAGTATGCACAAGGTTCCCCGCTGAATTATGAATGGATATAGATAATAAAAGAAATACCATGACAGAAACGTAGATCTACGTTTCCGGCACTCAACGATCGGACGACAGAAATGTAGTTCTACGTGAACGGCACTGAAAGTGTTAACAATTGTGTGTATTAATAATAAATAATAATAATTCATTTATTTAGACGCGGTCAGGTGGCGTAGCGGAGATTGCGTTCGTCACCAACGCCGGAGAAGCTGGATTCGCCTGTTCGAATCCAGCTCCCGGCGTTGCTATCAGCTTGGCTGGTCGTTCACACTAATACAATTGGCAGTATTAGAGGGTGGGAAAGCTGAAGGGTGGGTCCTGGGCGTTGTGGACAGCGACCCCTACAGTTCGGTCGGGGCGCCTGCTCAGCAAGGGTAGGATCTAGGGAGAGATAGTGCGGCCTCCCACACGCTACACTCTCCCCGGTGAGAATCTGCGCGGCCAGGCTGGTCTGCCGGCAGGCTGCACATGCGTCGGAGGAAAGCATGTGACAGTCTCCGGTCTCCCGGACCAACAGTAGGGGAAAGTGCGCAACAACCAGGAAGGGTGGGATGGGAGAAAAATCGGGGAAAAAGAGGGGAAGAAAGATAATAATAATAAAAAAAATTAATTTATTTTGTATAGCGCTTTTCAAAGACCCAAAGTCGCTGACAATAGGCAAAAAAGAAACGAAGAAAACAAAGAACCACAGGGAAACGGAGAACAATAAGAATACACAGGAACATAAAACCACGAGTAACGGATAACAAATACGGGAGTGAGTAGGGGAGACATAGTAGCAAGAGAGATGACAACCAGAGGAATCGACATCATAGGAATCAGCGAAACACACTGGACGGGGCAAGGAAAAGTGGAGCTTGCAACCGGAGAATCCATAATTTACTCAGGAAGAGATGATGATGCTGGGTGGGCATAGTGATGTCTAAAAAAGCAGCAAGAGCACTGATAGATTGGACACCAGTCAGTGAAAGGATCATTCAAGCTAGGTACCATTCCCAACACATCAAGCTCACAGTTGTCCACATCTATGCACCCACAGAAGATGCAGAGGATCAAGTAAAAAATAAGTTCTACAGGAGACTGACTGCAAGACGTCCTAGACAGCAGGAACATACACGACATGCTGATCATCACCGGGGATATGAACGCCAAAGTGGGAGATGAAAACCAGGGCTACGAAAGAGTGATGGGCAAGCACGGGATCGGAAAGCGTAACGACAACGGAGAAAGACTGTGTGAAATGTCTGACATGAACGAGCTAGTCATTACTCGAACACTATTCCCACATAAGAATATACACAAGGCCACGTGGGTATCTCCGGATGGGAAGACCAAGAACCAGATAGACCATGTGCTAATTAACAAACGATTCAGGAACTCAGTGAAAGACACAAGAGTATGCAGATCTGCAGACATTGGAAGCGACCACTACCTCGTGTGCACAACGGTCAAGTTAAGACTGAAGATGAAGCAGAAGGAAAAGAAAAGCACCAGAGTCAAGTACAACACAACAAAGCTGAAAGATGAAGCCATCCTTAAGACTTTTACCATCAACCTGAGAAACAGGTTTCAGGTGCTGGAAGATGAAGGGCAAGGAATAGAAGACAACGAAGAGGTGGAGCGTGACTCTCAGGTTCTGGAGAAAGCCTACACAGAAGTCGCTGAAGCAATCCTGGGTAGACCACGGAAGAATAAAAAAGCCATGGATCAGTGAAAAATCATGGAACCTTGTAGACCAGCGGGAAACAACAAACAAGAGGATCCTTGGCACACACTCGGAAAGAATCAAGAAACAGCTAAAAGCAAAGTACACAGAGAAGGATAGAGAAACAAAGAGAAGTATAAAGACAGACAAAAAGAAATGGGTGGAGAACATTGCAAGTGAAGCAGAAGAAGCTGCAAGGAAACAACAAATGAAGACACTGTACGGTCTTACGAAGGCACTGTGCAACAA
This sequence comes from Notolepis coatsorum, assembly GCF_963971535.1. NCBI lineage: Eukaryota > Metazoa > Chordata > Actinopteri > Aulopiformes > Paralepididae > Notolepis > Notolepis coatsorum. The sequence goes on along the minus strand of NC_140173.1, from coordinate 122,691,225 downwards.
GAGACCTAGACAGAGCAGTACTGGACAAGAATGGCAACCTCATCAGCGGAAAAGATGCAGTGCAGGCAAGGTGGACAGAACACTTCAAGGAAGTACTGAATAGGGAACCACCAGAAAACCCAATAACTGATGAGGAAGAATGTGAACTCACTAACATGATTGAAGAGATTCCTAGTGTACATGAACCAACACTAAGTGAAGTAAAGGAAGTGATTAAAGGACTTCAGAATGGGAAAGCACCAGGAATCGACAACATCACAGCTGAGTTATTAAAAGCAGACATCGAGTTTTCAGCAAAGAAGGTACATCAATTGTTGGAAAAAATATGGAGGCAGGAAAAGATCCCGAAGAACTGGAAGAGGGGGTTTATCATCAAACTAGCAAAGAAAGGAAACCTCAAAGAATGCAAGAACTCAAGAGGCATCACCCTACTTCCAGTCGTAGGGAAGATACTTGGCAGGATCATCATTGACCGAATCAGAATTGGAATCGACTCACGGCTAAGAAAAGAACAAGCCGGTTACAGAAGAGGAAGAGGAACAACAGAACAAGTCTTCATACTGCGGAACATCATTGAGCAAGTAAACAAGTGGCAAGCAACACTCCACCTGAACTTTGTAGATTTTGAAAAGGCTTTCGACTCAGTCCACCATGAAAGCCTATGGCTAATTATGAAGAAATATGGAATCCCAGAGAAGATTGTCCAGATAGTGAAAATATTCTATGAAGACTTCCAGTGTGCATTAGAAGACCAAGGAGGAATATGCGAGTGGTTTAACATCAACAGCGGTGTCAAACAAGGATGCAACATGTCAGGTTTTTTATTCTTAATGATCATGGATTAGATAATGAGAAGAACAGTTGGACAAGGCGAGAATGGAATCAGATGGAAGTTGACATCAAAACTCGACAATCTGGATTTTGCAGATGATGTAGCATTACTCTCCTCTACCAAACACCAAATCCAGGAAAAAAACGACAAGAATGGAGAGAGAAGCCAGACGAGTGGGACTCAAGATTAACACCGGAAAGACAAAAACCATGAGAATTAATGCAAGAAACCATGACAACATCAACAACCAAGAGATTGAGGATGTAAGTAGTAAGTAAGTAAGTAAGTAAGTATTTATAAAGCACCTTTCATACATGTCATGTAGCTCAAAGTGCTGTACACAATTATAGGCATATATAACGATAAAAGCAATAAAGTCATAGTGATCAGTTAAGATCAATGTTTAAAAAATAATAATAATAATAATAGTAACGTAAAAATGAAAATAACGTAAAAACAGTCATTTGCTTACCAGTTTGGGAGAACAGGTCCGCACAAACATTTCCGCTCAGTGGCAACCGGAAGTGCACTAAACCAATGCACTTGTATTGTAGGTAGCAATGTTTAGCTCTTATAACGCTAGTGTAGTTACGTTTTTATCAGTGGTCATAGTTGGGTCCATAGTGCTTTACCAAGTCCCATGGATCCATCAGTGGCCGTGTATTGTGGTAGAAAGAAAGAAAAAGAAAAACGTATAAAGAAAACAGTCTAAAGTTTGAAAGTTTGGGAGGTCCGCAAAAACACGCCTTCAGCTCAGAAGCTGAGGCGTGTCAAAAACTTTTGAAAAACTGGAGGCGTGTCTCCTATTGTACCCATTCCTTCATCTAAAAAGTTTGAAAGTTTGGGAAGTCCGCAAAAACACGCCTTCAGCTCAGAAGCTGAGGCGTGTCAAAAACGTTTGAAAAACTGGAGGCGTGTCTCCTATTGTACCCATTCCTTCATCTAAAAAGTTTGAAAGTTTGGGAGGTCCGCAAAAACACGCCTTCAGCTCAGAAGCTGAGGCGTGTCAAAAACTTTTGAAAAACTGGAGGCGTGTCTCCTATGTACCCGTTCCTTCATCTAAAAAGTTGGGTCCACAAGGCTTATCCTAGCCTCATGGATCCATCAGGTTTTTCCATGTAGACCAATTCACATACTTGGGAGCCACCATCTGTAAAGAGGGAGGAGGTATGAAAGACCTAAAGAACAGACTCTCCAAATCAAGAGGTGCATTCATCAAACTCAAAAAGATCTGGCACTCCAACAGCATCTCAAGAAGAACAAAGCTGAGATTGTACAAAACACTGGTTGTGCCAGTCCTACTGTATGGATGCGAAACATGGAAGATGAACAAGGGAGACAACAAATCAGTCGACGTGTTCCATAACAGATGCCTCAGAAGAATCCTCAGAATCCAGTGGCAAGACCGCATCAGCACCGTAGAGCTACTAGAAAGAGCCGACATGAAGCCGTTGAGCAAGGAAGTGAAGTGGCGAAGATGGAAGATGATAGGACACATACTGAGGCAAGACCACAACAACGACTGCAACATATCAATGACTTGGGCACCAGAAGGGAAAAGAAGAAAAGGAAGACCAAAGACTACCTGGAGACGCACAGTAGAGAAAGAAAGAAAAGAGGCAGGGTGGAGCTCATGGCCTGAAGCAAGAACAACGGCAGCTGACCGGGAGAAGTGGAAACGCTCTGTGAAGGCCTTATGTGCCACTAGGCACGAAGTGGATAGGTAAAAGGTAAAGGTAGGGGAGACAGTCAGGAAGAGAGTAAAGGAAAACCAAGGGGGGTGGGGGGGGCAGGAGAGGAGAGAACGTGGGGCAGGGAAAAATGGTGGCGGGTTGAAGGAGGGTGGTTATGGGTAAGGAAGGTTGAATGCTAGGGAGAACAGGTAGGTTTTGAGTCTGGATTTGAAGGTGGTGAGTGAGGGAGAGTCTCTGATGGTCTGAGGGAGGGAGTTCCAGAGTTGGGGTGCAGCTCGTGAGAATGCCCGGTCACCAAAACTTTTGAGTTTGGATGACGGGACAGTGAGGGAAAGAGTGGAAGAGGACCGGAGGGAACGGGTGGGGCGGTAGGGGAGAAGGAGGTCAGTCAGGTAGGGAAGGGCCAGGCTATGGAGGGCTTTGAAGGTGAGGAGTAGTGTTTTGAAGTTGATGCGTTCCTTGATCGGGAGCCAGTGGAGGGAGTGGAGGACAGGAGTGAGTCTTGAGCCGTACTGTACTGTACCCATTCTACAATCTGTTAATAAAGTTTTCAATCAAACAAAGGCCTTCCTGACCGTTCAGTCAACACATTGTTTACAGCTGTCCCCCTTACTTTTCCTGTTCTTGACATACTGTATATCTACTGTACATCATCCAACAGTCTTACTGAGCATTGCAACAAGACTGAATGCAGCGTGCCAACTAGTGTCGTACTCCCCCATACACAGCCATCTATCTCCTTCCTCTTTCTGCCTAGTTCCTCTTTGCAATCAGGGAGTGGGACAATTACATAAAGAGACAAACCCGAGGACACTCCTCCCCTCCAACTAATTGCCATTTATCATTGTGAAAAACGGATGCCAGTTTGTCAGTTAAGCACACGGCGGTTGTACTGTACACTGTGCTGAACTGCAGCAGTAAAGCCCAAAGGTTAGTTAAGTGGGCAACTGACCCAGAATGGCAGGGAAATCTAGGCAGAGGAAGTGAATGAATATACTTCCCTCTATCATCAACTACCATTCAAGTAGCCTTGAGCAGGGATCTTAACCCACAATTTCTCCAGTGGATCTATTCAATGCAACAGTGAAACACTGGGAGCTTCCAGATGAGTGTAGCAGTGCATTGCTGAACAAGAACACACAATGTTTATGTATTCTCTAAGGCTGTCAAAGTTCGCACAATTCTTTTAACACCACTATTTTTTTTAATGCGTTAAGATTAAAGTTTTTACTAGACTTCACTCAGGTGTATTATTGAAACTCTCATTGATACTATGTTTGTTTCTGACTCAAAGTGTGTGTGTGTGAGAGAAAGAGAGAGAGGGGGAGGGGTGAGAGATGAGGAAGGGGCAAGAGAGAAAGAGGGGGTGAGAGATGAGGAAGGGGCAAGAGAGAAAGAGAGCTGGGAGAGTGTGCGTGTGTGAGAGGGGGGCGGGGGGGTGAGTCCTCAGCCCTTGTGTGGGTGAATGTAACAAGTTCCTAACGTTTTCTTTCTCCCATTTCATGCATTTTTTTCATTGTTTTAAATTATTATTTTCTTTTAAGTTATTTTGTGCATCACTGTTTTGAATTTGATGCAAATTTGCAATGCATGAAGGTCATCCTTTTGTGTTAAATGGCTGCATAAAGCAAGCATTTGTTGTCCTCATGTTAAGAGTATTAAAACTTGAAAAAGATCCATTTAAGGTAGATTTAGAACAGATACAAAATATGCAATTAATTTGCGATTAATCACAAGTTAACTATGGACAATCATGCAATTAATCAGATTAAATATTTTAATCGATTGACAGCCTTAGTATTCTCACATCGATTGAACTGGTCTTACACAAAGTGCCATGCCCGTTAGCTGCCACTAGGGGCAGAGTGGCAGAGTGCATCATCTGATGAAAGGTGATAGGAAGCATAATGAAGGATGGGACGAAGCATAGCGTGAACCTCCGCACGCGTTACATTCCCCCAGTGAGAGTCCTCACGGTCAGGTGAAAAGAAGCGGCTGGCTGACTCCACATGTATCAGAGGAGGCATGTGGTAGTTCTACACCCTCCCTAGGCCGACAGTGGGGCAATGCACACAACGACCAGGAAGGGAATTGGCATAACGACTCAATTGGGATGAGAGCTAAAATATAGAAAAAGTGAAAAAAAAAAAAAGACAATGGTTTTTTATACCAAATCACAGAATAACATTTTCTATGGTATTCCTCAAGGTCTTAATGTGGTATTTTCAATCATGTTCATCAATTCTCAAGTGGTCAAACATGGTTACATTTTGTACCAAATGGTATCAACCCATGAATTGCGGCAACAACTTATGAAACATCATACACGTCCATCATAATGTTCTAAACCCTAGTCTAAATTTGAATAGGCGCCTAAACAAAACACAATGTTTATTACAGATTTATGACTAGAAAAACACATTGCTGAGCTGCAAAGCTTTCAGATGATTTACACCACTGCTATGTCACATCTACTGTTGACCCATCTCCCCCTAAATATCCTGTCCCCTCCTAAAGAAAAAGACAACAATGGGTCTATGGTAGGTCTCTAAGGGTGTTTAGACCAACTACGGGTCGCGACCCAAAGTGGGTCGCACATTGGCAAGTAAAAAAATATATATATTATGTTCTGGCAACATATTTTGGCTAAATATGTCTTGTTTTATAAATGTGAATTGATAACAGTGCTGTAATAAAATTTTCTAATAAATACAGTATCCTTGATCAAGTTCAACGTGTGCTTTTATTTTGATATTCCTTAATTCTGCGTTGAAATTACACGAAACATTAAGTGTGGGGTCGCCAGAAAAAAAATTCTAAATAAAATAGGGTTGTGGTAAAAAAAGTTTGAGAACCCCTGCTCTAAGGGTTAATGGTGTTTAGACGTATCGTCTCTTAATCAGAATGCCTCACTAATCAGCTCTTCCTCGCCACCTACGACACAAACCACCATGCAGAGACACTGTGGGGCACTTTGCATGAGAAAAGAGGATACGTGAGAGCGTGTGGGAAGGCAGAAATGACATGCTGGTGCTTCTGAGTGGGTTTATGTGTCTGTGGGAGGTAGAGTATGACTTTGTTGCATGCAGTTTCTCTGTGTGTTCACGCACATACATCTGTATATGGGTGTGTGCGCGCACGTGCACTTTTTCCACAGGCTGTTGGAGACATGCTGCTGAGTCTTTGGTAACTTACAGCGCCTGTTTTTTTTTTTAAGCTTTTGTTTAATTTCTACTTCCTGTTTTATTCTTGGCCTAATCCAAACGCAACACAGCTGTGAGAGAGAGCTGGGGGAGGGGTTGCCAGGTCCTGGTGATCTCAGCCATCCTCTGCTACCAACAGATGGAAGGGAAATGGGGCTACAGCTTGGATTTATCTCCCCTTTGTAGGCCAAACTGACCCCCCATTTAACCATAATACTTTGTTTAAAGGGGCACTTCACCAAAAAAAACAATGCAGATTTATTTTGCACATCTCACACGCATCCAAAAACTCTTAACGCACATTAATTTAGTTTTGACAGTTAGAGTAAATGAGTTTGAATATGGTCACCAGTGACATTAAATCCTTGTGTTGTTCATTACAGCTCCATGGAATAAGGTATTGCCATTTTTTCCATCTACATCATTCATGGTGCTGTAATTAACACAACACAAGGATTAAATGTTCCCGATGACATCACTGGTGGCTATATTCAAACGAATTACTCTCAATAGTCGTCAAACTGAATGAATGTGTCCAAAAACGGTTTATAGAGTTTTTGGATGTGTGTGAGATCATGTGCAAAATATGAGCATTATCTTTTGGTGAAGTGCCCCTTTAAATCTGTGTATTTGGTGTTGGCTTTCACAGTAGAGTTGTCAGATGAGGGGAATGGGTGATACAGTACCAAACCTACAGAGATTAGTGCGTCTGATCAGGGACGGAGCTTCCTACAGGCGATATAGGCGGTTGCCAAAATAAAAAAGTTAAAAAGAAAAAAGAATTTGCTCCGCGCAGTTTTGGCGCCCTCCTCTATATCTGCAACCATTATTTTTACATAAAAAAATGTCTAACATAAGGGAAAATGAGCCAAAAATCTAAAACGGTCTCAGCTTTAGGTGTTCACAGTCAGAACATGCTAGAGCGCTGTGCATTGATGGGTATCGGTCAAGTGTTTATAGAATTGAGCGTTGAGGAAAGAAAGACTAACGTTAGAGAACTATGAAGAGGCAAAAGCCATCCGGCCATCCAGTATAAAAAGAGAAGAAAAGAAGACGAGAAACGTGCCAAGGTGAAAGGTATGCAATTTTGTACAACTTCCAAGACCTGCCACACCAAGAGTTGATGAAGCAAGCAGAGGCACCTGTACACACCTTAAACCATGGAGGGCAATCTGATTTGGATGGGAAGGAGCTGGCTCAGGAGTTGGAAAATTTGATGTGATTGATGACTTTGCAGCGAGGAAGGCCAGAAGGATTGCACTGTAAATGGAAACCAGTAGGAGCTACAGGCTAACCTTGAAGTGTGATGATAGGGAGTGCACTATAAGCCGCACCTGACTATAAGCCGCAGCAGCTAAATTGAATGATGTGTACATATATAAGCCGCACTGGACTATAAGCCGCAGGTGTTTTAATGTTTTATTACCATATGTAATTAGCATTGAAAAAAAAGCCGCGGCTTATAGTCCGAAAAGTACGGTAGTTCTTTAGACAAAGTGAATTTGTAATTTTTATTTATTTGTTTGTTTATTTAGCATATTATATTTTTATTATATATGTGCAACATATTTTACAATAAATCATTTTCTTTTAAAGCAAATGTGCACGTTATTTTATTGTTTGTTAGTTATTATTGATTGTTAGCTAAGTTGTTTGTTTTAATTCTTTAGTGTGCACTTTACATTTCTTCTTACTTTTCTTTGATGGCGAGTGGTGAACCTCGCCTAGGGCGCCAAATGTGCTAGGTCCGCCCCTGTGTCTGATCAGTCTCAATGAACACAGTGCAAAGACTTGAGGGTGAGAAATAACACTTACAGTGGCGTCATCCATTTGTCCTTGCAACGTGATACTGCTGGGTCTATATACAGTACACAACCCACAACATATAGAACGTCAGAAGATTAGAATGGATCCATTTCCTCAGTAAGAACACATTTATGGGCAGTTTTACCGTATTGTTTGCTTATATAGTGAGCTAGTACAATAATAAATTATTCACATTTCCTAAACATGATTTGCCTCACTGAAAAACTCTAAACGAATCCTTACTTTAGGAAATTCAACTGCCAGAATATGAACGCGTCGTACATTGGATTTGATTAATATTTCAGATGGCGCTGCCATGTTGGGCGGGAAGGCGGCGGCAATCAAAAACAACAGACGTTCCAACTTGAGCCTCTCGTCCAGCCAAAGCCAGGGCCTTCAGCCGCTCCAGTCCCGTCTGTGGAGAGCGAAGGCATCGCTCTGGTCTCTCAAAACACAGCTGCACTGCACATTCATTATTCATCTACCAGAGACTCTCATTCCTTCCCAGCTCAGCCAATTACAGCAAGGCCCCTGCGACTGTTGCCCGTCTCACTTTGCTGGATGTGCTTTGATGTCTCCATCAACAAGAGAGGACCAGGGGCCGAGTCTTAATGGAGCAGAAGGGGATTATGTGACTGACTGACTGCCTCTGGAGGCGGAACACATTTTCCTAATATATATTTCTTATTCATATTTTTATTTTGTATTATCAAGAGGACTTTGGGCTGTGCTTTAGCCAGGGTCTAGCCTCTCATCACAGTAACATGGTAGGTAATCCTGTTACTCTTTCTGCGAGCCGCTCCACGCCGGGCCCCGGCCGCCTCCCTCCAGGGGCTGGGGACTCCACGTTCTCCCTTCCTTCCTGCGCACGGCTCAGCAGGAGAACGCCCGTGTAACCAACCGCCGACGCTTCGCTATGAAATCGATGCGATATTGTCATGCAAATAACTATGCAAATGTCTTTTTACACTCGCTGTCAAACAGCAGTTGTTCCGTCTTTGATCCACTGTTTGTTTTGCGAAGGGTGGAGATGTAGGTTTTGGGTTTGACCGAAGCTCATCACCATTAATGATCAGCAGTGGTCGCGTTGGTTTCTCTTCGCTGCACAGTGCATCTCCGTCCCAGAATAGACCGATTTAAATTAGTCGTCCTACCCCACTGACTAAACGCCTGAGGCCATAAACGTAGTGTTCTTTCTTTAGTCTGTCAAAACTTGGCTCTTTCCTCTCCCTCTCTTGAGTTGTACTTTTAAGAATAGGCCCTCCATAGCTTCCCTACCTAGTCTGGTCGCACCCTTTATTTGCAGCGCTGACCTTTAAAGCAGGAAGTCACTGTTAACATAGTTCCAGCAGCTGCAATGACAACCTGCTTTACAGCATTTTCTTTTTCTTTTCTCATCCTCCCGCGCAAAACGCTCATGCACATTTACCTCCTGGCCTTTACCCCACACACAACTCACTGGTGCCCAAGTCTAGGTGCCTCATCAAGGTTTCAGATGAAAACTGATGGGAGTCGAAACTTACAAGGACTCCTGTTTGAGAGCAGTTACTGTACTTGCACTTGGTATAGAACAAGTTGTACAGTACAATTCATTTCGGTGGCTGCCAGCGACACAGGGGAGTATTACATAAACCCCTGTGATGTCACTGGCTGCACACCAGGAAGCCCTTTATGACTCACCGAAAGCATTGGGGAACCCCACGCAGAAGACACATCTCAAGAGCTCGTTTCTTGAAGAAAAAGACAACATTTGCATACATTTATTAGGGATGGACGCCAATTCCAATACATGCACACCACCATTGTCCTTCTGCTTGTTTTAGTTTTTTTTGGGGGGGGGGGGGGGTTTCTTCAAATGTAGTGTTGACATTATTGCAAACACTCATCTCCCTGCTGTTTTTCGTGTATTATATTTTTATTATCTTAGGATAAAAAAAAAACATTGACAATTACATGGGATGCCTTGTTCTGCATAATTTAAACGTATACACAGTGGGAAAGGGAATGGCAATGCTTTAGACATCATCACAGCCTCTTCGTGACCCCACCCACCCCCAACCCACTGCCCGCATGCAGTTTCCACTGCACACAAAGGCCAAAAAGTCACGTGAGACAGCCTGCAAAGAGCACGAGAAGCATTCACAGTAGAGGAGGATGGGGGGGGGGGGGGGGGGGGGGGGGGAGAAGAGGAGAGGAAGAGGAGGAGGAGAAGGGGAGGGAGGAGAGGGGAGAAACAAAGTGACTGCAGCACTGGCCTTGGTTTAAACAGGAGAAGGAGCAGCATAGTCCTCTATATCATTCTAACTTCTCCCACACTTCAACTCCCGTCTGCTGATTGTGATACTCTTCTTTCCATTGTCTTTGACACAAAAAAAAACGTTTGTTTTATATATGCATGTATATATGTATATACATATACATATATGTATATATATAAACACATTTTTTTTTTCTTTTTTTTTAAGAGCTACAGCACCTTTTCCCATGGGGCAACAGTGTCGATACCTTGCACATGGTACACGGCCGTGCCAAAGAAAAGAATAATAAAAACAATATATTGGTCAGGATATTCATCTTTTTTTTCTTTTTTCTTTTTTTCCCTAAAATTGGCATTTTGACAGGATGATATTCTATTGCCGTCTGGGGGGAGGAAGAGGGGCAAAGGTTCTTCTTTTGAGTTCATATTCAAGTTTTCTCCTTTTTTCTTTTTTTTCTCTCTGGTGTATATATATATATTTTCTTCCCGTTTAAAAAGAGTTCACACTTTTGTGATCTGCGTGTGGTGCTCCTCGTCAAAAGGTTCGTTTTCCGGATCAGAGTCAGTGGTGTCGGAATATCGATAATGGTCCGGCTCATTGTCGCTAACGTCCGGAGTGACGGATGTCGAAGTGCTCGCCTCGGAATTCGAAGGCTCCTCCACGGTTTTCGTGAAATACAACTTCACCTGGGGAGGAAAAGAAAGGAAATAACAACAAAACGCGTGTCAGTCTGTGTGACCTTGTTAAGATGACTGAATTCACCATCTTGTCTGTAGACACACACACACACACAGTCTCTCTGGCTCCTGCCAAGAGATCTGGAGAAATTCATGTTAAAAAAAGACAGGGTTATTGGACCAAAAGGGAGCCATGGGTCACAATTTGATTGGCTTCAGCTCAAACGCTGTGAAATTTGATAGGTCTGATAAATGACGCCGCACCACAATTGGGCCACTTTTTCATCAATTAATACAAGCAGTCAGATAAATTAACTTTCTAAATAAAATGTCAAAATAAATGTCTTTACTAGTGTTGCATGATAGATACTAGAAAGGTATCTCGATACCCAGCTGTTAAAAACGGTTCAATACTCTTTGTATTAGTATCAATACTTTTAGAATAGCCTGATGCCGTCTATTTTTCTTTTTTATAATAATATATTTGATTTGTAGGGTGCTTTATAGTTGTGGAGCAAATCCCAAAGCGCTACATTGTAAAAGAACATAAAAGCTAGCAAGAGTAAAAAAATATATAATAATAAAGTATCATTTTAATAATCGATTATGTTCCGTCACTGCATCGATGCTGAATCGTCCACATCCACATTGCGATGCATCTTAGAACCGAGAAATGTCCACACCCCTACGTTCTACCTGACTTTACCTAGAGAGCCAGAGGACCAGAGGAGTGGGTACTAGGGTTGGGTACCGTTCACATTTGAACCGATACAGGTACCTGGGAATCGATACCGGTACCCGACGTTGCCTTTTTTCCGGTACTTTCATTATAACAAAAATATTTTTTCTGTTGTAAAACTAAAGTCTAAACTTCCCAATTTCAACATTGTTATCACACCACATAAACTAAAACCCCTCCCTACCTCCCTCTCCCAAACCGTTCCTACAATGATTTTTTAATGTTGCATGAGCATGTATACATTTATTATGTATTATTATTTTTTAAGTTTAAATAACATTATCTGGCCATAAATACTATCAAACTCCTCTGACCTCATCTGGTCTTTCCAAATATGGGACGTGCGCACACACACACACACAAAGGGAGAATGGCTCATAGCAGGCTTAATGATTTTAGAATATTTCAGAAATTGAATAAATTGATAATGACAATAAATGTTTATATCATGAACTATCTAGTAGTATTTATAGTCATGTATATATATCGTGATCAAACATATTATTTTTAAAGTCAAAAACATTAAAGTTAAATTAATTTAAAACCGCACAATTAATGTATAAAGCAAAAGGTAATGTACTTCCAGGAAACATTCAAGAACTGTTCTTTGATAGAGAGGGGGGTTATAATCTGAGGGGAGAACTCAGTTTAAAAGTTCTTAGTGTATGCACTACCATGAGAAGACACTGCATTTCAATATGTGGAGTGAAACTGTGGAACAGTCTGAATGTGGTGCTAAAGCAATGTTCAAATATGAGACAATTCAAACTGAATTATAAGGAAATGATGTTCACGAGGTACAGGGATGAGGAAGGGATTTGACATTCACAGGTGTTTACATTTTAATTTTATTTCTTTCATGTTTTACATATAGTTTTTGTTTTTAGTTTTGCATATATATATATATATATTTGTTTTGTAAAGTTTTAAATTAGTACACTAATTTGAGTAGTGGGAAAGGGGTAGGATTAAATAAGTGTATACTTCTTCCTACTCCTTTTCGAACATGTAAATTGAGTTATGTTTAGCTTTTGTTTATTTATAAAAGAAATTCCATTTTAATTTCTTGAGATCAATGATTTGTTTTGATTTTATATTGTTTGTATTTATTTACATGTTCGAAATAAAGATTTCAAATCAAAAATCTAAAATAGTATAACGTTTGGCTACTTTAAATCATTGAACATGAACATTGAGCTTAGAGAGAGGGAGAGAGGCTCAGCCACCCGCGCCGTGATGTATTATGTTTGAGTTTGAGCCTCTTGGATGCTGTAGTTGAGTGATGTCAGTCACTAGGAAGTAGGGCTGGGCGATAGGGCTACACGATTTTAGGAAATAATCTAATTGCTTCAATTTTTTTTTTAAGCAGCCCCACAGATGTTTATTGTCAAATGCGGCTTGCATCTGGCCTATGCGCTGGGTCTGTTCGGGACATCAAGCCTGAAAATGTTTCTTTTTACCTGGGAATCGATACCGGTACCCAACGATACCTTTTTTTCTGTACTTTACTCTGAAGTCTAAACTTCACAACACACAATCTAAAACCCCTTACCTCCCTCTCCCAAACCGTTCCTACAACAATTTTTTTTATGTTGCATGATAATTTTTTATTTTTTTAAATATCAACATTATCTGACATTAGATCAGACCAGATATGAGACGCGTGCACACACAGAATTATTTTAGAATATTTCAGCTAATGAAGTTAAATGTTTATTATCATCAACTATCCAGTTCGTTTTTATAGTGCAACGTTTTTCTACTTAAACATTAATTAAACCAGTAGAGAGAGAGAGAGAGAGAGAGAGAGAGAGAGAGAGAGACAGGCTCCTTTTATTATGTTCTTGTGTGCTGTATCGCACATTTTATTGCTGTGTGATGTATTGCAAATGTTATTGCTGTCATCTTGGCCAGGTCTCCCTTGCAAAGGAGATCTTGTATCTCAATGGGACTTACTGGTTAAATAAATAAAAATGTAAAAGACATTGCAGGCTTTGCGATTTGTTAATTGCATCATTTCAAATCGCGATTTCGATTTAAAATCGATTAATCGTTCAGCCCTACTGGGCGATATGACGATATTATATAAATATCGGGTACAGTTCATTAACGATACACTTTTTAAATGTATCGTGGATATCGTGATGTTTTGCCCTCATGTTAGAGGCCACCACGGCTGAGATGAGACTTACAAGCGCAGTGCTAAATGCTTTCCTCTCCCTTGCAGAAAAAAAGTCAGTCACACACACTCGCCCAAATTTACGTCATCTACACCAGTGTTTCCCATTAATTACCTAGACTGTGGCGGCCCGCCACAGTTGTATAATGAACCAAAAAAATATATATATATATATTTAGGGATGTATCAGTAGTATTGGCAGTGGTAGTAGTCGTAATAGTAATCCAGTATATTTTTTTATTTTCTAAAAAATAAACCAGTTCAACACAGGTAACCACTTTTGCTTCATTTCTTTGATGGCTCAAATGTATGCTCTAGTCCAGTGGTTTCCAAACCTCTCCTCGAGACACCCCAGCCATTCCATGCATTTGTTAAATTCCACCACCAGCACACCTGATTCAACTAATAAAGGGCTAGGTTAAGTTGAATCAGGTGTGCTGGTGGTGGAATTTAACGAATACATTGAACGGCTGGGGGTGCTTCGAGTTGAGGATTGGGAAGCACTAGTCTAGTCGATTTTGTGTTTTGAACACAAAGTTCATCATATATCTAGCCTCTTTATTGTGCTCTCAAAGTGCACCAGATTTATGGATTTAACTTTAAAATGTAAAAAAAAAATCCCGGGGGCCACGCCCCCAGGCCCCTCTAGGGGGGGGGGAGAGGTTCACCCACCACAGTCTCACAAAATCCTCTGGGAAACAGTGGCGAATCTTCCTGGAAGCCAAGGGAAGCCAGGCTTCCCCAGAAAAATATGAACAGTAAACATTTTTAATTAAAATTACAAATTAAAATATAATTTTTTTATATAGTTTAAAATAATAATAAAAACTCATTATTTTTCATCCGTGTTATAATTTTATTTTTTTGAATTTTCTCCCTCTTCTCCCTCTCTCTAACACTGTCAGACTCATTGAGGCAGGCTGGCAGTCACTCTGTGCTCACTGCAGCTCAGGCAGAATATAGAACAGAGGGGAGGGGGAGGTGTCTTTTTCTAGCTTCCACATGTGGTTCATGGTTATGGACTCCACAACCAATTATTAGCCAATAAGATTAGAGCTTAATAAAGGGGTTCCCACGTCTTAACACGGGTCCGTCTGACAGCAAAGTAGTCTAGCGTCTTCAAATTTGCCGCACTAGAGGCGGGCCAGTCCAGAACGTTTCCACCTGACGTCCACCTAACGTGACAAACAACGTCTGAACGTCATCCCCTCGCGGGCACGTTCGAATCGTCTAGTAGTAGTGTATCAAACATTAGCACTTTATTAGCAACTTTTTTTTTTTTCGCCGGCGGGACATTTACTGAGGTGGATATTATGATTTAACAAATCTATCTGTCCAAGAGGATGACCACATTATTGGCCAGGTAAGCAGCCAAAGCAGTTTCTAGCTTGGATGCTAACTACTAACGTTATCAGGCTAGCTTGGATGCTAACTAACGTAACCAAGCTAGCGAGCCAGGGGCTCGAATACACAGTCACTTATTCCTCCATAGTAGCCAGGTTAATTAGCACCACCAAGTACTGCTTAAAAGCTAGCGGTGGATCCAAAATATATCAGATATAAATTTCAAAGGTACCCAGCGTTCCATTAGGGTTTCACACACACAAGCGGCAGGGTTTGAAAGCTCGGCGTTGTTAAACATTTTAAATCATTTTTATAAACGAGTAAAATAATCACTGAGCTATCGCTAAAATGGCTGCTTCCGCATTTTACAGTAGGATTGCTGGGCGCACCAGACACGTGACAACCACAGCACGTAAGTTTCACCACGGACATAATATGTATGTGTGATGTTTGTTTGGTTTATTTAATTCTTTTTGAGGCGTGCTGTCCTATAAATGCCAAGTAATAGTTGTTTCATGGACCAAGACCACAACAGTCTCCTCTCCTATAGCGTCAAATGTTATATCTGCTGGTTTTTAGTTCACTCATTGTTCAGGGAAACACATTGTTAACACTTTCAGTGCCAGCCATAACGTTGATTAATGTCCTTGGATGCCAGCATCCACTTCAATGATAGCGTTAAAAACGCATAATCTATGTTTTAAATTATGGCTATGTGTCTAATCTGCCCGTCGCTTATCAATGACTTGTTTGCAGTCAACATGGTCGAAATGGATTGTTTTTTTAATTGGTTCATATCCTTTTTATAGCATTTCGAAAAGCTATCGTTCTCTCGAAAACTTCAGGAAAATAGAAAGATTCCGTCATAAACGGCATTTATTGGAATATTCTTGAATACACTAGACACATTGTCATTTGTCGGCCTATTTATGAATCGTTTTCAAATAAACGCTAGATTATCGATAGTATATGTGTACTTATGCACGCTATAGAAGCGAGCTGAGAAATCGATTCTCTTATTTCCTCAACAGCACACACACACATACGGGACACGGTTTTCTCAGTGAAAACAGCTCTGATTATCCTAAAACTGGTAACATAGACTCCTTACCTTAGATCAGATGTTCTCCAAAAAGATTATTCCAATTCCTGATCGCCATTCCAAATATCGATCACGTTTATTGATTGATTATTGGCTGCTGTAAATATATATTCCAGGCTGCTTTCCATCTCGCGATCACTTCCCTCTTGGTCAGACGGCTCGCCAGCATAGTGGAGCCAGTAGGCTCCCCCTCCACAAGTCTAATCGAATGGCCTGCAGTTACACAAGGATAGATGATGGGGGGCGGTATTTTCACATCGGAGCTCCTAGAGGGGCTGCTGTACCAACGGGAGACTCGGTTGATGAAATATGAATTCAGATCGCTAATAAAAAAATCAAACGACAATTCGCGTCTGTGGCACTCAACGGGGGGCATGAAATAACGAGATAACACGTATGTGGCACTCAAAGTGTTAATGACATTGACGGATTGTGAATTTTGTGATTGACTCAAATTATATTTATTTGGAAAAATAAATATAGTCACTTTATTTGAAGAGTCAAAACTGTTCTCTTGGCTTTGTTTTGTTCATAGTAGTAACGCCGCCGAGCCATACTGTACATGTTGACTGCTTGGTTTGACTGGCTGCCGAGCCATACTGTACATGTTGACTGCTTGGTTTGACTGGCCGCCGAGCCATACTGTACATGTTGACTGCTTGGTTCGACTGGCCGCCGAGCCAT
Organism: Notolepis coatsorum; assembly: GCF_963971535.1. NCBI lineage: Eukaryota > Metazoa > Chordata > Actinopteri > Aulopiformes > Paralepididae > Notolepis > Notolepis coatsorum. Next base: position 122,674,707 of record NC_140173.1, on the reverse strand, counting down.
ACTGTACATGGTGACTGCTTGGTTTGACTGGCCGCTGAGCCATACTGTACATGGTGACTGCTTGGTTTGACTGGCCGCCGAGCCATACTGTACATGGTGACTGCTTGGTTTGACTGGCCGCCGAGTCATACTGTACATGGTGACTGCTTGGCTTAAATATCTTCTTTTTTTTTTTAGGGAAAGAAATATATTAATAAATGTTTTTTTTTTTTTTTTAATACCTATATTTTTTGGCATCCTCTGTTATTTTACCCACGCAACGCCACTGCTGGGAAACACTGTACACGCACATACATGCACGCAAGCGCACACACCTAGCCAGAGACAGAGAGGCGGTGGCTCGTGCCAAAACATGAGTGAAAACTAAAGCGAGGACTCTACTGTAGAATTATTTCGAAAAAAAGGGTTCTACATCAGTGATAAGGACCTGGTTCGGCTACAAGCGAACAGACATGAGTCAAAGCACCATTCTGTGCAAACTTTGTAAAGCTAAAGTCGGGGCAACGGGAGGAAACCAACCTCTTCCAACATCTGAAAAGAAAACACCCAAAAGAATTTGCCGAAAGCATTAAGTTGCACGGTAGCCCTACTACCTTGAGTGTTTTTAAACCACAGCCAAAACAGACGACGCTAACTACATCATTTGCCAGCAGCAGCATCCCTTATGACAAGCGCAAGCGATGGAGGGAGATCACAGATGCGGTAACGTTCCACATAGGAAAGGACATGGTTCCATTGACAACCGTGGAAAAGACAGCGGAGCCAACGTTGTCAAAGCCTTGGCTTTGAACAAGTGGACTCGACTCCAGTGTTTTGGGCACAGGCTTCACCTGGCCATTGATAAGTGGAATAGTTCATATAAATGTATGCAAAAGCATTCGATTACCAGTTATAAGCTAATAGTTTGTAGATTTACATAAAAGATATCAGTATTAATATCTAATGTAACAATTAAAGAAATTAGTCGCCATGTGCGAGTGTGGTGGTTCACTATTTTTAAACAGTCAAACATTTCAGTAAACAATAAACATTACAATTCCGACAATGTGGTTTGACATGTTTTGCTAATCAATGCTTTGTTTTTTAATAAGACAAGTACTATGTATGCCCTCAGTTATATTTGCCCTACAATAAATAGTTACAATATATAATCTAAATCTAATCTAATATATAATCTAAAACAACGAAATGCTAAATATATGCAATCTAATAATCCAATAATCTAAATCTAATATATAATATAAAAAAATGCTAAATGCATGGGTCTTTTGTCTTTAACACTTTGAGTGCCAACGATGAGAATTCTCGTTATTTCATGCCAACCGTTCAGTGCCAACGACAAGAAATCTCATTATTAATCTTTTTTTTTATTAGCGATTTCCATTTATTTTTCATCAATCTAGCCTCACGTTACCACTGGGTAGGGCTGACCTTCGAATTTTTTTTTGGCAATCGAAGCTTCGGGGCAGAGCTTCGATTTTAATTCGAAGCTTCGAATAAAAAAAAAAATTAATTAATAAAATTATTTTTCATTTTTTTATCTTATGTTGTGGGACTTGTACAGCACTTTGGTAAACTTTGTTGTTTTTAAATGTGCTCTATAAATAAAGTGGATTGGATTAATGAATTAAGTAGCCCCTTTCGTGACTGTGACACAGCCAACACGGCTGTGTGATTTAATTCAAGGTGGATCGCTGTTGTCGTTTGAACAACTTCAGATTTCATGGAACTACCAATCCCCCAAATCAAGAATGTTTAAGATGAATGAAGTAAGATTTTGATTATTTGAAATATGGCCTGTGTAGACTAAACTATGCACAGAATTATGTCAGTCTACAAGGTCCGGCAATGTAGACCTTGTAGACTCCACTACAGACCAATTATCAGTGAATGTTCATGCATTTTTAAGAAGGGCTACTTCCACAAAAAAACAAAGAACTCACCAAAACATCTCAGTAGCACCGTATCTAAATGTTCTATTTCATATATGGAGATTCATATTTATTTATGTATTGCATGCATTTCTACATTTTATTTCCTATTTTGTTTATTCATCCCAGTATCTTTCTTTCTTATGTGTGGAATTCTACAAGGCATTTACATTCACATTTACATTTAGTCATTTAGCTGACGCTTTTATCCAAAGCGACTTACAAGTTCTGTACGACAGGTCATCAGGAAGGATACAACTCTATCAGCTGAGTAACAATATTCATCAAAGTGTTGCATGTTACAGTGTAGGTTAGTTTATTAGGACAAGTGCATGACAGTAAGGTTAGTTAGGGTTAGATTTTTTTTATTTTATTTTTTTTATTTTATTTCAGATAATGGTTGAAGAAGTGCGTCTTTAGTCGACGGCGAAAGATTGGACGGGATTCGGCTGTCCTAACTGGGGTGGGTAGTTCATTCCACCATTGTGGGGCAAGGACTGAGAATAGGCGTGTAAGTGGTGTATATGTGTTTGAGGATGATATCCTTCAAACAGGCAATAGTGATGATATAATTTGGGCAGTGCTGAGCTGGGTTACTTTCCTCCAGTGTATTTGTCCCCCGGCCCCACCCAATGGCCCCATGCACACACACACAGAAGTAAAAATAAATAAAAAAAAAAAAAGTTGAAGAAATTTGACAATTTTTTTTTTTTTTTTTAAACTTCGATTTTTTTTTAATGTTCGAAGCTTGTGCCATCGAACGAAGCTTCGAAGCTTCGAAGTATTTAAGACAGCCCTACCACTGGGACTCTCTGAGCTCGAACAGGGAACATACCACCCCCTATCGTCTCCCGGATGGTAATGCACCCTTTGGATTGGACTGAATGAAAACGCATGGGGAAAAGAAAATCCGGAATCCACATTTTACTTGTCAGGCATGTAATCCGAGCCGATTACAGTCTTTGTGGTCCCTCCGAACTAGGGATGCACGATATTGATTTTTTGACACCGATACCGATAACTTTATGCTCCTCAAGCCGATAACCGATATTTATTGTATTATTAAAAAAATATTTTGATCAATTTTTTTTTCCAACATGAAACAAAACATATCACAATACAATAATAATACGTCAAATGTATATACTCTCTTTTCTGGACTCTTCGTATCACAAACAGTACTGTATTTGCAAATCTGGTATGTCATGTATAGATGTAGGCAGTACTGTCTATCTGTATGTCATGTATGTCATTATGTTATGATGAATTGTAAATGGGGGACCCTGATGTAAACAAGACGAAAGTCTTTCTCTGGTCTGCATCCCCTTAACAATTGTATGTATTGAGCTGTACTGTATTGTACCCATTCTGCAATCCGTTAAATAAAGTTTTCATTCATTCATTTGCTGTCTCGTTATAACACAAACAGCTCACCATGAACCATGACAAGCTTAATTACGTTAGTTAGCATCCAAGCTAGCGTGATAACGTTAGTAGTTAGAAACGGCTAGGCTGCCTGCTTACCTGCAATAATGTTGTCATCGTCCTGGACAGATAGACTTTTTAAATCATAATATCCACACTTTGTGCTGGTCCTCGGTAAATGTCCCGCCGCCCGCCAGCAGCTGGTTTTGGATTAGTTTATGCCGCGTTGCATTAGCCTTTAGCTGCTCGGCGTTGTCGGATTTTAATACACCATCGTAGCGGTGGTGATGTTTCAGGTGACTTATTATGTTGGATGTGTTATCGCTTGTTGCCCCTTTTCCTCCTCGTGAAACTTCTGCATTTGTTACAAATAGCAAGCAAACTGTTTTCCTCTGAAACTTTGAAAAAGTCCGACGACGCCGCCATCTTTTTTTACTATCTTGCCGGCTCAGTCAGTCTGAATGTCACCTGACTACGTCACAGCCAAGAAAGGGAGCGCTGGATTTGTGAAAAACTCCCTCTTCCTAAACCACACGCTATCAGTCGTAATACAGTACTGGCAAAACGGGAGGAGGCTATAATAAAAACAAGCGCCCTTCAACCCAATCCACCCACAACGGATTTCTTTTGACCAAAAAATGTATTATATATTATCGGAGCTATCAATAACGTTATCGGGTTTATCGGGTTTATCGGGATGACGTTATTATTGCTGATATCGGCCCGATAATTATCGTGCATCCCTACTCAGAACAGCGTGGAATATGTGTTTCAAGCACCCAGTGTTGGATCAATAAACGCGATCGATATTTGGAATGGCAATCAGGAATTGGAATAATCTTTTTGGAGAACATCTGATCTGAGGTAAGGAATCTATTTTACCAGTCTTGGGGTAATCAGAGCTTTTTTCACGTCTATAGCGGAATACGTTTATTTTGTACATTATCTAACGTTAACACAAACCTAAACTAACGCTACAACTAACCTAAAGTTAGTTTAAGTTCGTGTTAACGTTAGATAATGTACAAAATAAACATATTCCGCTGCTATAGACGTTGCGCTTTTATTTTGAAACCCCCCAAAAAGGACGTCATTATATTAGCTTTAGTATTAGCTCTGGTTGGCTCCGAGCGTGCAGTAGTTAGTAGTATATTATCAATACCAGCCATTGGATTACTGTTTTCTAAATTGGGGAGGCTTTTAATCGTCAAGGTAAGAGGATTTTAGGTCATGGTATCCATAAACTTCAATCGGTTCGGATCCTTTGAATGAATGAGAATGTAAATAAACACGGCTTCCACGTAGAAATCACTGACTGCGCTCAGAGAGGAGTCGTTCGGCAAAAAATTGTTCCGCGTATATCTGCTTAGAAAACGAAATTGTCGAATTCAATTATTTTTTATTTCTCCACGTGGTAAATACACAGGTCACAACATGTTTACAGGAACGTTTTGGAGTTGTATTTGGAGTGTATTTGATGACTGTAGGAAACGTCAGGCTCTAAAACCCCCCCACTTCCAGTGATGAAGCTAAGCTACGCTAACGGAGCGACTGTTCCCTAAGCTAAATGCACGCACAGAGACAAAAAAGGTATGCATCTTCTTGTCTAACTCCAGGGAAGATGTTAAATAAGCTAATTTCCCAAAATGTTGGAGTTTTCCTTTAAAGCACCTTGGCTTTGTTCTGAATGCACTTTGTTGTAGTTATCCTACAGAGAAAAGAAAATGCACTTGACTTTAATGCACATTTTGTTGTATGCAAAGAGAAAATGTTTAAATTGTACAATCTTTCAGCAGTCAGTCTGGAATTAATGTATGCATTCAAAAGTGCTGAATAAATGTTTTATGGGCCCATAATAGTGATTATTAATATTATTTAAGTTAAGTTTAGCCATAATCATGTCTTTTGCCATAATCAGGTAGCTAAATTCTTTTTTAAATACATTATATATATATTTATATTAATCATTTTCGGCCTTTGGTTTTCGGCCAACGATTTCCTATTTTCAGTTTTGGTTTCGGCCAAGAATTTCCCATTCGGTGCATCCCTAATATATATAATATATAAAGGCACATTCCTTCATATGTTTTGGACATGTCCCTCTCTGTTCATGTCCCTCTGTTCAAAATACAGTTCTGGTATCTCCATCACTTTCTCACCTCATTTGTTTGCTTGTATGTACTATTGAACCCTTAAGTTGTGGCACCACTGCCTCACAGCAAGAAGGTCCTGGGTTCGAACCCCAGCAGGGGGCCTTTCTGTGTGGAGTTTAAATGTTCTCCCTGTGTTCTCGTGGGTTTCCTCTGGGTACTCCAGTTTCCTCCCACACCATAAAGACATGCATGGTAGTAGGGGTGGACGGTATAAACGGTATGAATTTGCGCTACGGTATGGATTTTGACTATACCTTCATACCTTGTGACCGGTAGACTAGAGCAGCTAGTCACAGCAGTAGCAATGACGTTAATGTTACTTGACGATTCACTCGACATTTGCAGTGGTTGTTGCATAGTGTTTAATTGTACTGAGTTTTTCTCCACTTGCTCACGGACCTTGCCATATAGTTTGGGCATTTCAATTTGGCTAAGGAGGCTGAGAGGAGACTTGCTTTAGCGCAACAACGGGCTAACATTAGCCGCTAAGCTAACGTTCTAACGTGACTCCGTGGCACCAGTTTCATAGTGAGGAGGGGGGGGGGGGGGGGGGGGTTATATTGACGAGGCTTGACAACAGAGGTTCAAAGATAACTTCACATTTATTGGCTATTCGTTTCTTTATATCGCTTTATCCATCGGGCTGCTCTCGTTTCCAACTCTGTGTGTTGACAATGACATCCTGGTGTGACATCATCAACTACGGCAACTTAGGACGCTCAAACTCAAACCTATTACATCACGCTCTCGCTCTCTCTCTACGTTGTCAAACATGTACACTAAAGTTAAGTTATGTTGGAGTTTTATTGTGTTTGAGGGAAAGAAACCTCCTGTCCTGCAGTAGTTTTTATTTTCACTTTGTGCCGCTTGATTTTATTGTATTTCATGAAAAAAGTGTTTTTCAGAGATGGAAGTAACTTGAGAAAAGGTTTTGCATTTTTCTATTGCAGTTTTGCACAATAAATGTTCTTTAGATACCTCTGTACTATGTGAAATATGTCCTAGTAATACAAGAGTACAGTAATAGAAGCATTTATATAGACATTTTAAGATAAATGAATATACCGTGATATATACCGTTACCGTCTATGCTTCAAATTATACCGTGATATAAATTTTAGACCATAACGTCCAGCCCTACATGGTAGGCAGGGACTACAGATGGAAACTAGCTAATTAGCAAAAAATCTGGCAAATTTACATTGATGTGGAAACTGAAGATGTTCATTAACACTATGGTCGCCAAAAACGCTGTACCACGTCATTCCCCGCCATGCTCATTCTGCCAAAGACGCCGTACCACGTCTTTGATATCAATATTTCAAAAATCTGTGATCGAAATCATATTTCTCCCCCGGAGACTTGAGATCTACTGTTGATCCCCTCTCAACTCTCCAACGGTTCAAGAGCGCCATCTGGTGGCCGATCGGCGGATCGCCCAGAGCGGAAACAGGAAATGGAAGCTGGTGCTCATTCCAATTCGGTCCGATCACTCGGTAATAGTCCCAGGACTCGAGCTAGACACAACGGATAGCAATCAGTTACCAATAACTCAATAAACAACATGATTTGGACGTATATACTATTATACAACCTGGAAATGGATCGCATATTTCTACATCCCATAATAGGAATATTTATGCTCCACGCTATGAGGAAGCTACGGTAAGATTCAGCGTTTTTTTTTTTAACGTGTTCGATATAAACTGCTCTGATGATCATATCACCCACACTAGATGAATCATCTAACGTTGGCCACGGAATTATAAACGACCCCCCCCCCCCATCCGGTCAACATCAGATGATAAGTAGTAGAAGTTCTAGAAGCACGTCCATTTGAATTTTTTATCTCGCGCAGATTGCTATCAAACTGTATACAATTATGCATAACTGTATGCATTATATTATACAATATAATGCATTTAGGTCTATAAATCACGTTCTGGAGAAAGCTGCAGAAAACAATAAAAACATACTTATACTTTAGACCGTATTTTAGTATGAATATGTGAATGAAAAAGTATAACGTTGCTACACCCTGAACAATAGATACTTGATGTTGAATGGGCCATAGTAATGTCAATTTAGCAATACAATTTAAAAGGTTATAGCCCTGCAAAGAAGGGGAACTTCTCCATAGACAAATAGAGCTGGCGGAGGATGGTATATTAAGAATATAAGCCTGGCGACCAAAGTGTTAATGTGCACTGTCCCTGGGTAAAAAATAAATAAACAAACTTAAAAGGTAAAAACTTAAATAAAGAAAAAGCCCACAAAAAATGTTGCTCTTGCACTAGTAGCTGCAAGGAAATGTATCGCTCTTAACTCAATCAGCGCCAGACCCGAGGATAGTCGGGTTATCTCGCCAGCGGTTCAGTGCCAGACCCGAGTATAGTCGGGTTTCCATCGTTATTACTTTTATTCGATATTTCTATTCATTACAGGCACACAGACCTCGGGGTTAACATGGGGAATCATCCTGAGAAAGTGCAATACCAGCCGCCTCCTGCCAGGTAGCAGTATCGAGCACCCTTTGAAACCTTATATCTTGCCCCGTGTTATGTTCAAATGTCTCCAGGCGCAGTTTTCTTTGTCAGGCGAGTCGAGTGATTATCCCGATCGCATTGAGAAGCGTCAAATGCCCCAGATGCATCTGTTGTGGTGGATTATGTTGGCGACACGATGGACACCAATACTGGGACTCGCGATCAGACAATTGGAATATTCTTTTTGGGGTACCTCCTAGTGAAGGTAAGGACTATATGACATCAATCCTGCTTTGATCCAACCATGATTTCACACCGATCGCAACATGTGTGTGTGTGTGTGTAACGGTACTCCACAACGTATGCCGTTGGTGACGATCAAAGCATCAAATGGTACTTAGATCAGAAGGTAACACCTGCTAGCTTCTCAAGGCGTGATTAGATTACTGGATTATACCATTTCCGATCCTTCTCCGCAGGCATCTAAATGTAGACCTCAGAGTTGAAGTCAACTAGGGCTGGGCGATATGGCCTAAATATGATATCACGATATTTTCTGACCTTTCGGCGATACACGATACACATCACGATGTTTTTCCTTTTTTCCCCAAACAATTCATTATGAGGCTTACCAAGACAGTATTTGAGTTTGCAAGCGAACATTAAAGACAAAAGACTCATGCATTTAGCATTTTTATATTATATATGAGATTTAGATTATTGGATTCTTAGATTATATATTTAGCATTTTAGCCTTTCGTTTTTTTAGATTATATATTAGATTAGATTTAGATGATTAGATTACATATTGTAACTATTTATTTATTTACATGTATGTATATATTTATTATTTGAACGGCTTAAGGCTATATCTGTACTTGATGTTTGTTTGTTGTGTTGCATACTTGAAATAAACTTCAATCAAATCAAATCAAACCCCCCCTCTTAAAAACAAAAACCTGTGTTTAACCTAGCCATCTATAAAACATCATGCTAAAACTGAAACAAATGTCCTACTCCCCTAAAGAAAGAAATACATAGCAAACATGACTCAGTTATCCAATAGTGCTGCTGCTTTTTATTTTGTTAAAATCTTTTAGTTAATAAGACTAAAAGACTACAATATATATGACTACAAGGGCCAGAAGCCGACTTCATGACGGCTTCCTGTCCTCTCATTCCATTTCCGGTTTACGTTACATTTTCAACAACAGATTGCTGCTAATTAAACACTTCATGGAAACGGAGTAATGTTAACGTTATGTCGAGTTCATACGTGTAGTGTAGTATGAACTCGACATAACGCTAACATTACTCCGTGTCCACTGTTGCTGCCACTGTTGCGTCGCAGATGGATGGTACACTCTGTTAGCTCCGTAGCTAATCCGCTCATAGACTAACTTACCGATTGCAGTACCGTTAACGTCGGAGCTTACTCCTGGGTTTCAGGGGGCATCCCTAGCACCGAGCCACCGCCTCTCTGTCTCTGGCTAGGTGTGTGCGCTTGCGTGCGTGTATGTGCGTGTAGATGACATAATTTGGGCAAGTGTGTGTGTGACTGACTTTTTTTTTCCTGTGAGAGGGAGAGGAAAGCATTTAGCGCTGCGCTTGTAAGTCTCATCTCAGCCGCCTCTAACGCGAGGGCAAAACATCACGATATCCACGATACGTTTAAAAAGTGTATTGTTAATGAACTGTACCCGATATTTATATAATATCGTCATATCGCCCAGCCCTAAAGTCAACCCATTCGAAATTCTTGCTTTTGTTCCGTTGTGGTGAACGCGTGTCTAAGGGCGTTTTCTCATTAGGAACGGTTGGTCCGCTCAGTCCTCGCTCCGTCCTCGAGAGCGATAGCCACCCCTCCCACTCCCCCCCCCCTGGCCTGCTTCTACACTACAATCTTGTTTAGTTTCCCAAGCACAAGAGAAGAGCAACACTCCAATACAGCAGGTGGCGTATGCACCTAGTTTGTTTGCTATAGCTGGCGTTTCAACCCTTCTTGCTCTCGGATAAAGCATTTCGGGATCAAATGAGATAGAATGACGTGCTTTACCGGCAGCCCTTCTCTATCGTCTCTCCCTCTCAGACACCAAGGCTCTGTCAGACACTCGCCCAACACGCACACACACACAGAGACGGAGAAGCGTGTGAGAAGGGAAGAGAGCCTCAACTCATTCACGGCCAACCACGACTATAGTCGGGTTATCTCGCCAACCGTTGGGATAGTTTTTTAATTTATTCGATTTTTTTATTCTATACAGTCTCACGGACCTCGGTGTTACCATTGGAACTCATCCTGAGACCCCGAGAGTGCAATACCGGCCAAATCCTGCTAGGTGGCAGTATCGCCTACCCTTTGAAACCTTATTTCACACTGTGTTACATTGTATATGGACCGGGCGTAGAATTTAGACCAAGCCAAGTGAATCGCTTCATCCAAGCACTTTGAAATGCGTTCAGCACACCCCATGCATATTGTGTGCCAGTTCATGTCAGGGACCCGATGGACAACAATACTGGAAATCGCGATCAGACAATTGGAATATTCTTTTTGGGATACCTCCTAGTAAAGGTAAGGACTATATGACATCAATCCTACTTTGATCCAACAATGATTTCACATCAATCGCAACGATCAACGTATGTGGTATTAAAAGAAAATGCCATTGCTGACGATCAGAGCATGAAAAAACTACCCCCCGCATTCATGATGAGGATGTTCGATATTGTCTTTTTTACAGATACACCGATATTGTCCAACTCTTAATTTCCGATACCGATATCAACCGATACCGATATATGCAGGGTCCCCCCCCCCCCCCCCCCCCCAAAAACATAATAATTTCAGGTAAAAAAAAATCAGGACATTTGGCGTGTGTGCGTGCGTGTGTGTGTTCGGCTCCTTCATCTGAAGCTCCTGTGACTTAAGTAACGAGGAAACAAAGGCAGTGAGACGGCAGACAGATGGAAGGATCACATGACTCATGTTTCTCATCAGCATCACCATAACAACAACAACAGCCTCTCTGTCCCTAATCCACCTGGACCTACAGGTTTACATGGTCTTCAGACCAGTGTTTCTCAACTGGTGGGTCGTGCGAAAAAAAAATACAAAATAAAAATCCTAAATATATATATATTTTTTTTGTACTACCTATCTTTGTGAAAGTGGCTTCTCAGCTCTGGTCCAGCTGAAGACAACGCAGAGGAACAGATTGGACATTGAGCACAACCCCAGACTTTGAGACTCTTGTCAGGAGCAAACAACATCCCCAGTTATCCAATTAGTTCCCTGGGATGTTAAGCTAAGAACTTAGGTCTATGTTAAGCTAAGAAGTCTGCTAAGAAGCATGTATTATTTATTATTATTTAATTTCATTGGGTTTTTAGCCCTAGTTGCACTTTTGTTGCAACCCCAGTTATCCCATTAGTCTCCCCAAACCTAGGTCTGTTATGTTAAGCTAAGAAATCGGCTAAGAAGCATATATTATTTATTATTATTTTATTTCATTGGGTTTTTAGCCCTAGTTGCACTTTTGTTGCACTTTGTGTTTATTCCATGTTTTTAACAGTGCACGAAAGATTGTGTATTACTGCAATTTTTTTTAAATAAATCAGAGTGGTTCAAAAAATAATAATAATAATAATAATAAATAATAATAATAATAATAATAATAATAATAATAATAATAATAATAATAATAATAATTTCAGGTAATTAACATTACATATCTCTTGTCGTGGAATTAATACAACATTATGCATACTTTTGACAATAAATAAAATCATAATTTGTTCTTACTTGCTTGCCTGGGTAAATAAATGTAAAGAAATTTTTTTTTTTGAAAACAGATACCGATAATTTCCGATATCACATTTGAATGCCAATATCGGTAGGCCGATAATATCGGACATCCCTAATTATATACCTTTGATTTGGAAATAGTAACGTGTCCAGGCGAGCAACGCGAACGCCTTTAGCAAAATTCACATATCGCTCCATAACGCAGCTTCCAGGAATTAGCCAGGATCACTCTGAAACTATACAATATTCACCATGGGATAACATGCGAACGTATACATGAAAAAATTTACTCTTTTTTACATGTTGGACGAGGGATAGTGACTGTAATATAATAATATATATATAATAATATAGAATATAGATATAGCCCTGCAAACATCGTGACGCACAGTGAGAATCCCTATCTTAACAATCTATCCATCTCCTTATCGGACTACAAGGATGGATAAAACGGCTGGTGCTGAAAGTGTTAAGGTAGTATTGAGAGGGCACATTATATTTTATGATAAGATATAATGTGCTCTCTCAATACCACCTTAACTGGGTGCAGGCTGGGCAAGCCGGTTAGCACCAACAGAACCACTTGTTAAAGCAAGCCTCTTCCGTGTTTTGGTACAGTTTGTTTTAGGGGTGGACGGTATAAACGGTATACGGTATAAACGGTATGAATTTGCTCTACGGTATGGATTTTGACTATACCGTGTAACCGGTAGTGCAGCTCTAAAATAGCAATGACGTCATGTAACCACAGCGCGACTATTTCACTCGCATTTGCCCCTAAAAATAGATAGAATTAGTCATAGATAATAGATATGTGCAAACTGGAAAAGTTATTTAGGAGGCTTCGCGCAGTGGGCGTGCCAGCCCCTACCGCACGCATGCAAACACGGGTCTAGTAGTCTAGTGGGACGGGACACGGAAGGACGGCGGCGTCTCCCTGAGCTAACGTTAGCTTAGCTACCGTTACAAAATGACCCAGTCAACTATTCACTTTTAGTTTAATACATGATGAGGCATTGTCTAACCGAACGGTATCTAGTCGGCCAGCTACCGATAGCTCCTGACATCAACAAACGCTCCACAAAGTCTAGTAGAGACGTGTGTGCTAGCTGTTAGCTCACGTTAACGCAAGTTAGTTCACCGTTCAAAACGAAATGTCCCATTGAACTAAATAATTCACTGAGGCGTTGTATTAACGTTATATATCCGGCTAGCAGTAGCTACAGATAGCTCCTGATATCAATGTCTTATAACACTGATTCGATGCGTATTCGAGCTGAGGGCTTGCTGAGCACAGTTAGGTAACGTTATACCAATACAATAGGGTCCAGGTGCAGCGCCGGAGAATCCTGGCCGTAGCTCTGCTCGAGGCTACTCGAGTATAGGTCCAGGTGCAGCTCCGGAGAATCCTGGCCGTAGCTGGAGGCTACTAGAGTACACACAGACAGTGGAGCTTGTTGCGTGGTGGCGATGTCTCGCAGATAATACAAGTACAAGTCTAATTATATAATATATATATTTTATAAAAAAAATAAAAAAAATTATATAAAATTAAATTAAATTTTTTTTTATCAAAAACGATGATACCGTGATATATACCGTTACCGTCTATGCTTCAAATTATACCGTGATATAAATTTTAGACCATACCGTCCACCCCTAGTTTGTTTGCACACCTGCGATCGTTCCGTCATCGGGGACGCTGATTCGCACCCAAAACCACCTTTTCAAGTGGTCCCGGCAGCCTATTCTTTATTCCCAGCGGAAGAGTGCTGCCGAGTGCTTCCGCGTTTTCCCTGATTGGCTGCGACACGCCCCACGGCAGCCGCAGAGCTTGCGACATTATGTAGCCGTAATCCCCGATGTTTTTCATTCGACGCTTAGCTCAACTGGTATGCCGCCGTGCTGTGGATCCTGCGGTCCGTTGGTGGCAAGTTCGATTCCCTTCAATTTTTTTTTTCTTTCTTTTTTTAACATGCATTCTTTCGCCGGTTAAGTTTAGGCATGTTAACTTTAAGCATTGTTTCGGAGTTGGTTATGGTTAAGGTTAGGCATTGTTTCGGAGTTGGTTAAGGTTAGAAGTAGGGATGTCCCGATCGCCTTTTTTTGCTTCCGATCCGATCCCGATCATATGATTTTAAATATCTATCGATCCGATCGTTTCCGATCCGATCTTTCACATTAGTAATCAATTTTGACGCATTTTTGTCAGAAACTGGCAGAGTGAGACAAGCCCATCTGTTGCCTATAATAGGGCGCGAGAGCGGAGGCTTTTGTTATTACATTCACCCTGAGAAATGTGCTTCTGCTTCATATGAGAAATATTAAAAGTTTCAATATATGTTTGCACATTAGTATACATTCAGTGTTCGACTTACGTAATGGTCCATTCTGGTCTGAAACGCCGATGATAATCCTCAGTCACGTAACGTTATCCTCCAGTTGAAAAGTTAGTCTGAAAACTTCGCCTCCAGCCTGCTGCTTCATGAGTTTTTCCTCCACGCGGAATCTCCTCCTTGCAAACATTGCAACTGGCTTGACTCTCTATTTTAAAATGCTTAGTTCCAAACCTCTGACATTAAGTCTAGCTGCTCAAGTCAGTGGATATTAACCGTGTTTCGGGAGCGACGTGTTGTTGTTGTGATGTGGTCGCGACTCGCGTGTAGCGTGTAGCGTCTAAATTAAAGGGAATGTTTGTTGCAACGGTGAAAATTAAAGGGGAATGTGTTTGTTGTGGATAATTATTCTGCTCTGTGTGACAATAAATACATTAATGATGATATATTATATGTAATTTAAAACCAAAACTAAGGCCTCCGTATGAGTTTAAGACGTGGACATGGTCATGTTTGTTGAATAAAATTTTTCTTTTTTTGACTGCCGATTTTTATTATTATTTTTTCCCGATCCCCGATACTCTGAAAAGCACGTGATCGACGCCGATTCCGATCACGTGATCGGATCGGGACATCCCTAGTTAGAAGGGTTAAGTTTAGGCGCTGTTAAGGAGCTGGTTAAGGTTAGAGTTTGTCTTAGAGAATGGCAATATTCTTTCGGAGTTGGTTATGGTTAAGGTTAAGGTTAGGCATTGTTTCGGAGTTGGTTAAGGTTAGAAGGGTTAAGTTTAGGCGCTGTTAAGGAGCTGGTTAAGGTTAGAGTTTGTCTTAGAGAATGGCAATAGACAGCCTATTTCCACACTGCCGCTCTCTCGCGCTGCCGCGGTCACATGGGCGTCGCAGCCAATCAGGGAAAACGCAGAAGCACGCGACGCACTCTTCCGCTGGGAATAAGCTACACGCGTCCCGGCATGGAGCGAATCAGCGTCCCCGGTGACGGAGCGGAGCGTTCTCATCAGGTATTTTGGGGCGATTGTGCTCGGATTCGACCCTGGATGGCTAGTGAGAAAGCCCTCTAAAATTTGTGAATGGCAGCAGGTCCCATCAAAGGGTGTTTGAAAGTGAGCTGACACAGGTCTCCTAGTCCTAGTCCTTTTCTTTCTCTTGTTAACCCTTTCACTGCCGCACTACCAAATGGTTAACCCTTTCACTGCGACAATACAGAAGGTTAAACCTTTCACTGCCATACGGCAAAGGCTTAACCCTTTCACTAACACCAGGGGTGCGTTGCTCATGGGACGGGGTTGCACGCTGTGCAACCGGCTATGTGAGCAGAAGCACATGCACGGATGTGCACGCGCATGCACACAGGAATGCGCTGCACTCTGATGCGCTGCACTCGCTAAGTACCCACCTGGCTACTTTGCATAACAATAGCGCAGGTCGTCAGGTGTGTTCAAATGCAACTTGTGAATGAAATGTGTTACATTCCATTCGTAGAGGCAATTGGGCATTGTCTTTAGTTTTATGCGCATGCGCGGGAGCGCGCGTGCACATGGCGTCATTAAAACACCATGCAACCAGCTTTGAAATCAGCAACGCACCCCTGACTACCACACTACAGAAGGTTAACCCTTTACTATCACACTACAGATTATGACCCCTGTTCTGTGGTACTCTGCCTGTGCTATGTACAGCATGTATAGAATGCAGTGCTAAATAACTATATATATATATATATGTGTGTGTGTGTGTTAGTGACTTGGTTGAAACGTGATTCTGGAGTGATACCAAGTGGAAAGAAAATATATCCAGTGCGTATGGCAGGCATCCTCGAAATTCTCCCCTATCTCATCTGCAAGCAGTGCTCTGCCTGTCCGGCTGCACTACTGTCTGTGTCTGTCTACTCTGGTCCAATCACATTCAGCGTCCCGTCAGCATCCCCCCCCCCCCCACCCACAGTCTGCGAATCAGAAACAGAGTAGGGGAGTAGGGCGGGTCTTCACGGAATGCGTATCGTCTCTTTCAACGGGTCCCAGTCAGAGCGACCTACTGTACCCGGAGCTGCTAACTGGCTAACGTTATGAGAGCTAATGTTGGTACCTACTGTACCCGGAGCTGCTAACTGGCTAACGTTATGAGAGCTAACGTTGCTACCTACTGTACCCGGAGCTGCTAACTGGCTAACGTTATGAGCGCTAACGTTGCTATCTACTGTACCCGGAGCTGCAAACTGGGAGCTGCTAACTGGCTAACGTTATGAGAGCTAACGTTGCTACCTACTGTACCCGGAGCTGCTAACTGGCTAACGTTATGAGAGCCAACGTTGGTACCTACTGTACCCGGAGCTGCTAACTGGCTAACGTTATGAGAGCTAACGTTGCTACCTACTGTACCCGGAGCTGCAAACTGGGAGCTGCTAACTGGTTAACATTATGAGAGCTAACGTTGCTACCTACTGTACCCGGAGCTGCTAACTGGCTAACGTTGGTACCTACTGTACCCGGAGCTAACTGGCTAACGTTATGAGAGCCAACGTTGGTACCTACTGTACCCGGAGCTGCTAACTGGCTAACGTTATGAGAGCTAACGTTGGTACCTACTGTACCCGGAGCTGCTAACTGGCTAACGTTATGAGAGCTAACGTTGCTACCTACTGTACCCGGAGCTGCTAACTGGCTAACGTTATGAGCGCTAACGTTGCTATCTACTGTACCCGGAGCTGCAAACTGGGAGCTGCTAACTGGCTAACGTTATGAGAGCTAACGTTGCTACCTACTGTACCCGGAGCTGCTAACTGGCTAACGTTATGAGAGCTAACGTTGCTACCTACTGTACCCGGAGCTGCTAACTGGCTAACGTTATGAGAGCTAACGTTGCTACCTACTGTACCCGGAGCTGCTAACTGGCTAATGTTGAGAGCTAACGTTGGTACCTACTGTACCCGGAGCTGCTAACTGGCTAACGTTATGAGAGCCAACGTTGGTACCTACTGTACCCGGAGCTGCTAACTGGCTAACGTTATGAGAGCTAATGTTGGTACCTACTGTACCCGGAGCTGCTAACTGACTAACGTTATGAGAGCTAACGTTGGTACCTACTGTACCCGGAGCTGCTAACTGGCTAACGTTATGAGAGCTAACGTTGGTACCTACTGTACCCGGAGCTGCTAACTGGCTAACGTTATGAGAGCTAACGTTGGTACCTACTGTACCCGGAGCTGCTAACAGGCTAATGTTGGTACCTACTGTACCCAGAGCTAACTGGCTAACGTTATGAGAGCTAACGTTGGTACCTACTGTACCCGGAGCTGCTAACTGGCTAACGTTATGAGAGCTAACGTTGGTACCTACTGTACCCGGAGCTGCTAACTGGCTAACGTTATGAGAGCTAACGTTGCTACCTACTGTACCCGGAGATGCAAACTGGGAGCTGCTAACTGGCTAACGTTATGAGAGCTAACGTTGCTACCTACTGTACCCGGAGAGGCTAACTGGCTAACGTTATGAGAGCTAACGTTGCTACCTACTGTACCCGGAGCTGCTAACTGCCAACCTTATTATTATTATTATTATAATCGATTCTAACATATTCAAATCGATGCATCGAATCAAACACATTAGAATCGATGCATTTCTATTCATCGATGCATCGTTACACCCCTATAACGTATTGATGATAATATTAGGGATGTCCGATATTATCGGCCTACCGATATTAAAATTAAAAATGTGATGTCAGAAAATATCGGTATCTGTTTAAAAAGAAAAAAAATCTTTTTGTACGACGCAATAAACGCCGAATGCATATTGATTCTTGCGTCTCGAAAGCGATCCAACACTCTAGTGTTTGTCTGGATCCACATAACAAGATAGCTCTGCCCGGAAGATTTTCCCCGATGCACAGAGCGCCCCATCCGGTTTAGAGTAGAGTGCAACTTGCCCGAAATCCACCAGGCGGCGGTATTGAGGCGTTGCAATATCAGACAGAGTCCAGAGGCTCCCACAGCCTTGCTGGATGAATTATGAATGCCAATAGCGAATAAAGGAAATAACAATCATAAAAACGAGTAAACTCGTTGTTTGGCGTTATTAGATTGGCGGCCAATAACGAGTATACTCGTTTTTGGCGCAGAACCAGTTAAAGATAGGGATGTGTCACCTTGTTTGTAGAGCTATATCTATATTCTATATTATAGCTATGGATACAATACTATGGTAATTTGACAGTAACTATCTTCTGTCCAAGATGCAAAAAAGAATACATTTTTTCATGAATACGTTCACGCGTTATCCCGTGGTGAATATAAGTATAGTTTCGGAGTGATCCGGGCTAATTCCTGGGAGGCTGTTATAGGGCGCATCGTGAAGCATTGGCGTTTCATCCCTGGACAACACGCTACTTATCCAAATCAAATGTATATAATAGGTATTATGTTTCATCATGAATGCATGAAAGGGGGGTCGTTTCTGATGCTTTGATATGCCAGTAACGGCATTCGTTGTGAACACTACACACGCTGATCAGCTGGATCGGTATGAAAACATTGTACGATCAAGCTGGAATTTACGTCAGATAGTCCTTACCTTTGACCAGGGCTATTCCAAAAATAATATTCCAATTGTTTGATCACCATCTGGTCCATGACATAATCCGGCACAACACATGCATCGAGTGTCCCGGACAGTTTTTTTCTTTTGATCTACTTTTTCTCCCCTCTTTTTTTTCCGTATTTTTCTCCCATCCCAATTTAGTCGTTATGCCAATTCCCTTCCTGGTCGTTGCACACTTTTGCCCCCTACTGTCGGCCTGGGGAGGGAGAAGACTACCACATGTCTTCCTCCGATACATGTGGAGTCAGCCAGCCACTTCTTTTCACCCGACAGCGAGGACTCTCACCGGGGGAGTGTAACACATGGGAGGATCACACTATCTCCCCCAGAACCCTTCCCTGCTGAACAGGCGCCCCGACCGACCAGTAGGAGTCGCCGTTTACAGCGACCAGGATTACATACCCCACCGGCTTCCCACCCGCTAACACTGCCAATTGTGTTAGTAGGGACGACTGACCAAGCCGGAGGTACCGCTGACAGCTGGATTCGATCCCAGAGTCTGTGCGGTGGTAGGCGAGCGCTTAGTCCGCTGCGCTACCCAGCCGCACCTGTCCCGGACGCGTGTAGCTTTTCTCCAACGCGTCCGTGTTTCCGGGTTCCCGTTTTGCGCTCTGATTGGCCAGGTCATGTGACATGTGCGCCAATCGTGGGACGGCAAGTTCTGCGCCTATTTCCGGGTCGAACAGCCTGCAAACGACCTAACGCCTAGTTTATCACTGGTTAAGCTTAGGCGACTCTTTCGAAGTTGGTTAAGGTAAGAGTTTGGAATCAGGGCAGGCGTTCTATCGCCATGCTCTAAGACAAACTCTAACCTTAACCAACTTCGAAAGAGCGCCTAAGCTTAACCAGTGTAGAAACTTGCGGTCCCACGATTGGGCGTACATGTCACATGACCTGGCCAATCAGAGACGCGGAAACACGAACGCGTTGGAGAAAGGCTTCAAGCTTCCCGGACACTTTTCAATGTGATGGAGTGAACCTCTAGGCTTCCCTGTACTAACATTCTGCGCCCGGAGGGATTTAAATGTAACACACGGTCTGGAACAGAACTCTCGATACTGCCACCTAGGAGGATCTGGCCGGTACTGCACCCTCGGGTCCCAGTATGCCTTTTAACGGCAACATACAGGTCTGTGACATTGAATAGAATATTAAAATCGAAAAAAAGGAAAAACTATCCAAAAACGTATATATACGTTATTTGGCCCTTAACACTTTGAATGCCGACGATGACTATTCTCGTTTTATCAGACCCCCTGTTGAGTGCCGACGACGAGAAATGTTGTTTGATTTTTTTTATTAGCGATCTGAATTCATATTTCATCAACCGAGTCTCCCGTTGGTACAGCAGCCCCTCCGGGAGCTCAGATGGGAAAAAACCGCCCCCTATCGTCTATCTCTGTGTAACTGCAGGTCAGTCGATTAGACTGGGAGATCCCTGTGGGATCTGTAGAGGTGGAGCCAACTGGCTCCATTGTGCTGGCGAGCCGTCTGATGATGAGGGATCTGATCGCGAGACGGAAAGCAGCCTGGAATATATATTTACAGCAGCCAATAATCAATCAATAAACGCGATCGATATTTGGAATGGCGATCAGGAATTGGAATAATCTTTTTGGAGAACATCTGATCTAAGGTAAGGAGTCTATGTTACCAGTCTTGGGGTAATCGGAGCTGTATTCACTGAGATAACAGTGTGTCCCTATGTGTGTATGCGTGTGTGTGTGTGATCTTGAGGAAACGAGAGAATAGATTTTTCAGCCCGCCTCTATAGCGTGCATAAGTACACATATACCATCAATAATCTAGCGTTTATTTGAAAACTATTCATAAATAGGCCGATAAATGACAACGTGTCTAGAGTATTCGAGAATATTCCAATAAATGCCGTTTATGGGGGAATCTTTCAATTTTCCGAAAATTTTCTAGAGAACGATAGCTTTTCAAAATGCTATAAAAAGGATATGAACCGATTAAAAAACAATTCGTTTCGACAATGTTGACTGCAAACAAGTCATTGATAAGCGACGGGCAGATTAGACACATAGCCATAATTTAAAACATAGATTAGGCGTTTTTAACGCTAACATTGAAGTGGATGATGGCATTCAACGGGGTAAAAAGGTAAACAAGGTCGGCACTGATAGTGTTAACGGTTGGCGCGCAAACACGTATTTATACGTTGTTGGCCCTGAATGAGTTAAGCACTGAAAGGACCTTGTGCGAACCCTGTTCACCATGACATTTTGCAATATAACACATTGCATCAGTTTGAAAACATTGTTGGCGTTGATCATTCTGTTTAAAAGAATAAAAGAATAACTGTGTGCATTTCTTAGAGACAGACGGCTGTTATCCAGTTTACTTGATCTAGCCAAACAGCCCCCAGTGAAACGGCTGTTAGTTAGTTATGTGGCCCAACAGCAGGGGCGAACTGTCAAAATGTATACAAGTAAAAATGTAGAATATCTCAGTTGTGACAATACTGCCCTCAGAACAAAGAGCAGTATATAATGAGATCGGAAAATGAATATCTTAGTTGTGACAATAATGCCCTCGCAAAAAGGTGCAGTATATACCGAAATCAGAACATGTTGTATGCAAATGAGCAGACATGGCCACCAGCACAGAGACAAACACAAGGGAGCAAGTAGTGGTGCACCCAATAAGCGATGATAATTTGCACCCTTAAATTACTGTCTAATTACTTGTTGTAGATTATATTACTTAAAAAAAATTACAGGAGTCAAAAGTTTTCCCTGACCAATGTTAAATGTAAGGCACTTTGAACCAGGGGTGGGGAGCGGCTCTGCAGCCTGTAAAGACCTTCCTCACTCACCTTGAAGTTGGGTGAGAAGTAGCGGTTAGCTTTGTCTTTGTTTGCCTTGTCCAGGTCGTTCTTTGTGAGCGCCAGGATGAGGTAGTCCCTGTCGCTGTCCCTGCGCTCTGCACTCTGGGGCGGTCCCTGTCCCTGGCCCGGCCCGGCCTGCTGGCTGGCCAGGCTGTCCACGTCGTTCACCACCGTCCCGTTCTCCACCTTCTCCCCACCCTCCTCTGGTCCGGGAATGAAGAAGGTGTTTACCCAGAAATGAAACATTTTGTCCTGGGTGAGGGGGGAAGAGAGGAAGAGAGGTGGATGAGTGCCACGTGACTTTATCCATATTAAAAGCACTGAATCACTGTGGTTAACCAGACATTAGACAAGTGTTGCACAATGTTGTTCGCACTTATGGAGATCGTGGAAATTAGGGTAAGGAGAAATAAGCCCCTTTGTGATCGACATAAAGCAGTCATCAGTGACATGGATTAATCAAATGAGGTTAAGTGACTGACATGTGGCAAAAGCCCCTCCACCAGATCATAGAGTATGGACTTCTAGGACTAGGGCTGCACAACGGTAGGAAATTAACCATTTCTATCGTTT
Organism: Notolepis coatsorum; assembly: GCF_963971535.1. Lineage (NCBI taxonomy): Eukaryota > Metazoa > Chordata > Actinopteri > Aulopiformes > Paralepididae > Notolepis > Notolepis coatsorum. Next base: position 122,652,531 of record NC_140173.1, on the reverse strand, counting down.
TCTTTGTTACCCAAATGAGCTATTCTCTATAGCCTTTCAGCATTTATGGGGCCATTTAGCAAAAAAATAACAAAAAACATCCTTGAAAAAATGACGTAACATCTCATTAATTATAGAATTATGACATGCTCTGGTGGCCTACAGTAACTTAAGCTTAAGTTCTTTTGATGGTCCTTTTTGTCCTCCCCCCCCCCCCCCCCCCCCACACCAGGTGCATTTCTTTTGACCTATAATACCAAAATTCAGGGGAATTGTATACACTTGCAGCAAGGACATTTTACTACAGATAATGCCCTGCTGCACGAGTCTGTACTACTCACTACATGCCATATATTGGTGGACACTAGGGCTGCAACGATTAGTCGACATAATCGACGACGTCGATTATAAAAAATCGTCGACGAGAAATTGTTGCGTCGATTAGTCATTCAAAAAAATTCAAAAAAAAAAAAAAAATTTATTTAATTTTTTTTTTGTGCACTACCTATCTTTGTGAGAGTGGCTTCTCAGGGTTCCAGACAACATCATAACATGCTGATCCCATAGCAAATTCTGGACATTGAAAACATTGTTCCCCTGCAGGAGATGATGATCAGACTAGACACACAATACATTACACACGCACTCCTCTCACTCACACACAGCGATCAGAGTAAGACACACACATACACACTCCTATCACTCACACACAGCGATCAGAGTAAGACACACACACATACACACTCCTCTCACTCACACACAGCGATCAGAGTAAGACACACACACATTCACACTCCTCTCTCTCACACACAGCGATCAGAGTAAGACACACACACATTCACACTCCTCTCACTCACACACAGCGATCAGAGTAAGACACACACACATACACAAATTACACAGTACACACCTCTCACTCACACAGCGATCAGAGTAAGACACACACACAAATTACACAGTACACACACTCCTCTCACTCACACAGCGATCAGAGTAAGACACACACACACGGACTCCTCTCACACACAAACAAACGTTATTTAAAGTACACTTCCACTTTAATTTGTATTATTTAATTTATTTATCTTGTTATGAGTGATTGCTGTATTGTTCTTCAAATACATTTTCATTTAAAGTGGCTTAAAGATCCAAATTCAAATGTTTCATGAGTCATTATTTTAATTTGCTATGGGATCATCATGTTATGATGTTGTTGTTTGGTCCTGACAAGAGTCTCAAAGTCTGGGGTGATGGTAGACGAGCAACTCTGAGGTCATGCTCAATGTCCAATCTGTTCCTCTGCTCTGTCTTCAGCTGGACCAGAGCTGAGAAGCCACTTTCACAAAGATAGGTAATATATTAAAAAAAAAAAAAAAAAAAAAAAAAAAAATCCTTTTTTTTTGTTTGTTGTTTACATTGGTTTTCGATTAGTCGACTAATCGAAAAAATAATCGGCAGATTAGTCGACTTCCAAATTAGTCATTAGTTGCAGCCCTAGTGGACACATGAAGTGGTGTCATAGGAACGCTAGGACACCCATTCATAAAACTGTGCCATGAATAAACACTTCTAGAATCGAAATAATCCAAAGAGAACACAATATAGTAATTATTACATGATTAGCTGATTGACATGTGCTCATAGGCATCTATGAAAATAGTGGCACCAAAATATTTAACTGATTTAGTAAATTTCTTTTTTAATGAAATTATCAACAGTCATATTATGAGAGTCCATGCAGTTCTCAGCAACACCTGGTGTATCACAAGAATGGACCCATCTCAAACGCCACCCTCTTTTTCCCCAATCGTCTAATCACAAGTAGTTGCTTCCCCAAGGGTCAACGTGGAACAAGAAAAGAGTGCAGGGTTTGAGATAGGTCAATAGAACAAAGCCCCTCCTGGTGCATCAGTAGATTTAGTAGAGGACGCAATGCAGCCTCAATATTCTCACAGAAAAGGTTCTTAGGAGACACCACTTCTTACAGCATTATTGGTCTCCCAGTGTTAAAAGTGGATGCCATTATCAAAAAATTCTCACCGACACATCGCTTTGTAATTCTAGGTTTTTCCCTAACCCAGTTTTGTTTTAATTATGACATATCATGGCGGCCAGGTGAATGAAGCAAATCAGAGCCTCTGTAACTCAACAGACGAGGGAGGGGGGGGGGAGACAACAACACCACCAACCTTCTTCATCATCTTATTCTGTTTGTGGAAGAACTCCACCTTGATGTCGCCACAGACGGGCAGTGGCTGTGGGAATTCAAAAAACATGTGCTTGTCCTCACGCCGCGTGTGAGCCGGGTTGGACGTATGAATCTTCACTTTCAGCTGGTACACCACAAACTGGGGATCTGCAAAGGGTCAATGTTGCAATGATGCAGGGGGGGTGCACGTTCATCAAGAGATGGAGGTAGAGATAGAGAAAGAAAGGTAGAAGCAGACAAAAGAGGAGCAGGGAGGGAATCAGAGAGCAAGATGGGGAAACCGCTATTAGTATAATGAGTTCGACAGGACAAAGCAACCCCAATAAAAACCCATCTTATCAACCCACCTATATTTTTACAAAAAGGAGGAGAGGGAGAAAGTAAAGAGAACACAAATATGACACCCAAAAGAGACCCAGCACCAAAAGACATGGGGACCCTATTCTGATGACAAGTCACGCTTTTTGGTCCAGAGACCAATGCAACATCTACAAAGTTTGAACTTCCTCTTGGGAGGGGTGCTTGGGTTGGTGGGTCTTCATACTGGGAAGCCGTTAGCGTTTTACACCTCCTTATCCTCCCCACAGGTAGCATGATCATGTCTACTGCAGGCTGGTCCTGGCGGCTCTGGGGCCAAATGACAGCCGAGTATGAATGAGATGATATAAGAACGGATGAAAGGCTCATTTACCCCAATGCCAATTCCCTTTCTTGAAGCCCTGAGGGATCGGCTCGCTCCTGTTTTTAACGGTACCTTCCCCTTAGAGAGAGAGAAGGAAATGGTCACAAATGGCCTGGCTCGGCCTCGCGGGGGGGGCTCACACAACACAGCAGGCAGGAACACATGTATGTATATATACAGATATCAGTTATATAGTTACACCTACACAGTTTATATATAAAAAAAAAAAAAAAAAAAAAGGACATATTATGTGGTTCTAAATCAGACAGGCATCCAAACTCAAATCTATTAAACAAAAAGGCCCCTGGTATATTGGAAGATGCATTCATATTTTAAAAGATAAGGGTGAATAATGTATTTATAGGATTCTTAATTTACATTTTATTTTTCATTTAATGTGTGCTGACTGAATGAACAAGCGGTTAACGTGAGATGTCAAGGCATTCGTTAACAGACTGATCATGCTATCAAATGAGCTTCTCTTCCAAAAACAGGCCTCAAGTTCTTTGCCCATGGTGGGCTACGGCAGGAAGCTAGCAGAGTGACGTGTCCGTCTAGAGGTCAAACTCAGAATAGGGTTCTTCTTCTTAGAGGGAGTGTTAAGAGGGGGAAAGGGGGAATACAGCAAGGGCAGGTCCAGCACATTCAGGTGTTAGAGGAGAAGAGACCAGAGATATCAAAAGAGGAGGACGAGGTGCATGTCCGACACCAATATATTCAAATACATGATAAAGCATCTGTGACCGACAGGATTATCTAAATGGGATTTTCTTTTTCCCCCCCTTTTGGACCAAAATGGAGCAACATTCATTTCATTACTGCACTGAAGAATATAGCTGGTGGCCACATTGCACAGGAAAAAAACATGCATGGCGTTCGATTACAAGGAATGAAGGATATTGACTATTAGATTCAATTAGCTACTAGACAATTTGTAACATCTGTTCGGACATTGTACTCCATTCAAAGGGCAGGGCGATATGAAAGAAATGGAATTTTCGTCCCGATATATATATTTGTGCAAAAATCACAAGATAAATAATCCAATTGCGTGCAAAAGTGTGATATCAAACCAAAACTCATTTTCAAATAATATCACCTCAAATATTGAAGATCAATTTTTTTTTAATATGTAGGATACAAGTTAAAATGAATTCTCACTCATTTAAATGACAGAATTGTGTGCAACAATATCACAATTTAAAATCACAATATAGCCCTACCCTTTGATAATGATACAATATAGCTCAAATTCCATTTTTCTAGACCTGTAAGGGATACACCTAGTCAGGCTACTGTAATGCACACAGGAAATGTCCAAGCTCAATGAATAACGTGGGTGTTAAGCCAAATTTAATTCGGATGAATGAGGGTGTAAAAAAAAGGAATAGACCAAAGTGATATGGTCGACAATCATTATTATTGTTGTGAGAATTCCAACATGATAACTTGACATGTGCTTCAGACAATGTCAATATTCACCCCCTATTCTTAAAAACTATTTTCACCAACCCTGGCCTTTCTGATTGCGGTAAAGAATTGAAAACAGTTGCTCCATTCTAATCATTAAGAAAAGGCACTTCTGACTTTAGCTTCACAACTTTGGCACACAACAACTAACTACAGAAGTTGACCTATGCCCTAGTGCTAGACGGTAGTGTGGGTGGGCCCAGCGCTGAGCATCCAAGGCCCTGGTTCCATTTCAACAGCAGTGATATGTGCTTTCTGAGTTTTACGTTGAATATGAAGAGTGACTCACTGCAGGTTCCTCCGCTGAACATGGGGAGCGTCTCGAACACCATTTTGTGGAAGAGGAGCGCCACAGGCTTGTACTCGAGCTGGTTCTTCAGTAGGTAGCTGTAGTAGTAGACATAGCGGCGCTGGCTGGGGATCGTCACTCCCTGCAAAAACAGCAAAAACCATTTAGGCAGCTTAGGAAATGTACATTTTCTGTAGGGGGTCTGCTTTTCTGTAGAGGGTCTTCCGTCTTTGTAGGTCAATGGGTAGAGCGATTGGTGCTCCGAGCACAGCGACAACGCTGGTAGGGTTAGGGGTGCGATTCCCACTGACTGGGGCCACCCATACAGAAGAATTATGCAGTCGTTCCATTGTAAAGTGCTTCGAGTAGTACTTGTACTAAAAGAACGCAACCATTGTGAATCAATATGTGGAGAGTCGCCACATTATTAATCCTTTTCTTTACATCCATAATACCCATTTCAGTGGCACAAAAGATCAAGCCAATGGTAATTTCGCACTTTGGGATTCCCTCACAATCGAACAACAAATATTTTATTTCTACCACATTCATTCAGCCACAGTGGACCACAGCAAGTACACAACCAGCACAACTAGGCAAAATCAACTATTTTTCCTCAAAAAGCTCCCAACAAGCATAGGACTCGCCGCTTAGAAGCAGTGCTTTAAATCACAATTCAAACACAAACTGCTTCAAACCTACGAGATGCACTAGCCACTAGGCACCAGAAACAAAGTTAAGAGCAACAGCGATGGCCACAGAACACACCGTTGCTACAATTGGAAAAGGAAATCGCCCGTTTTCTCTTTTCTTCTCATAGATGAACTACCGACCTTCTTGTCCCTTGTCCTGACCTCCCCATAGAAGTCGAGTGCCTCCTGGGCCTCCAGGAACTTGGCGCGGTGGAGCAGGTAGGCGCAGATCATCACCCCCGTGCGGCCCTTCCCCGCCTTACAGTGGATGGCCGCCACGTGATTGTCGTCTTCGCTGAGCCACTGGTCCAGGTCTTCGCAGAACGGCTTGATCAGCTCCAGCTGAGGCGGGTTGTGGTCTTCGAAGGGGTACTGTGCAACTGACGAGGAGGAGAGACACAGCAGGATTGGAAATCCACAGAGACACCATGATGTAGGCAAGAACATCGGGAGATACAGAAAGTAACCCACATATTGGGGAAGAAAAGTGAGAAAGTGGACAGGAGTGCAGAGGGGAGTTTAGACTTAGAAAACGACCTTGCACTGACCATATTCACACGGTGGCAATTTTGCTCTAATGTCATGCTCAGGTTGGGTTATTTTCCACCCTGTTCCCGGGGCGGGAACCATGTGAATATGGTCAATGGGTCAGGCTTTCAGGACAGGCCAAATGTGAGATGGTAGAACAGTGTGTGGTGTGTAGCATGTGAGGGACGGCCTACCTCTGCAGTTAAATTTGGCAGCATCGTAGTGTCTTTCTGCACAGCTGAAAGGAGGACAAAAACCAGTTAGCATTCACACAGATTAGTTATCTAAAAAAAATAAAACATGAGGTAGAGGCCATGGGATATATTGTGGAAATACTTACAGGTTGTAGATTTTGTAATGGTTTTTATGTTTTGAGTCAAGAAACCTGTCGCAGAAAGGAAGAGCACAGCCAGTCAGAACAAGCATTGCAGGTACGTCCACCACACAAGTCAATAAGCAAACCTTTCTTTTTTCTTTTTTTATTATTGATCTTTTTCCCCCTCCATTTTCCTCCGATTTTCTCCCATCCCAATGTTAGTCGTATGCCAATTCCCAATCCCTTCCTGGTCGCTGCGCACTTACCCCCCACAGTCAGATCATCTGGGAGAGTGGAGGCTATCACGTGCTTCCTCCGACACACGTCCAGCCAATCAACCGCTTCTTTTCACCTGGCAGCGCGGATCCTCCCTGAGAGGGCGTAGCGTGTGGAAGGATCACACTATCCCACTCAGGGCCTATCCGCGCTTAGCAGGGGCCCCGACCGAACTGTAGGAGTCGCTGTTTACAACGACCCGGACCCACCCCGCCAGCTTCTCCCACCCTCTAATACAGCCAATTGTATTAGTGTGAACGGCCAGCCAAGCTGGTGACAACCCCTGTGAGCTGGATTCGAACAGGCGAATCCAGCTCACAGCTTCGGGGTTGGTGACGAACGTAATCTCCGCTACGCCACCTAACCGCCCCAAGCAAACCTTTCTTGATAAGTTTGATGTATGGCTGGATGATATATCGAATATATCACAATATTCAGAGATTTATTCTCCTCAATAATATATACAGTAGGGCTGAGCCCAAACGTTCGAACCTTTGTTCGTTACGTTGGCATTCGAATTCTAAATCAACATTTGAATTTTTTTATTTAAAAAAATACTAATTTTAATCAGATTACCGGTAATCACTTTATTCAAATTGAGGATTTAGTTTGAGGATATTTATTTAGAAAATTAAAAAATAATTTGAACTTTTTTTTAATCAAAAACAAAGGTTCGAACGTCCGTTCGAAAAACCCTGACGAAGTTCGAATCCGAAAAACAGGCTTCAAGAACAGCCCTAATATACAGTATATCAAAATAGAGTTATAGGTGTAGAAAATCAATGCAAGATGATGCCATTTATGATCACACCATGAGTAATTTAACATGTTTGACATAACTTTTTATCCTGAAATTTTGATAATTTTTATAAAATCACAATTCACAATGTAAGAAATAATTTAAATGCCACAATACGACATACATTTAAATATGGATATATTGTCCAGCCTTCATTAGCTAACATTCAACCCGCTTCATTTCTCCTATGACAATATCCAAAACATAGCTGAAGAGGTGGTCACACACACAACTCACCGTACAACATCGTCTATATTGTTTCTGTACACCCCTTCGAGTCTCTCTGCAGGAAAGCCCATAGCAATGATGTTTGGATAGATATCTGTTTAACGAAGGGTCAAGGAGACAAGACAAGGACACTGTGCATCGTATGTGCGGAAAAGGAAAAGCTGTTTCTTCAGAGATCACAAATAACACCAGGGCTGCTGAACCTTGCAGAGGCACCGGACGCAGCATCTCCCAACGCCGCGGTCAGAGTAGGTAAGGGTGGAACAATTAAAAAAGTGAGCCCATTTGAATACTTGGGTCAAAAAGGTCAACAGATCGTATTCTTCCATTTTGACCAGTTTAATTTTTTTTTTAAAGATTAGTCTAATTAAAAAGGATACAAATGTTAACCAGCAATTATTATATATGCAAATGTTTTGCCTAAACCCTTACAGCAGTTTATAGATTAGATCAAACATTCAATTAATTCCAATTAACTGTACAGATTGATGCAGTTGAGAGTTCCACATCTACAGAATTAAAAAAATATATTTTATTATTATTATTATTATTTTTTTTTTACACACACTGCGAACACACAGGTCTACTCAGACACTAATATAATATTAATTCCCGGATTTGCCACGCAGCTACAACCACCGCGTGCTGTAAGAAGAGCCGTTACAACATAATTACACAGGCCAAGTGCAGCGCCATGTGAAAGCCGCATTTCAGCCAATGTCAATACAGGGGGTGTCATTGTACAGATATGGATAGATGAGAGGCAAGGAGGGAGGGGCACACTGATCAGTCAGTGTGTGTGTGTGTGTGTGTGTGTGTGTGTGCGTGCGTGTGTGTGTGTTGTGACAGATGGCCTGGACTGTGAGAGCAGGCAGAGTACAGTCCTCCAGGCGGAGCTGGGCCCACATGTGGGTGCACTAGGAGAGTCTCCGCTGCTTGACCTGCATGTATTTTTAGAGCCCAAAGTTATATTGAGATCGCAAATGTTGGGCTTATCTCTCCTCCTGCGAGCTCAGCCAAATCACAGGGACTAATCGAACAGATTGAATGCGAGCGCCGCAGCGAGGCGTCAGGGTCTCCGCACAGTTTGAGAACGCTTTTTAAAAACAAAAGATTGGAAATCCTTTAACGCGAACGCGATATACCAGTGTGAGTACTTATATGGGATAAAGGCACAATTTAGTTAGTTTGTTTGAATGCAGCTGTTGCAGCCGTCTTGACACACTCTGGGATGGACGAGATATGAGTGGATGTCTGCATTTGACAAACTACACACACACATTGCCACCACAAATCACTTTCCCAACTGCACCTCCTTGCTCACGCTACACCTTGTCAGCATGCTTTAAAGATGCTTTACATCACCAAGCCCGGGGCCATATTCCAGGCTAGGCAGAAACATCGTAACAAATTATTTTGGGATATTCATATGATGTTTAAGGCCGACACACACAACCAATTCAATATTGCGTTGCGTTCAATGCAGTGAACAGAATAATGGAGCTGGTATGCATGTCTTCTCATAAGTAACTGGTTAAGTTGAATACACACGTTGCACTACAAGGAGACCCCACACCAGGACACAGAATACAGAGGTGTAGAGAGACACGACAGGACATTGCTGCAATCAGAGGTGTAGAGACAGGACAGGACATTGCTGCAATCAGAGGTGTAGAGACACGACAAGACATTGCTGCAATCACAGGTGTAGAGACACGACAGGACATTGCTGCAATCAGGTGTAGAGAGACACGACAGGACATTGCTGCAATCAGAGGTGTAGAGAGACACGACAAGACATTGCTGCAATCACAGGTGTAGACACGACAGGACATTGCTGCACCCTACCTATAACTGAAGTGCACTCGTCGACATAAGCTGTGGGATTCCACACTTTAACCACTGACTAAAGGGCAACCTTTTCTTACATTTCCTGTGTCAGTGTCAGAAATAGAAACGGCTCAACATTTCTTCATCCATTTTTTCTGTATTTTTCTCCCATATAGTCCCATCCCAATTTAGTCATGCCAATTCCCCCCTCCCCTTCCTGGTCGTTGCTCGCATGTGCCCCCACTGGTCGGTCTAGGGAGGGTTGATAGATACTATCGCATGTCCCCTCCAATACATGCGGAGTAAGCCAGCCACTTCTTTTCACCTGCCAGCGCGGACTCTCATTGGTGAGGTGTAACGTGTGGGAGGTTCACACTACCCTCACCATCTCCCTTCCTCGCTGTGCAGGCGCCCTGACCGACCTGTAGGAGTCGCTGTTTACAACGACCAGATTACCACCCTTCGGCTGACTGCCAATTGAGCTAGTATGACGGCCGGCCAAGCCGGAGGCAACGCTGACAGCCGGATTCGATACCAGTGTCTCACGCGTTGGTGACGAGTGCTTAGTCCGCTGCACCACCCGGCCCCAGTTTTTTATTTTTTTTTTTATCTTTTTCTCCCTCCTTTTTCCTCCGATTTTTCTCCCATCCAAATGTTAGTCGTTATGCCAATTCCCAATCCCCTTCCTGGTCGCTGCGCACTTACCCCCCACAGTCGGTCTGGGAGAGTGGAGGCTACCACGTGCTTCCTCCGACACACGTCCAGCCAATCAACCGCTTCTTTTCACCTGGCAGCGCGGATTCTCACTGAGAGGGCGTAGCGTGTGGAAGGATCACACTATCCCACTTAGATCCTATCCGCGCTTAGCAGGCGCCCCGACCGAACTGTAGGAGTCGCTGTTTACAACGACCCGGACCCACCCCGCCAGCTTCTCCCACCCTCTAATACTGCCAATTGTATTAGTGTGAACGGCCAGCCAAGCTGGTGACACCCCGAAGCTGTGAGCTGGATTCGAACAGGCGAATCCAGCCGCTCCGGGGTTGGTGACGAACGCAATCTCCGTTACGCCACCTGACCGCCCCCCCCCCCCCCCCCCCCGGCCCCACATTTCTAATTGGATGCGTCCCTTTTCATTTCCAGCAGAACTTCTTTTTCCGATGCCAAAACGTTTTTTGTTTTGTAAACTAGTCGGAAAGATTTTACAATGGCCATCTCCTCAACTTCGCCTGTTTGCACTGATGATGCAAGAACACAAGAGACTCTGCACGCATAAGAGCATAGTTTCATCAGTAGATCTGCTGCTGCAGAGAAAATTAATTAATGCTGGACATGTGATCAGATGGACACATTTACAAGGATCAATACAATTCCAGAGTCACTTGGAAAAGAAAACTGAACAAATGACTGCCTTCAATAAAACAATGTCAGATGGATTCAATAACCATCCTAATGCTTTCGGGAACATACCAAACTATTGCATTAATTCAAAGGAGCTCAGGAGCAAATCTATGGCATTATTATTTGCATAATGCCTCTGCCTCACTACTTCCCTGTAGCTCCCAACATAGGAGCCTGTCTATACATACTGCATCATAATAAACTACATTAATGCCTCAAAGACCTAATTAGGAACCAAATGCAAGCGCTCTATGCCATTTAATAGGCTGCCACAATCCTTGGACCTACTGGCAAAGTGATTCCAGTCAGACTATTCTAAGTGTTTTTAAAAAGCTCCAGTCCTCCCTGGAGAGCTTCGGCCCAGGGCACAGGGGGCTCGCTCTCTGCAGCTGGGAGGAAACGCACACGCAGGACCCCCGACGGAAGTTCCTTGGGAAAAAATAAATCAAAAAAAATCTGCCGTTTCAGGCACGCCTTTTCTCCAAAGCCAGCCCTGCCTCAGCTCTGTGCATATACGCCAAATTCACCACTGAGAGAGCAAGAGAAGGGGAAAGCGAGAGAAGAGGAAAGGGAGAGAAGGGGAAAGGGAGTGGGAACGAGAGAGCTGAGGGAGGAGGGGGTGGGGAGACAGGAAAGGAGGAGAGGAGCTGAGGAAAAGGGGGCAAGTGAGAGAGAGCAAGAGAATCATAGTGGGAGCTGTAAAGAAAGAGAGCAAGAGAGATGTTGGGAGGGAGAGAGAAAGAGAGGGAGGAGAGAGAGCACTCAGGCAGCAACGCTGATACAAGATCACTGGTGCTCTATTTTAAGGGCAATTCCCAGAACTGTGATACTGCATTACATAACTGCAGAGGACCCATATTGTTTTTAGACACCACGCCAAAAACGATTAAAAAACAGCATAGTCCAAAAGGGCCCAAATTTCAACAAAGGAAACTTTCACAGCGACCGCCTGTAATCTAGTCTTCAACCGCTAAAACAGGCATCACTTGGGTTTGAATGGCGCACCTCTCACACCGCAACACCCATCTAACAATCACACCAGTGACAACAATCAGACTCATCAAAACCATGTGACGGATCAGAGATGTAGGGCAGTGTTGTAATTCACATGCCGTCTCCTTGCCAGACAAAGATCATGCTTTGATTGCATCGTGTTTTTTTCTCTTTCCCTACATAAGAGTGACATTGATAATCCGGCTGTCTTTTGTTTGAATGCTATTATAGTATAGTTTCCCCATGAATACAAAGAAGACAAATAATAAACGACATCCCTGCAACGTTAACACAAGTCAGGTCCTGAATTAGGTAACTAGTTCATAGTGCCAAACTGATAATGACCAGAGCAAATAATGCCAATAAGTGCTCTGACCTACTTAATTCTTTACTTGCCACAATCAAGCTAGAAAACGCCTAAGTGTGACCTTTGTTGCCAAAAACGTCTCTCAAACACCCTGCCAAGGTGTTCTGATATCCTCATACTATGTCAAATGAACATCATTAATATCTTCCATGTGGCTAGCCCACCTGATACAAGCTGCAAACAGTACCCATCAAGGCTAGTCACAGATTACACTATGCATAATATTGGTAAGCCACACTAGACCCCGTTTGGTTGAAAAGCAATATGTAGCAGAAGAACCAACTTCAGTTAACCCTATATTAATCATGCATAGTCATTCATAAACTGGAATGAACATGTCCTGCAAACAAGGGACTTCAGAAATGACGTTATATCAGAAGTGTGGGGGGTCATATTATTTGCCTGAATATACAGGACTTTGCTCTGTAAAAGGCCAAGAATAAAGTAACATTTTAATTGTGTTTGTTTAAGTTGTGTGTCCACTTCTATTCACCGACTTATGGACATGATCTCGTGCTAAAACAGAATATTTGATGCTTGCATATCTATACTGCATAACACACTGAACGTGATGGCATGTTCCTAGGAACATGGGGAAAGGACTAAGCTACTTGCTTTTTCAGTTTAACTCTGGAATAAGACTAATTGCTGCGACTTGGGGAAATACAATTTCATAACCTATGTATTCCATGTCTGTGTAAATATTAAAGTGATCAGCAGTCAAGTTGCATTCTCTGTTGTATTTTCGAATTAAATATAATTTAGATCCTGCTCAATGGCAGCCTGTTTTGGCAATAATTTGACTCTCTAACATTAATGCTCATTTTTGACAGATCCACCATCTTTCAAACATGCTTGCTGTGCTGCTGTCTAATCATCAACTAGCCAGCTAGCTACCGACGGCTAAGTAGCAACGGGGGCTAACTAGCTATAGGTCTATAGCTGTGCCAGATGACATTTTGCTTGTGTAATAATCGTAGAATAAATATAGTCAACGAATATGCCAAGTGTTGTGGAAAATCAGGAATATAATAATAAAGGATACACGTCAAGTCCAAGTCGAAGCCATCCTCCTGATACCTCCTTTTGTTCCGGCTGACCATTTCTTTAATAATCGCAGCCATTGTAGCAAAGTGACAGAGGAGTCTTTATGGTGGTTGTGTGAAATTGTGAAAGGAAGTGCGTTGCTAAGTGCTCTTCACCCGTCTTCTCGCTCTTTCTCTCACTGGGTTTGGATGGTGCGGCTCCTCGCAGAGAGACGGGCGGGTTGTCGTCGGGATTAGAACGGTTTCTTCTGGATCAGAAAGACGGGCCTTGCGCTGCTGCAGCTCCTCCGTGCAGAGGCCCGACTTTCCCCCAAATCCTGGAATCTCTTGTCTTGCTGCAAACACACCCCCCCGAAAAAACGCGTCCAAAGAAAATACATGCAATTATCCTCCCGCCGGCAAACCTCGTTAGACGACACGGTCCTCCAGCACTGGGCCCCCTGCTCGAGTGTAGCCGCCGTGGTTGTGACACAGCGGGGCGAGAGAGAAGCCCGTCTCCAGTCACTCGGACGGCAGCTAGCTCCGCCTGCTAGCTAAGCTAACCAGCTAGCACGGCTAAGCTAGCGACAATAGCTAACGACGTTAGCCCCCTTTTTTTTATTATCCAAAAGCCTCCCTAACGAATCAACATGGTCGTCGATTGATTGCCCAAAAAACACATCTGGGAAAAAAGTGACAGGCTCCACCGTGAATGTATATTTGACTATACAATAAAGATCACAATAAATCGGCACGGATTCGTTTGACAGTTAGGTCCCGCCGGGGAATCATCTTGTTTCTCCTCGCGTCGCTCTCTCTCTCTCTCCAGCTGGACTCTCAGGCTCCCATCATGGCCGAGGCTCCCACCGAGGAAAAAAGAAGATAGAGCCGGCTATGATTTTTAGAACAATATCCCGCCGCCTTGGGTATTATAGTTCCACACAGCAGAGCTTGGTGTTATAAAAAATGCTATTTTCGTCCATATTTATTACCCATTTGACAATAAAATAGCCATACAAGTGATTGTTTAAAAAAAATTAAATCATAAAAATGGGTGATGATAAAGGAGTTAGTTATTTTGTCGTAGCGGATGAACACACAGTCAGGACGTATATGCAACGCTCCCTTCTGTCAAAGTGATCACGTGGTGTGTCTGTAATTAGGGAAGTTTCCAACATAATGTCACTTTTCGCGGTTTAAACTGTCATTTCAGGCTGTAACTTTACTCACACAAAGTATCTATGTATCTTCTTGTCATTCTTGCATCCCTTTAATCTAAAAGAAAAAAACAAAAAAAATGATAGAATAGTTGCTGTTTTGAAAGCATCTGCAAATTAATCATAAATTATACAAAATAGATCATAACATGTAATTAATCACAGACCTTTTTTGTGTTATTACATCAATATCGCAATTAAATTGCCCCCCCTCTCTCTCTCTCACGCGCGCGCACACACACACACACACACACACACACACACACACACTATAGTCCCAATTTCCCACAGTAGGCTAGTTTGCTCTCCTTCAAGGCATGTATCAACTACAAAATATTGGTGGCAGGGGAAATGTAGCTTACAGTCTGCTTGTGTTTTCAAGTAGCCAATTTTTTTTAAAGGTTATACGTTTCTAAACAAAAGAGTATCCAATTATTATTTCAAATCTATACATATTTTGATAGGCCTGATTTGCCTTTAGTAGGCTATAGGCCCATCGCCAATCAAGAATGAGTCCCCCAGACACCAGACATCAGTGTTGCATGGTTCAGGTGACATCTTGACTCTTATGTACTCTCCTGCAGACCAATAAAGCTATATTCTGCAAAAATAGCATCTGGCTAACTGAGGTTTGAAATTCCCACAGCACTGGCAACATACCTAGGTATCTGCTACATACAACGTGCAACACTTTTGCACGTTGTTTTACACAAATCCTCATAGTCAGATATAGTGTCACATTCTATTTATATCATTCCATTCTCCCATATCTCATATCACTTGTGCAATACTGTTGTATACACTCTGTACATAGTGTTATATCTCTTACTTATTCCATGTTTATTTACTTTATTCTCCCTTTATATGATTAGTGCTCTAAATACGTCTAGTGCTCCTACTACTGAGCTGACCCGTGAACACACATTATGACAAATAAAAGAAACTTGAACTCGAAACTTGAACTTGAGCTTGAACTTGAAGTGTTGCTGTGTCACTGTTATTAGAAATTGACTGTCGTATACTGAGGCAAAGGCTATCATGAAGCAGGGACAGCAGCTGCACAGCGACATCACTAAAGAAATTGACCTTAGAAAATACAAAGCAGGTGCCTTGTTTTATTTATTTTGTCTTATTTTGGGAGGGGGGGGGTAAATTGGAGTAATAATTTATTCCTACCAATTGAAAGACTACACACCTGTTTTGACTTGGGTTGCAGAGGTATGGTGGGTTATCATGAGATGGAAAAAGTTTGAAAAGGGGAGATGCTGTGATATAATCAAAAGGGATCTCAAACTGGCAAAGTATTCCACAGACCTGCAGAATAAAATTTACATCCTCAGGGATTTACACCTACTACAACCATTTGGTACATTCTTACCGACATGCTGGATGTAGTTGGGTTTTATAAAGCACTGAGGGGTGCAGTTAGTAGATTTAAACAGGGTTACCTGGAACACAGCAGATTAAATGATCTGATCCCCTGTAATGCTAATTGGAAATCCTGCTCTTAAAAAAGAGAGACCGGTCCTCCTCATGGAAGAACTCTCATCTCATAGCAATGTAAGCCCTCCCAGCAGCTTAACTGGCGTGGTTCATCAGTGCCTCAAGTACATCGGACCATCTCTCCAAGCCAATCTGAAAGAAAGATCTCCTTGATCCATCAAGCTGTTACAAAACATGTGAGTGTCAAGAGCTGAACCAAGTCCTTATGCTTCTTTACAATCTATGCACATGTTCACAAAGTACTGTGTATTGGTGTTGAATGTTTGTTCCAAAAAAAATGCACTGACCCAGTTTACCAAATCATATTGTTGCACTTTGGATATCATGTGCACCAGATGTCAGACCAACATGAGGGACACTTCAAACAACGAGACTGTGACTGTGTGAATAGAAGGGTGGAAGTAATCAAAGTTCCTTATGCACATCGTATCTCATCAATTTAGTCAGTTTTAGGGATTATTGAAGCAGGTCTAAATTACTGCACAGCATATAGGCATCTCCACAGATAACTGGTCCCCCCCCCCCCCCCCCCCCCCCCACCTCCAATGTACAGCCCCACCCCATCTACCCAACCTCCCCCAATGCACAGTTTCTATGTCAAATGTATATACTCTTCCTCTGGATTTTTTTAGTATCACAAACAGTACTGTATTTGAAAATCTGGTATGTCATAAATGTATAGATGTAGCAGTACTGTCTATCTGTATGTCATGTGTGTCATATGATGAATTAAATGGGGGACCCTGATGGAAACAAGACGAAAGTCTTTCTCAGGTCTGCATCCTCTTAACAATTGTATGTATTGAGCTGTACTGTACTGTACCCATTCTGCAATCTGTTAATAAACTTTTCAATCAATCAATCAATCAATCAAACCTCTACGTGTGAACTGTCGTGTGTACTGTCAGAGCACCCCCAAGCGTCTGTGATTGATTTTGAACTGCAAGGACAGTGAGTGAGCCATAATATTTGACCAAACATCTCACCAGCAGATGGCGGACTTGTACTTTTGGTTCATCAACCCCATGATACAGTATGAAACCCATGCTCTGAGGAAAAAACAATACATATAGCTGCAAGAAGGCTATAAGAGTGCAAGTCAAATCACTTACATTGATGTTATGATTCATAAAGTTTTTTTTTTTCATAAAAAAAATAAGAACTATTGGTGATGTGCCTTTTCAAGCAGTTAACCACATTGACACAGTGAAATTTTCTTTGTCAATCCAGGGCCCTGCTATATGACTATCACGTATTATTACACCTTTAAGCATGGGGCCGTGGTTAACCTAGAGTAGACCAATGCAAGTAGTAGTCTGTACCAAGTTCATTGACACCTCCCATAACTGCCATAAGTCTCTACCGGTTCATGATATATGAAAAGGGGTGGGGCTTATTTGAATAGACAATGATGGAAATTAATTCAATTATAAACGCTTTTAATGTGCAGGTATATCAACGACAATAGGTTCACTATGGCATGTCCACGTTGAAAAGAGGAGGCTCTAAGCAGCGAACCCGTGTAGTATTGTGTGCTCTTGTGTTCAAGAGATGTAACCGCATACATAATATAATATTTCAATGGACAATGATGGAAATTCATTAAAATAAAAGACTTGTCGTTGATTGATTTAAAAAATATTTGAGGCCTGCTGTCAGCCTACAGTATGTGCAACGTTTCATCCTAATCGGCCGCTGTGGATAGACAGACAGGAAGACAGACACACGCAACCAAACGCATAATCTCCCTCCGCCCACTGGCCGTTTATATTGTTGTTATCTATCACAAAACAAGGTCCAGAGAGTGTCACAGAGAGTAATATTTATTTAAAACCTATACATTAAAAGGACATACAGTTTCCAATAATGAGGCAGTGATAATTGATTGGTAATAAATAATATAATCCCATCTCTCCATTTCCCCAACCCAACTTTTTCCTACATTGCCAGTTGAATCCCCAGCTCTTTATTACATAAGAACATGTTATCTCATATGGCATCAATCGTACTGTAAATGGCAGTCCTAATTTCAGGTAAACATGAGCAAGACACTTACAGTATTGTTTACATTCATCTAGAAAGGCACTTCCATTGTGATATTTTTTAACAGAATAATATGAAACATTAATGCTAATAATATAACCAATAAAGTAATTTCCTTTCATGTAATAAAAAATATAGGTAGCGATAAGTTAAAATGGAAAATCTCATCTGCAACATACATTCTGTCACATAGCCTACAGTACCTAAACGTCTAAAATGTTGGACTAAAATCCCCAGTTCATTTGGGATGTAAAAAAACAAAAAGAAATATCTCACGTTGTTACCTTCAGCTCATTAAAATATATAGCGTATAATAAAATACATACAATAAAAAACAGTTCACATATCAAATCAGTTGATTGTATTAATAATAAAATTAAAAGTTTTGAGTCATTTCGATTCTGTGAGGATGGGCACAAAACATACTATGAGACCGAAATTAATTACTAAAATATTATACTTTTTGCACCATCATAAGAACCGCCTGTGGAGGTCACTACGGTTAGCTTGTGGAGCCATGTTGCATCCATTACTGGTCCTTCCGTAGAGAGGTGTAGTACTCAGTCAAGACCTTCCAAGCCTTGGGGGCCATAAAGCCATCTGGAGGGTTCTCACCACTCCGCGCCAGCTTCCTCATTCTGGTGCCAGAGATGAACTCAAACTCAGTATGTCTGGGAAAAGTGAGATAATAGAGGAAGGGTTAGATAGTAAGAAGAGCAGGTAGAATTGGCAGAGGAACAGACAAGGAAATACTCTACTGCTTATATCAAGATATTTATCTGATTTTAAAATACCAAAGCTCCGCCTTGCATGGAAACATGCAGCAGATTATAAGCACACTTAAAAGGAACACGCCAACATTTTGGGAAATTAGCTTACCGTCTTCTCCAGAGAGAGACAAGAAGATAGATACCAGTTTCCTCTCTGGGCGTTCAGTAGAAAGCTATCTGGCTGCATGTTAGCCTAGCTTAGCACAATGAATGGAAGTGGACATGGCCGGTTAGCCTTCGGGAGAGGTGTTAGTTGGACAATGCCTAGGCTAACCGGCCATGTCCGCTTCCATTCATTGTGCTAAGCTAGGCTAATATGCAGCCAAATTCTCCACTTGCACAATCTCAAAGTAGCCACTTCCGGCTGACTTCCGGTTGCCAATGGCACTTCCTGTCCCATCCAAATACATTGGTTTTAGCTACTTTTCTCCCCTTATTTAAACAACTTTGTCGTCACAGAGAGGCAATGAAACGTTTGTATTATTATAGTATAGAATGTATTTAATAAGCAAACGTTTGTCAGCAGGGTTTTTGGGCTGTATTTCATGTAAAAACGTTTACTGTTAGTTTCCTTGCTCAGCCAGCATTAGCTAACATAAGCTAGTGGTTAAACAGGCCGGATTAGCTTTGAGCTAACTATCTTTCCCGACCCATGTATTCATTCCATTCTAAACATAACGTTAGTTTACAAAACATGACCCGTCTATATAACGTTGAGGAACAAATTATATAGACGGGTAATGTTTTGAACAACTAACGTTACGTTTAGAATGGAATGCATCGGCAAAGATCCGTTAGCTCAAAGCTATTCCGGACAGTTTATCAACTTCCTGTCATTTAGAAATATGATTTTATAGTGAAAATCATTACCAAAACGTCCGGAAAAACCTAACGGGAGCATTATAGACTGTCATACAAATGTACAAATGCTATAAGGTGGCAAGAAATGCACTATAAACAATACTTTGCGGCGTCGTTTCTTGCGCTAGCCTCTGCTAGCCAGCATTAGCCTTAATAGCTTTGAGCTAACTATCTTTCCCGACCCATGTATTCATTCCATTCTAAACGTAACGTTAGTTGTTCAAAACATTACCCGTCTATATAATTTGTTCCTCAACGTTATATAGACAGGTCATGTTTTGTAAACTAACGTTATGTTTAGAATGGAATGAATACATGGGTCGGGAAAGATAGTTAGCTCAAAGCTATTAAGGCTAATGCTGGCTAGCAGAGGCTAGCGCAAGAAACGACGCCGCAAAGTATTGTTCATAGTGCATTTCTTGCCACCTTATAGCATTTGTACATTTGTATGACAGTCTATAATGCTCCCGTTAGGTTTTTCCGGACGTTTTGGTAATGATTTTCACTATAAAATCATATTTCTAAATGACAGGAAGTTGATAAACTGGCCGGAATAGCTTTGAGCTAACGGATCTTTGCCGATGCATTCCATTCTAAACGTAACGTTAGTTGTTCAAAACATTACCCGTCTATATAATTTGTTCCTCAACGTTATATAGACGGGTCATGTTTTGTAAACTAACGTTATGTTTAGAATGGAATGAATACAGGGCGGTTAGGTGGCCGAGCGGAGATTGCGTTCGTCACCAGCCCCGGAGCTGTGAGCTGGATTCGCCTGTTCGAATCCAGCTCACAGCTCCGGGGTTGTCACCAGCTTGGCTGGCCGTCTGCACTAATACAATTGGCTGTATTAGAGGGTGGGAGAAGCTGGCGGGGTGGGTCCGGGTCGTTGTAAACAGCGACTCCTACAGTTCGGTCGGGGCGCCTGCTAAGCGCGGATAGGACTCGAGGGGGATAGTGTGGTCCTCCCACACGCTACGCCCTCTCGATGAGAATCCGCGCTGCCAGGTGAAAAGAAGCGGTGATTGGCTGGACGTGTGTCGGAGGAAGCACGTGGTAGCCTCCACTCTCCCAGATGATCTGACTGTGGGGGGTAAGTGCGCAGCGACCAGGAAGGGACTGGGAATTGGCATACGACTAACATTGGGATGGGAGAAAATCGGAGGAAAATGGAGGGGGAAAAAGACAAAAAAATAATAATAATAATAATGGAATGAATACATGGGTCGGGAAAGATAGTTAGCTCAAAGCTAATCCGGCCTGTTTAACCACTAGCTTATGTTAGCTAATGCTGGCTGAGCAAGGAAACTAACAGTAAACGTTTTTACATGAAATACAGCCCAAAAACCCTGCTGACAAACGTTTGCTTATTAAATACATTCTATACTATAATAATACAAACGTTTCATTGCCTCTCTGTGACGACAAAGTTGTTTAAATAAGGGGAGAAAAGTAGCTAAAACCAATGTATTTGGATGGGACAGGAAGTGCTATTGGCAACCGGAAGTCAGCCGGAAGTGGCTACTTTGAGATTGTGCAAGTGGAGAATAGCTTTCTACTGAACGCACAGAGAGGAAACTGTTATCTATTTTGTCTCTCTCTGGAGAAGACGATAAGCTAATTTCCCAAAATGTTGGCGTGCTCTTTTAAGCTATATTGAGCTTTACAGAATGCATAGTTAGAATTTGGGGAATTGTCCAAGAATGTATTTATTCCACTGGCTAATTCAGCTCTCTCACCAGGAGAAATTAAAGCATGCTCATGGATTGTTCGTGTTTCCTTTACTTGAATGCTAGAAAAATGTATGTGAAGACCGCACACTTCTCTCTTGCAGTTAAAAATATGTTTATTGGACTATGTTAGTATTGCCAACATGTTTCGGACTCTGCTTTCAGGGTGATGAACCACGAAACATGTTGGTGATGCTAACTGACGCTAACATAGTCCAATAAATATATTTTTAACTGCAAGAGAGATGTGTGCAGTCTTCACATTCTTTTGTCTAGTCTTACAAACCGATGACCTGATTGGGTGTGCGTTTTTAAATTACGTTTCTACTAACCTACTTGAATACTAACAAATAGCGTATACACATTGCTTTACAATTGCACACAAGAAGATTAAAACACAAGATAATAATAATAAACATTATTTATATAGCGCCTTTCTTTCTTTTCATGCCTGAAAATACTAGCTGAGATTGAAGGGCTGGTCATTAGCAATACATATTTCCAAGTACAGTAGTGGAATTAGCCTCAGGCAGCAGGTATGACACAAGGTTGCAGCGAATGGACTCATGAAATCAGTTCCAAGGTAGATGGGTAACACTTTATAATAACACTCAGTTATAAGACCTTTATAAGGTATTTGTAGATAATGAACTAATCATGAACAAATCATTTATATACATTTGTAAATTATTATTAAATCATTTATAACTATATTTGTATAACATTTACAAATTAGCTCTACATTATTTATAACTCATTATCAACATTGTTTGTACTTGATTTGTTCATCATTAAATAATGTTGTTTAATGTGTAGTAGCACATTTGTAGATGCTTTGAAAAATGGATATGAAAAAACTACTATACTGTACCTCCATTTGTTCATGTTCAACAAATGATTTGTTAAGACATTCATAAAACATCTATAAATCATTTGCAGATGCTATTGTGTGCCCTAATCTAAAGTGAAGCATATTCATCATTAACAAATGTATAAGTGTGTTTATTTGTGGACTTTTATGAATACACACAAAGCAATTACCAGACTTGTCTTTTCATGTTTAACAAATGATTTGTTAAGACATTCATAAAACATCTATAAATCATTTGCAGATGCTATTGTGTGCCCTAATCTGAAGTGAAGCCTATTCATCATTAACAAATGTCTAATACAGTTAATTATTTGTTTACTTTTTCATCACCTGTTACAAATGTTGTAGACAGCTTTCGGATACACCCTTCTTTGTGACATCAAACAGTGACAGAATTAGGACTATAGATAAATGCAATTTTATTAACATATAAAATACATGTGCATAACATATAGTGTAACTAGGACCTAGGACCCAGGAGGAGTAGAGGAAGTATCGGGTGAGTGATACGAGTCGTTTTTTCATATCCATTTTTCAAAGCATCTACAAATGTGTTACTACACATTAAACAACATTATTTAATGATGAACAAATCAAGTACAAACAATGTTGATAATGAGTTATGTTGTGAAGGGCCAGATTAAACCGAATATATATATTTATTATATATATATATTTAATTGTATTTGTATATTCTCTAATATTCCCTGATATCCCTTGTATATTCCTTGTACAATATGCATTGAATATCCATTCTAGCCTACTGAACATCCCATAATAGTCTCCATTCTACTATTGGTCGAGACCTTGGTGCCAGGCTGCCATACCCCCCAGACCCAGTTCAAACGTACCGCTCAACATGTACGAACAAGTCCTAGTTCCGCGTAGGAATCTGGCTACCGCACCACTAATGGGACTATTTGTTCATAGTGCGTATATATACTGCGCTACTAAAGTAGGACTTCCTTTTCAGTCCAGTTTCTTACCCTCCAATAGAGTCACAGACGTAAAGCCTCCCCGCGACGCCACGTGTGGGAGTAAGGCCAAGTTCGGCTTACCATCGGTATTGAGACATCGTGTATATTAATATTTGAATAGTCATATTTGGCACTATATCGTCGAGTTGGACGTAGTCTATTAAGCTAATAATAGTCTGTTAATATATAGTGCTTCGTGCGGTGAGAATACTACCGTAGTCAGTACCCCATCGTTTCGGGCAGAGAACTGGCTGCTTATCCAGGGTGGTTGACCCCACGTGAAGCTGCACCCGAGGAGCCCCAGAGCCGACGAGCGAGTGGACCTGTATACCTGATTATTCTACCGACGACAGCCCGCCTTCCCCGGCACGGATTATGCTTTGTATACGTTGATTATTCCATGGATAAAGACCCCCGACACTGCCGTGTGTTGGAACCCCCCCCCCCTGGAGAGGACGCAAGGTGAGGAGACGCTCTGCAAGACGAGGTCGCTTCACGTCTCTCCTCCGTGGACCGGAGGACGCCGGCCCACAAAGAGTCCACCTGCTTTCATCTGTGGTCCAAGGATCGCCGGCGCATTGAACGGCACTACAGTGGGTTCACCTGGGATACCCTTGGCCGGATGAGGCAGCCGGATTCTACCCCCCCCCCCCCTTCCTACTCCTGTCGGCTTACAAGCGACCGGATTAACCCCCCCTAGTGTATCCAGTCTATAATCATTAAAGTACCATTGCTGTTATTCCTTAACTATTCCAGGTCGTATATGTACCACCTGCGCCTTCAGAGATTGGACATTCTCTATTGATATACCGACGAATACTCTTGCCATAAAAGTGCATACTAATTCCCATTCATAAATGTGATTGATTTGATTAAGTGCTTGCTCTACACACCATCGCTGTGTAGAAATAAAGACCTATTTCTAATTCGTACATTTGTGTTGGATCCGTTTCATCTACGTGACAGTGTTCATCATAATATATTTATGCCGTGTACTGGGTGGCCGAATATTAAGTACAAAGGTAGTGGTAGTAAGTATCATATCTAGTAATACAGTCAGGGAATTGTACCCCTCAGTTACAATTGGTCCTTCGAGCCGGATGGTAATCAGTGTAATATTAATATAGTGTTATTAATATTGAAATGGCCTATGATGAACACTCCACGAAACGATCCTCCTAACCAACGCCCGCAGCGCGAACGACGGCTCCCTCAGTACTTAGAGGCTTACGCTGTCAGTCAACAACCTAGTCTTCTACTAACAGTAAACGCGGTAAAACTAGAAAGTAAAAGTATGTCTAACCCCAACGCCCAGACTACCCCGACCATAGAGGCCCCTACGGGTTCTAATGTAACTGACCAAGTTCACGGTGGGGACCAGTGGGAACCAGACATGACTTCACACCCTGCCAGTACTGAAGAAGTAGTCCCCGATGAGTCCCGGGAGGAATACAACGCTACCGAGAGAGAACTTGGCACGGAAGAAGACGGGGAGAGCACCGTGGAGATAGAGCTCCAAGGCTCCGCAAGGAGTACCCCGAGGGAAGGCTCCCCTATACAACCGCCTTCTCCCAGCGAGGCAGAGAGGACCCTACAGCAGGCCTTCCTCATCAGCCTGAACGCCGCTGCTGAACGCGACCGACTGCAGATCCAGCAGCGGAGCGAAGAAGAGCATATACGTCTAGAAATAAGACGCATTCAGAGGGAAGAGAATGTGGCCCGAGACCGAGCAGACAGCCAGCGAGCAGCTGCTGGTGCTCTACGGGACGCAGAGCGCGACAGACAGCAAGCGCAACTAATAGAACAGCTGATCAGACGGACAACACCCTCTCCCTCCGCCAGAGGCTCCAGGAACTCGTCTAGACACACCTCCAGGGCGGCATCCCCTAGCCGAGTAAACAACCCTGAACTTGACCAACAGACGAGGTCTATACCCCCCACAGACCACCTCCCCCCACCGGTCCAAGCGAGACCTAGCAACCGGGAAGGAGCAGCATATCCTGTGGAGAGGCTAAACCAGAGACTACAAGCACTGGATGACCTAACTGAAGACGAAGAGGAAGAGGAGGAGAACCACGCCCGACGACAGCACAGTACTCTACCGGACCAGGAGGTCCGGTACAGCCCAGGCTATACTCCCGCGGAGCTGCGCTACAGACCCCCGACTCTATACACGGGTGAGCACGACGCACGACCCGCACCGAGGAACAGCACCTGGACAAGCGGGCCATGGTACACTGCCGGTACCAGCCCATACCAAGGAGCGGGAGGAGACTCGCCTAGGAGGCCTCTCCCCCAACGCTCGCCGATGTATCCACAGTCAGCGTCATACATTGGCACGCCTATGGTACCCGACTTCACCCAAGAGAACTGGGCCCAGTATACAGAACTCCGCATGTGTCTGGAGACCATGTTGGTGGATGTATTGGATGAACGCCATAAATACGCCATCCTACTGAAGCACTTAAAGGTACCCCGCGCACATAATATAGCGCTCGCCTACGCGACTTCCACCACCCCATACACAGCAGCGCTGGTAGCATTGGACCAGAGGTATGGGCGCATATGGGATTACGTGATCCAGGAGATCCGACACATCGACCGCTTACCCCCAGCAATAGACAATCGAGCACTGGACGACCTGTCCATCAGAGTGCAGTCCCTGGTAGGGATGTTGGGAGCGCAGAGAGAGAAGGGGAGGCATGAACTTTACGCCAACTCAAATGTGGAAAGGATCTTGGAGAAGCTGCCGCCCGCTCGACAGGAGCGTTTTAGGCGGCAGAGAGACCACCGCGACCCGAATGGCCCCGAACCGAACCTCCTCGATCTAGCAGACTTCCTGGCGAGAGAAGTCAGCAGCCTATGGCTAGATACATTCGGACGGAGCACCCCTGGCTCCAGAGAAGGAACCAGACGACTAAATGATGGAAGAAGATCGGTGACTGTGATGCACCAATCGGAGTCAGTACCGAGCAGCAGGAGCCACAGTACCCCCTCCAGAACGGAGAAGTGGAAGATAGTGTGCCCCTACTGTGAGAAAGAACACTGGCTAGCGCAATGTGACTCCTTCCCCAAGCTTAACGCGGAGGAAGCAAGTCAATGGATAAAGTCCAACAAGCGCTGTTTTCGTTGTGCGCGCTCACACATGGCAGCCGAATGCCGCTTAAAGAAAAGGTGCACCAAGTGCGATGGAGCCCATCTGGACATACTTCACGACAGTAACAGACGGCGCCCTTCACCCGCACCATCCAGCAGCAAAGCGAGCGTCATGTACATCGATCCCGCCAGCAGCAGTGGAGCCCGAGTACTCCTAAAAGTAGTGCGTGTGACACTAAGCTACCAGAATAAAGTCCTGGACACTTACGCCGTCCTCGATGACGGGTCAGAGAAGACCCTTCTGCTCGCCTCCGCTGCGGCCCAGCTAGGGCTGCGGGGAAGCGAAACCCAAATGACAATTCGGACAATAAGACGAGATTTGAAGACGATAAAGGGCGAGAATGTCTCATTCTCTATCGCAGCAAGCGGCCAGCCTGAGCGACGGTACCAGATTACAGACGCTTTCACCAGCCAAGAAATAGGACTGTCGCGGTACACATACCCCATCGCCAAGCTGATGGAGAAATATGCACATCTGCGCAAGTTACCGATCCCGCTCATAGACAATGCTATGCCGACCCTGTTGATAGGCTCCGACCATGCAGACCTCATTGTCCCGATAGACCGGGTTCATACCGGACCCCGAGGCTGTCCTGCAGCAGTCGAGACCCGTTTGGGATGGACTCTCCAAGGCCCGCTCGCCAAATCTCTCAACCGAAGTACAGCCACTAGATGTCTCCACTCCCGAGTCACAGAGGGAGAAACCGCACTCCTGCAACACGTAGAGCGGCTATGGACCTTGGAACAAATGCCCTTTAAGAACGGAAGGAAAGACATGCGCTCTAAAGATGACATTTACGCCATTCACCTCCTCGAGACAGGGACCAAGAGAGTCCCGGTCAACGGCGTGTTGAGATACGCCACGCCACTCCTGCGGCGAGAAGGAATGCCTACTTTCCACGCCAAGACAGACGCCACAGAACGGTACCTGCTGAACACGGAGCGGCGCTTAGCCAAGAACCCCGCCCAAGAGAGTGTATACCGCGCTGAGATTGAGAAGCTCATCACAGCGGGACACGTCACAAAGATGGACATTAAAGAGGCTGACCAGACCACTGAATCGTGGTACGTGCCTCACCACAAGGTCCATCACAACGGTAAAGACCGCATAGTATTTAACTGCAGCTACCAGATCGGATCCCAAAATCTGAATAAAGAGTTACTGCCCGGTCCCACACTCGGCCCCTCCCTACTCGGCGTTCTACTCCGCTTCCGCCAGGAAAGGGTGGCCATCAGCGGGGACATTAAAGGAATGTTCCTGCAGGTGAGATTAGTAGAGGAGGACAAGCCCCTGTTACGGTTCCTATGGAGAGAGAAGCCAGGAGATGAGCACCCAGCCATCTACCAATGGGAAGTCCTCCCCTTCGGAACGACGTGCAGCCCCTGCTGTGCTACATTTGCACTACAGAAACATGTAGCAGAGGACCCAGCAGCGGACGAAGAGGTCCGACACAGCGTAAAGAACAGCTTCTACGTAGACAACTGTCTACAAAGCCTTTCAACCCAGGAAGAAGCCGAGGCTCTCCTGATTAAACTCTGCGCCTCATTGATCAAAGGCGGCTTTGATCTCAGGCAGTGGGCCAGCAGCGATCCGCAAGTACTGCGCAGCCTCTCCTCCGAGGACAAGGCAGCCAGCAGCGAGACCTGGATGGCCACAATCCCGGGAGAAGCCCAGGAGATGACCCTGGGATTGGTGTGGCGATTCAAAACAGATTCGCTTCACTACAGACACAAGCCCCTGACTACGGAGCAGGGAAGGCCGGCGGCGGCGCCGACCACCAGACGGAGTGTGTACACAACACTCGCCCGACAATATGACCCGCTAGGATGTATTCTACCGTACACCACCAGGGCAAAAATGATTGTACGAGCATTGTGGGACAAGGACCAGGGCTGGGACGACCCCATTCCCGCACACCTTGCATCCACCTGGAGAGAGTGGGAGATGGAGCTCCACTCACTCCCAGGCGTTAATATGCGCCGAAGCTACTTCCCACCCACGGTGAGGCCAGAGACATGTAAAATGGACTTACACGTCTTCAGTGACGCCTCAGAGGTCGCATACGGATCAGTAGCCTACTTGCGGGCCCAAGAAAGGGGGGGAGAGATCTACACAGCATTTGTCCTCGCCCGCTCGAGAATAGCCCCACGCAAGCAACAATCTATCCCACGCCTAGAGCTCTGCGCAGCCCTAGCCGGAGCGCACCTAGCCACGCTCATCCAACGCGAGCTCACCATACCGGTGTCTAGAACAATCCTGTGGTCAGATTCCACGACAGTACTCGCCTGGATCAAATCGGACTCATGCAAGTACAAAGTCTTCGTGGGAGTCAGAGTCACCGAGATTCAAGACTTAACCGAAGAGTTAACCGGAGAAACAGAGTGGCGCTACGTTGATACAAAACAGAACCCAGCTGACGTCATCACCTGGGGGATGCCCCTGGATGACCTCACCCGTCACAATGCTTACAGTGACGGCCCCGCATTCCTAAGACTCCCGGAAGGACAGTGGCCCATGCCTATCCCGAGGGAAGCAAGTCCAGAGGAGGTGGAAAATAAGAAGTCTGTGTTCTGTGGATTGAGCACCGTAGCCTCCACCGACCCTAACATAGACGATTGCACGTCCATAGAGAGTGCACAACAAAGGACATTCCTGCGGCACCACCCGGAGTGTAAGTCCCCCGCTGAAATGTCAGCAGCTAACTACGAGGAAGCAGAATTGCTTCTACTGCAGCGAGCCCAGAGAGACTCGTTCCCCGATGAATTGGCCTGTCTACAGGGAGGAAAGCCCGTCCCATCCGACAGCAGATTAATTCATCTGGCCCCCGAGAGCGACGCTCATACCCTCATCAGAGTGGGTGGTCGCCTACGCAGAGCCCCCAATCTACCGGATGACATTAAATACCCGATCGTATTGAACAGCCGACACAAGGTCACAGAGCTGATTATAAAGAAATACGATGAGGATGTACATCACGCAGGAGCAGAAAGAGTCTTCGCGGAAATCAGACGTCGTTACTGGATCCTACAAGGAAGAGAGGCGGTACGACGCTTCCAGCGAACATGTCTAGACTGCCGCAAGTGGCGCGCGCAGCCCAGCATACCAAGGATGGCTGACCTTCCTCCATGTCGCCTCCGAATCGGTGACAAGCCATTCCACTCAACGGGTATGGACTGCTTTGGCCCGCTGCACATAAAGAAAGGAAGAGGAACCGAGAAGCGGTGGGGTATTGTATTCAAATGCATGACCACCAGAGCGATACACATCGAGCTTCTCCCGACCATGAGCACAGACTCATTCCTTATGGCCTTCCGTAGATTCACATCACGGAAAGGAAGACCGTCTACCCTATTGTCCGATCATGGGACAAACTTCAAAGGCGGCGAAAGAGAGCTGAGAGAGAGCTTCCAAGCTATGGGCCCAGAACTTAAGACCCACCTAGCTCCAGCACAGGTTGATTTCCAATTCAACCCCCCAAACGCACCCCACTTCGGTGGCACTTGGGAACGAGAAGTGCGCTCCATAAAGACAGCCCTGTACGCAGTACTTGGGGCCCAGACTGTGGCGGAAGAAGTCCTAATGACAGTCCTCACGGAGATTGAGGGAGTACTTAACTCGAAGCCCCTCGGATATGTCTCCAGTGATGTGGCGGATATCGACCCAGTTACCCCCAACACACTCCTGATGGGGCGGCTAGATCCCGCGTTACCCCAGACAATGTACCGGCCTGAAGAAGCGAACGGCCGACGAATGTGGAGGTACAGCCAAGTATTAGCCGACAAGTTTTGGAGCAGTTTCCTTCTGCACTACCTACCGTCTCTACAGACCCGCCAGAAGTGGGTAAAGGAGAGAGACAATTTGACAGAAGGAACAGTCATCATGATTATTGATCAATCACTGCCCAGAGCTATGTGGCCGGCCGGCCGCGTAAGCAAAGTGATCACCGGTGCCGACGGCAAGGTCCGAGCAGCTGAAGTGCTTGTCCAGGGGCGCACTTACACCCGTCCCGTGGCGAGGCTCATAGAACCGCCCCGACTCCCAGACACAATCGATGATGACCATGACCCTATAACCCTATGACTTTGTGAAGTTGACTGACCCCTACAGCAAACCCTTATGTGTAAATAGACAACGCGATTAATCTGTCTCTGTTTAACTGATTAGGTCTGGGACCAATCAGGGGGTGGCTGTTGTGAAGGGCCAGATTAAACCGAATATATATATTTATTATATATATATATTTAATTGTATTTGTATATTCTCTAATATTCCCTGATATCCCTTGTATATTCCTTGTACAATATGCATTGAATATCCATTCTAGCCTACTGAACATCCCATAATAGTCTCCATTCTACTATTGGTCGAGACCTTGGTGCCAGGCTGCCATACCCCCCAGACCCAGTTCAAACGTACCGCTCAACATGTACGAACAAGTCCTAGTTCCGCGTAGGAATCTGGCTACCGCACCACTAATGGGACTATTTGTTCATAGTGCGTATATATACTGCGCTACTAAAGTAGGACTTCCTTTTCAGTCCAGTTTCTTACCCTCCAATAGAGTCACAGACGTAAAGCCTCCCCGCGACGCCACGTGTGGGAGTAAGGCCAAGTTCGGCTTACCATCGGTATTGAGACATCGTGTATATTAATATTTGAATAGTCATATTTGGCACTATATCGTCGAGTTGGACGTAGTCTATTAAGCTAATAATAGTCTGTTAATATATAGTGCTTCGTGCGGTGAGAATACTACCGTAGTCAGTACCCCATCGTTTCGGGCAGAGAACTGGCTGCTTATCCAGGGTGGTTGACCCCACGTGAAGCTGCACCCGAGGAGCCCCAGAGCCGACGAGCGAGTGGACCTGTATACCGGATTATTCTACCGACGACAGCCCGCCTTCCCCGGCACGGATTATGCTTTGTATACGTTGATTATTCCATGGATAAAGACCCCCGACACTGCCGTGTGTTGGAACCCCCCCCCCCCTGGAGAGGACGCAAGGTGAGGAGACGCTCTGCAAGACGAGGTCGCTTCACGTCTCTCCTCCGTGGACCGGAGGACGCCGGCCCACAAAGAGTCCACCTGCTTTCATCTGTGGTCCAAGGATCGCCGGCGCATTGAACGGCACTACAGTGGGTTCACCTGGGATACCCTTGGCCGGATGAGGCAGCTGGATTCTACCCCCCCCCCCTTCCTACTCCTGTCGGCTTACAAGCGACCGGATTAACCCCCCCTAGTGTATCCAGTCTATAATCATTAAAGTACCATTGCTGTTATTCCTTAACTATTCCAGGTCGTATATGTACCACCTGCGCCTTCAGAGATTGGACATTCTCTATTGATATACCGACGAATACTCTTGCCATAAAAGTGCATACTAATTCCCATTCATAAATGTGATTGATTTGATTAAGTGCTTGCTCTACACACCATCGCTGTGTAGAAATAAAGACCTATTTCTAATTCGTACATTTGTGTTGGATCCGTTTCATCTACGTGACAGTGTTCATCATAATATATTTATGCCGTGTACTGGGTGGCCGAATATTAAGTACAAAGGTAGTGGTAGTAAGTATCATATCTAGTAATACAGTCAGGGAATTGTACCCCTCAGTTACAAGTTATAAATAATGTAGAACTAATTTGTAAATGTTATACAAATATAGTTATAAATGATTTAATAATAATTCGAATGTATATAAATGATTTGTTCATGATTAGTTCATTATCTACAAATACCTTATAAAGGTCTTATAACTGAGTGTTATTATAAAGTGTTACCGGTAGATGTTATGTCAATGTTACATTTTAATTATGTAACTGATACAAACATTGAATGTAGTCTTTGGAGTTTTTCCTCAAGATTAAGTGAGGGTAACATCCTCTTATATTGTACGTAGGTGTGAAATAATTATTAATTTCTGTGAACTTATTAGTTCTTCCAGATTCAAGCCATTGTTCTCATCCCTAAAAATGTACCATACAACTGAATGTACCTCGTGAATTTGTGGCACTGAAACAGTTAGGCAATTTCTCCTAAATATACCAGGGCTAGTAACATTTCACAAATACAGTACGTCTACAGAATCATTCCTTTTTACAGCAAGATCGATGAGATACTGGATGCCCCATCATCAAAATCTGATGAGATACATGATGATCAATCATCAAAATCTGATGATACTGGATGACCCATCATCAAAATATGATGAGCTACATGATGATCAATCATCAAAATCTGATGAGATACATGATGATCAATCATCGAAAAGTCGAGTTCCATACATGAAGCGTGATACTTCAGTTCCAGAGCCACAACATGGCTCTGGCCAGAGGCCTATGTCTAGTCCAGACTGATGCAGGAGAAGAACTGAAATCCCCACCAACCCGATATAGTGATGATGATGATGGTAGTAGTATAAGATTCAAGAGTTTTATTCATCACATACATACCAGGGAATACAGTGAAATGTGGTTGGCCATGCCCCCTGTGATTGTGCAATAAAACAATAGTAATAGTAATAACAATAAAAAGATATCTAGAATAGACATGGTAAATAGACATGTTAATAAATTGCTTAAAGGCACTGGATCCCATGTACATCCTATACAATGTGCAGTTGTTCTGGATCCCATGTACATCCTGCAATGAGCTAACGTCGCCACTGTTTTAAGATCGTTCACAAGGGAGGCATCGGCACTCCCGATTGAGGAGGGGCTGACCTTATAGTCAGTTGTCGTTCGTAGTCCCCGCCATAAGCTTCCTGTGTCATTTTGGGCCATCTGTGCCTCCATCTTGTTCGCATATCTATTGCAATGGGTCCATGTTACTGGGGAGGGAGGCACAGATGTGATCCTTGACCAGCCTCTCAAAGCATTTCATGACCACAGAGGTGAGTGCCACCGGTCTGTAGTCATTTAGGCCTGCTGGGGAGGAGTTTCTTTGGCACAGGGATTATAGTGCATGGACACCTTGAAGCAGGCAGAGACCACGGACTCGGCCAAGGATAGGTTGAATATAGTGAACACTGGAGCCAGCTGATTGGCACAGGACCTAAGTATTCGTCCTGTTATCCCATCCGGGCCTGCAGCTTTTGCAGTGTTCACCCCCAAGAATGCTCTCCTCACGCTGTGTTCCATCAATTGGAGACAGGGTTTCCGTTAGAAAAAATTGTTGTCGGTCTCAGTGTCCGGTAGATTTCAATCTACCGGACAAATGGGATCAATTCCGGTCAGAGTTTATTGAGCTTAAAAACAATTGATAGGCAGGCTATATAAAGAATGACATCAAGGCATTTATAATATTTTAACTTAAAACTAGGCTACTTTTGCGTATATACAGTCATTAATATATTCCAAATAAAATAAGTCCCTCGAGACTGCGTGCTGCTGCCGACTTGAGGTGTCGGTGGGCAGTCTGCCCGACATTAATAAACAGCAGTCTGTTATAAATCACATGACTTGAGGTGTCGGTGGGCAGTCTGCCCGACATTAATAAACAGCAGTCTGTTATAAATCACATTTTTATGAACTAACGAATTCCGTTATATTGGACATTTGTATTAATTATATCAAGCGAAGAACTGAGAAATTTGACAGAGAGAGACGGCAACATTATCGTGGGTTTGCGTGATGACTATCTCCACCTCCCAACGACTTCAGTGCTGGATTTGCGAGAGCATGCAGCTGCAGAGCCGCAGAGCCAGCTGTGTTTTCAGGTCCGGTCTGGGGACCGCTCAGCAGCGCCCCCCACCCAACAGCTGAATTGCCAATGGCTGAATTGGAGTACTGCACTGTGCGGGCACAACTCTGTGGGTTCTCTGGCTCTGCAGCTGCATGCTCTCGCAAATCCAGCACCAAGCTCCCGCTGACAACATCGTTGTCATTATTAGACCTGCTTGGTGAAGCATCAATGAAACAAATGTAATGATTGTTTCGTTCATCGCATAGGCTATTTAATTTGAGCCTATTTTAATACAATTCAAATAATCAAATTGTGCTTAGAGGGAATTATTTTCACCGGACATTATGACCGGAGAGATTTAAATATTCGGACTTCAACAGATTTTGCCGGTCAAATACAGGTAATTACCGGCTAACGGAAACCCTGATTGGAGAGTGTGCTTTTCCCCCGCGGAGGACCCCCTCCCCTCCCCGACAACCGGCGCACCAGTGATGGCGTTAGCCGGTGAGCTGACGTCGCCACTGTTTGCCCTGAATCTCGCGTAAAAGGAGTTAAGATCGTTCGCAAGGGAGGCATCGGCACTCCCGATTGAGGAGGGGCTGACCTTATAGTCAGTTGTCGTTCGTAGTCCCCAAGCTTCCTGTGTCATTTTGGGCCATCTGTGCCTCCATCTTGTTCGCATATCTATTTTTTGCAGCCAACACGCCTTGTACTCGTCCATATTTCCTGATGCACTGCCCGAGTTATAAGCAGCGGTGCGAGCATTCGGGGCAACACGGATTGAGTTATCAACCCAGTTTCTTCGCTGTTAGCTAACGTTGCTATGAAGCTAACAACCACATCCGTGTATTCACCGACGTCACTGGAACTCGACTGAAGCATGTCCCAGTCGACGTCATCCAGTGAGTCCTGTAACATGGCCTCTGTCTGCTCGGACCACCGCGTCACCTCTCGTGACACTACAGCCTCTCGGGCTCTCTGTTTATATCCGGGCATGAGGAAAATGGCGTCATGATCACTTTTGCCAAACGGAGAGGCCGGGGTCGCCTTAACCCTGCTTGTAAGGAGTATAGCAGTGATCCAAAGTGTTCCCTCCCCTGGTGGTACATTTGATGTGCTGATAAAAGTTTGGCAAAACCTTTTTTAGGTTTGCTTTATTGAAGTCGCCAACCACCACCATGGCCGCGTCTGGATATTTGATTTGGTGTTGGTTCAGTCCTGGAGGTCCAACAGTGCTTTGTCGGTATCTGCTTGCGGTGGGATGTAAACTGTGGTGACGATGACTACTGTGAACTCTCGGGGGAGATAGAACGGACGACACAGAAAGAACGTTCTAGGTCCGGCGAACAGGAGCGGGAGAGGGTTTTCACCGCCTCGGGGCTGCACCATCTGTTGTTTGTAAGGAAGCATACCCCACCTCCTTTGGATTTCTCCGATTCAGCTGTCCTGTCCACTCGGGAGACGGAGAATGACTCTGACGGGGTGATGATTTGATCCGGTGTTAATGGCGTTAGCCATGTCTCTGTCAGACAAAAGATATTGCAGTTTCTCATGTCCCGTTGGAATCTAATCCTCGCCCTGAGATCATCCATTTTATTTTCCAGCGATCTAACATTTGCCAGGAGCATCGATGGTAACGCTGCCCGGTAAGCTGAGCTTTTTAACCTATTCCGAATTCCCCCTCTTTTTCCTCTGTGTTTCCGTCGCCCTGAGAACGCAGCCCGCAGCGATTGTGCAATAATACAAGTAATAAGAATAAGACATAACAGGTATAATGTACATAAAGTTTAAAATGCATGGTAAAAGACATGCTAAGGTCCTGCGATAGTGCAATACAGTGTTAAGCTACGGATGAGGCACTGGGTCTTATGTACAGTACACTACTATACAATACAATATACAGTTATACTATATATCATTATGCTATCTTGCTATATCCATCTATTACTATACAAGAACCACTCCCGTTCTTTTTTTTCTTTTTTTTTTTTTAAAGTGACCTTTTCATTGTGTAAAGTGACCGTTTAGTGTGAGCGTGTGCAGCATGTGTGTGTGTGTGTGTGTGTGTGTTCGTGCTAAAGTGACTGTTAGTGTGTGAGTGTATACAGCACTAGCGGACTGGCCATCGGGACCACCGGGAGTTTTCCTGGTGGCCTGGCAGACTGGCATGGCCTGGCTGCCCTGGCAGATGCTTTTTTTTATTTTAAAATTTGTTTGTTTGTGCCCGCAGTCAGG
Source organism: Notolepis coatsorum (assembly GCF_963971535.1). NCBI lineage: Eukaryota > Metazoa > Chordata > Actinopteri > Aulopiformes > Paralepididae > Notolepis > Notolepis coatsorum. The sequence continues at coordinate 122,616,398 of NC_140173.1, read as the reverse complement.
CCACTGAACTCCGAGGCAGGCCAGGTCGGTATACATGTTTCTATTTGCGCATATATAAGTTCAGGCAAGCAGGCAGGGATGCGTGATTTTTTTGGACTACAGCGTGATTTTTTTTCGTAGCCGCAGTTTGCAAATACGCTCTCTGATTGGCTAGCCCGCGTACAGCGAAGACCCTCTCTGATTGGTTTAGCTCCGAAGGGCTCTTCCGCCTTGTACATAATATTCTCTGCTTCGAAGTGGTTATGCTTTGGCCTCTGCCGAAACCCGGGAGATATGAACGTTTTGGATCGCTCTAGAATGGGTGAAGACGAACGTCGGACTAAAATTGAAAGAATGAGACGAAAGCGGGGCGCAATCAGAGGTGTTACTACACAAGTTTTGAATCAGATGGACATTGAAATTGACGTGGAAACTCCGGATGTTGATCACTTGATCACTTTATTGGATGTACTGCTGGGAGTTAAAGAAGACAGTTTGTTGGAACCTGACCGTAAAATAGAACAGCTATAAGTCTGATGGATGATTTGGATGCTGATATTGAAGCCGCAGAGATGTATAAGGAGCGCGTCATTATGTTGAACTGACACGCGAGGGTGAGTGATACTATAATGAATCGACTAGATCACAGTGAAGTAGAGAAATATAATGTAATGTGCACCGGTAAACTTCTATAAAGGACACTTTCGTATTATAACCCAACATTTGGACAATCCATTATTTGGAAAGTAGTTATTCTACACGTTGGTGTAGTGTATACAACTTGTATGGTCCATTTTGTGACAGCGTCGCTGTCCATGGTGCTGAAAGTCGCATTTATACTAGTGTATACAGCCTCTACGGTGCCACCACGTGATACAACGCAGCAAGATACAAAACGCAGTTTTTGTCCGGGGGGGGGGGGGGGGGGGGGGGGTATGGGTATGGATTGGGTATGGGCCTGCCTGAGTCAAATTCCCGGTAGGAATTATGGTCCCAGTCCGCGACTGGTATACAGTATGTGTGTTGTGTGTGTGCTCATGTGTGCTTGTGTGTGGAGAGTTCAGTGTTCAAGACTCTGATGGCCTGGGGGAAGAAGCTGAGCCGAAGTCTCTCTGTCCTAGTTGCTGGTGTGCGCAGGCGTTTGCCTGACCGCAGCAGCTTGAACAGGCTGTTGTTGGGGTGGTGAGGGTCTTTCATTATTCTGCAGGCTCTGGATTTGCACCTCTTGTTATATAAGTCCTGTAGGGGTGGTAGTGCAATACCTGTAGTACGCTCAGCTGAGCGCACCACTCTCTGTAGGGCCTTCTTGTCCTGTGCCTTGCTGTTTCCATACCAGGCAGTGATGTTTTGCTGTCTCTGCGAATCGCCGATGGCCAATCTTGGCATAAAGTGTCCCTAAACTCCTCTTTCAGTCCGGAGTTTAGGTCCATAAGTGACTGGCGGTCATATGACTTAATTAACATGCTGGTGTGTTGGTCTTGAATTAACACGCTGGTGTGTTGGTCTTGAATTAACATGCTGGTGTGCTGGTCTCGACTTAACATGCTGGTGTGTTGGTCTCGTCTCTCATCATCATGCAATGAATTCCTGACAATGTCATTCAAGTAATGTTAGGAAAAGACGATTTTATGGCTTGCGCATGGTGATAAACGTACATGTGCAAGGTTTGTGGCTAGCTAACATATGCTCTATGTCAGAGAAACAGAGAAAATAGTATTATTCCTATACTTTCATCATGTGATGACATGTCCAGGAATCCATTGCACGATGAGACCCCAACACACTTTTCTTTGTGACAGTGAGAAAAAAGGAGATCATGTGAAGAGGGTTATTTGTTTGAGTCTCACACTCACTGTGTGAGTTGGCAGCTCTGGTTAATTGGGTGTTTAGTCCAAAATGGGAGAGTATTATTCTCCATCTTGTTTATAAAATTCACTTTTCAGGTTTAAGAGAGGATTCAGTGTGTGTGCGTTGTATAGGTCATTACAACCAGTGACAATGACAAGACCGTTCTTTGGGCAACTCTGGTTATGTTAAAACCGCGCACAGTGAATTCTACAATGAGCACTGGGAGACGGTTAACAAACACTTTCCTGTTGACCTCAAGTGTACCGTACGCCGAAGGAGAGGGGTTGATGGATTATTAGTCATTGCATATCAATATTAATCTTTAAAATATTCTCTTGCTTACCGCTCCTTGTCATAAAAGTCCATGGCCCTCTTGGTCTTGTTGTAGGCGGCCACTCTGAAGGGGATGATCTCCACAGAGGTGAGGCCTGGGGCCATGGTGAGGACCTTGCTCCCGTGGGTTGGCTCATACAGATCCTGTTTAGTCTCCGGGTGAGGCATCCCAGCAGGGTCCCGCCCAACAATGTAGAAGTTTGCTCCAGCGATCATCCTCGCCCTGCAGTGCCATTGTACCTGCGTAAACGTTACAATACACACATTATTTCAGTACACCCTTGTGCAACAACACAGGCTTGATGAGAAACAATGAGCTGGTGTTCAGCCATCCTCACCTCTGTGGGTCCGGCGTACATCATAGGAGAGGGGAATATGGCCACGATGGTGCTGGCCGGGTCCAGGACGCCCTCCTCCAACACGGCGGCGTGCTGCTTCATCCGCCACTCCAGCGGCACGTCGTCGTCTTTGGTCCAGCCGCCCAGCGGGTGCAGCAGGAGGACGGGGTTCTTGTAGCCGCGCTCCAGCAAGCGACGCTTGGTGTCCTGCATCAAGAGGGCGTGGCCATTGTGGACCGGGTTACGGAGCTGGAAGGCAAATATGGCGTCTGAGAGAGAGAGAGAGAGAGAGAGAGGAAAGTGAACGCTTGTTTACATAGTAGTTTGCGCATATAGCATCACCTCCTCAGCTACAAAGGGAGTTGATAAAAGATAAACACGACTATTATTTGTTTTTGGGGCATGTTAAGCCTAGACTTATAGTACCATGAATATGGAACACACCATACACACACACACACACACACACACACACACACACACACACACACACACACACACACACACACACACACACACACACACACACACACACACACACACACACACACACACACACACACGCACACACACACACACACACACACACACATTATAAATAGCATGTAATTGAAACTGGCCATTTGTCGTGAATTGGACCTCCGAAAATTGCCTGTGGATCATTTGTGCAGGTGCACATTACAACATGCATACACACTTACACCCACAACAAAAGCACAGAGAATGGTGAAACTAGGAGCACACAGCTAGCAAAATAATAATAACTGTACATTCATTCTGGTTAGCACAACTTTTTGTAGGATGAGGCCGTGAGTTACATCTGGACCTATGCATTGCAAGTTGTAAGTTTCCCAGATCCTGTTGTCTCCTCGTAAGAACCAGGGCCCTCATTTATCAACGTTGCATACGGACAGATATGTGCGTAACCCGTGCGTACGATCATTTCTAAGCAAAGTGTGGGACTTATCAAATTGAACTTGTGCTTTGTGCGTATATATATGCGTACCTGGGCGCCCGGTGGTAGAATTATTGCAGTCTGCAACGCGGAAATAAGCTTCCGTGCATTACTTCCAACACTGGCGTGTTCAACTTCTGTATGACCCGTAATTCATTATAGTTCATTGTAAAATAGCGACAGTAGTGTAATTATAACGGGCTCACGCGCGAACAAGAGGTTGGCCTGCTTGTTTGGCACGGGGGGCAGACGCAGAACACCCACCTCCAAACGCGATTAAATATTGTTTCAAATAAAAAGCGACATACTGTACTATTATTTTGTGTCATGTTTCCAAATAAGATTGGCCACAACGAAATGCTTTCTACTTCAATTTGTTGGTTAGAATAGATTACCTCGCTCCGTTGAAACTTCACTGAGACTAAAAGTAAGACAGTCTTTTTTTTTTTTTTTTAGCTCCACGCACAGACGTGATAATAATAATAATAATAATAATAATAATAATAATAATAATAATAATAATAATAATAATAATAATAATAATAATAATAATAATAATAATAATAATAATAATAATAATAATAATAATAATAATAACATTTAATAATAATAATAATAATAATAATAATAATAATAATAATAATAATAATAATAATAATAATAATAATAATAATAATAATAATAATAATAATAATAACAATAATAATAATAGCTTCATTTTATATAGCGCCTTTCAAGAGACCCAAGGTCGCTTTACATAGATAGGCGGGGGAAATAACAAAATAATAAACATAGTGGACAGACACAACATATAAATATGATGATGGGATTCAAGTTCGCGTTTTTATTGATCACATAGGCAGGCTATACATAGGCTACATGGCACGGTCCATCGTGATATTGTAGATGGATCGAGTAATAGACTGTTATTACTGTACCACCCATGTAGCTGTCAAAGCTCCATCACAAATGCAGTTATGTGAATAGAAAGGGATTCCACTGTCGTTGCTGCCGGGAGGAAAGGCATGCTGCATGTTTTCAATTCATTAAATAAAACGGATACTTTTTGCAAGGGTTTATGACTGTCATACAAATAATCAACCAACTACCCCCCCCCCCTCGCCCCTTGTTGTTATTGTTATTATTATCATTTCTTGTCTTGTTTTGTTGTGTATGTATTGTCTTGTTTGAGAAAAATAAAAAACTTTAAATATAAAAAAAACCAACTACATACTGTAACTTTTCAGTGCACGTTCTTATTTACATTGTGACAACAGCCTTGTGAGCTCCCGCACACAGACATGATGGAATTCAAGTTCATGTTTGTATCGATCACATATAGGCAGGCTACACATGGCGTATAGGCTACATCATACATGGCAGTGAGATTCATTGTTCTTGTATATGCTCTCGTATTATTGTTTATATAGGCCAGGGGTTCCCAAACTTTTCAGGCCGGGACCCAGAAAATAAGGCGTCAGAGAGCCGCGGCCCAATGCACATCGTCAGGCTTTCTTTTTTCTTTTTTTTTTGCCAGGCGGCCGATTTTTTAAGCCAAATATCACTTCAATCCTATTAAGTTAGTTCAAGTTAGTTATTCATTTATATGTGCTATTTATGAGAGGGCTAACTTGTTGCAAAATAATAATGATAATAATTATAGCCTCATTAAAATACTATTGTTGCTTCGGTTGTTTTCAGCGTTTTATGTGCATAATCTGTTATTTAGTTTGAAATGTTCGTTGAAATAAGTAGATTTTCCGTTTTTGTTTATTTATTAAGTTAATATAAAACCATATAGTCACATTTTAGAATACAATCGAATAGAATTTTAGAATACAACTAGAAACACTGTCCTGGCCTGCTTCTAAGTTCAGTGGCCTGACAAAAAAAATTTTTATCTTTTGGAAATCATCTCGCGGCCCACCCGTGGCTGCTCGCGGCCCACCTTTGGGTCGCGACCCCGACTTTGGGAACCACTGATATAGGCTACCCAATACCGACATCAAAATAGATTGTATGCCTCTAGAAATCATATGCAGCAGGTAGAAAATTGACGGAAAATCCGTAGCAATTTGGAATAAAATTGAGGAGAACTTTAATCCCTGGGTATTAATCGAACAAAACGGAAAAAGGCAGTCATATTCCAGCACGGTCTTTATTAGTTAATATGGTCTTTAAGTTAATAGATATAATTTTTCTTTTTTGGATCCACTTTTTCTCCCATTTTCTATATATTTTCTCCCATCCCAATTTCGTATCATCCAATTCAACCCTCCCCTGTCACGAACGCTGTTTCTTGCCTCCCACAAGCCGGCTGCAATGTGGACTAAGTCATACATAGCACAAGTCCCCTCCGGTACTTGAGGTAACAGCAGTCGCATCTTTTCACCTGCGCAGCTCGATCTCTCAGTGGCGAGGAGTAACGCGTGGGAGGCTCACGCTTCCCCCGACACTTCCTGATTCCACTGCGCAGGCGCACCAACCGACCTGTAGGAGTCGCTGTCCACAACGCCCGATCCCCACCCATCAGTTTCCCACCCCCTAATACGGCCAATGTGTATTAGTATGAACGACCAGCTAAACTGAAAGCAATGTGGAGCGCTGGGCTCGAACAGGCAAGCCCAGCGTCTCCGTCATTTGTGGCGAGCGCCTTGCCCACTACGCCACGTAGCCGCCCAAGTTAATAGATATCATATCCGAAATCACCGTACGTGTACATGTCTGTCAGCCTGTCACATATTTCTCCATAACACGCTTCCCTCGGCTTAGTCCACTTTTCCACATTTCATAGGGGTGTTCCATTACCGTATATGGTTAATTACGGGCGGTGCTATATGCAAATACTTAAACTCGTGCACGAGCGTGGAACCTAATGGTATTTATCAACACGGAGGAGCGTAGGACCCGTGTACGCACGGTTGATAACTCCGGATATTTCTGTGCGTACACACATTCTAAATTATGTGCTTACGTACTAAAATAGAACACTTTCTAAGAATTGTTGATAAATGAGGGCCCAGGAATTTTCAAACCTGCTTGTATGTCTTTGAACTTTTGCTTGAGCTCCAGTGGCGTCAGGCGGTACTGGTCCAGCCCGTCGTTCCATCTGATTCGCTCCAGCACCTCCAGGTCACCGCCCACCAGCCAATCACCTCCCTCCATGACCATCTGCAAAAGTGTCGAATACGGAAATTGCTATTACAAACACAATATCAACTATTTAATTCCACTAAGTATTCACATACAAATTAAATTCATCATTATTATTATAGGTTTTTTGCACTTCAACGTGGATAAGTCATGGTGGTAAACAAACGCTAGCTGACATTAGGTGTGTGATCAGTGTTAGTCACCTTTATGTAAGGGTGCTGTGGGCAGTTGGTTCCCCACTGCCTGGCACATCGTTCCTCCTTGCGGTGCTCATAGAACTCTGGGTTCCGGAGAATGGCCACCCGGGATCCTTGGAACTCCAGACATATCGCCGCGCAGCCATCCAGGTGCTGCTTCATCTCTGTGCTCACGGGCAGGACAATGGGTACGGACTGGTTGATAGTTCCACCTGAACCGCAGGGAGATGACTAAGTGTGAGATATTCCAGTGTAGGATGACGTGCCAGAGTATCATTTATAGGAATTGTATTCGTAGCCCTTTTGGACTTAATTCAAGGTAAACTACACTTGGGATGAGAGACTAGGAGACAACATGTCTCTTACCATCCAGCAGGTTCCCAAAATGAAGCACTTGGAGGAACTCCCTCTCTCTCATGAACCCCTTCAGGGGGCTGGCCCAGCCCTCTGCCAACACCTGCACCCATTGGAGATCCAGCTGGAGATGGAGGGGAGAACCACAAACACTCAATAGTGCATAGAGCGAAAGGAAAAAAATGTATGGCACGTGTGCTGCATGTAACGTAGGATGCCGGCCTAGTGGTTAGAGAGACCATCCCAGGGTCAGATGGTCTGTGATCCCTGCAACGTTCATTTATAGTCCACCCATGTCAAGACGATTGAGTGTCGCCTGCTCCAGGGGTGCTGCTTGTCTAACTCTCCATTCATATACACTTCACATTTGTCCGAAAAATGCCACGTTTCAATTGTTCTGTGGGATTAATGAGTCTCCAAGATGTGTGAATTGGGCAACCATGCATTTTAAATGCATGCATTCACTACTTACTGCGATTTCAAGTATAAAATGGCCCTTCCTCCACAGCCTAAAAGTCAAGCTCTGTATTAAAAAGCACCATCTATGGAGATTATAGAGTAACAATTTCTGCCCAGGAGTAGCCTTTATCCATATCCAGGGCAATGACCTGAACAGTGATGTGACAGACACTCTTGTCCTGTAAGGTCACTCCTCACCCACACCCTCACAAATCACAAGCGGTTGTTCAGTAGGTTTATTTCTTTATTGGTGCCCAGCGAGATTTGCACTGGGTCATTAAACACATGATCAAAATACTGGGCTCTGAAGTTGATACTGTCGATTTAATTTGGGCCTTACAGGGTTAAGAGCAGCTCATCATCATATTTCGTATTTATTCCCGTAATAAAAACGCACCTGTATACTGGAGTGGTGCGTTACCTTGGTGATGCTGATGGTGGGAAGGGTGCTTGCATCAGCCAGAGCCAGATGCAGCTTGTTCTCCGAAACAAAGAGTTCATTCACCTCCTCCATGATCCCGTTGGGTACGATATTCTACATCCCAAAGAAAAGACAAAGAGAATGCATGCCATGTAAGGATGATATTATTATTAGTCATCAGTTTAGATTAGATTAGATTGTACTTTATTGTCATCATATTTGCATACAACGAGATTTGGGACTCAAACTTAAGGTGCATTGGTGGAAGCAAATATAAAATATAAAAAAGTAATAAAAGAGAAACATAAAATACTATACAATAAAACAATGTTACAATACTGTACAATACAATGTTTATATCGCTGTTTGTATCGCTGTGGAACAATGCTGATATACAGTTAAGAATGAGTAATTCGCTTTTGGTTTTTAAGAAAATGGTTTGTAAAGTTATTTTTTAAAACTACAAGGGTGAATAATACTGTTTTTATGTGCTATTTTCTTTTAGAATACTGTTTTGGAGTCTTAATTTAGTTAAGAATATAGGACAGGCATATATAAGCATTATGCTTCAGTCTGTACCTTCTCAGTCACTGTAAAATCAAATATTGTTAAATGATGGTGTATATATATTGTATTGTGTGAGATGACTGAATAAAACTACTACTACTACTACTACTATCTGCATGGGATGACTTGATCTTAGTCGCAAATGGCAATTTAAAATCAGAATTTACAATTATCAACGAATTCAATTGGTGAATGATAATGCAAAGGATTAAAGCGATAATGTGCAATTGTGGTGCCTGCCGGCCGCGAGCGATACCGTCTCTGTGTTTACAATACATTACACTAGGTGACTGCACGTTTGTTTTCCATTGACGCGTTCTGTGCACAAAGAAAGTCTCAAGTCTTGTGCATTCTATAGGCCTGTGTCTCGTATCGCGAGAAGGCCGGCCAAGCTGGTCACACCAGACCATTTGAGGCCAGAGCAGCGAAAGTGAGTAGCGCATCGGAAGCGTCGGTGCTCTCAATTTGTTCTGTACACGCTCCAGAACCTAATAGAAAAAGACACATTGCCGCTTTAATGCATCGAGCATTGTCAACGTCTACTTCGATAAGTCATGAGACTTTGTAAAAATGAAGCGTAACATCCCATACAGAAATCTGTATCCTGTCAGATAAGGGCACTAGTCACTCTCCACCATATTTCAACATATGTGCATATACGGTAATAGAACATACATAATAGCCTGCCTATATAGGCATATGTCACTATATTAAGTATACGTGGTGAATATATTTGAATGAATGAATGATCATTACATTTATATAGCGCTTTTCTAGACACTCAAAGCGCTCCCCACAATGTAGGGTGGAAATTGCCTCCTTCACCACCACTGGTAGCACCCAACCTTGGGCTACGCAGGCTCAATGAGACAGCCCTCATTGCGGTCACAGAGGCACTTCACTTAGCAAAAGCGAAAGGCCTCTCCTCTGTCCTGATTCTCCTAGATCTATCTGCAGCCTTCGACACAGTCAACCACCAGATCCTCCTCGCGGCCCTCGCAGGAATGGGAGTGGCTGGCTCTGCGCTGACATGGTTGTCATCATACCTCAATGACCGCTCCTACCAAGTGTCATGGAGAGGGACCCTGTCGGCCACCCGCCCCCTGCGGACGGGTGTCCCCCAGGGCTCGGTTTTAGGACCCCTTCTCTTCTCCCTCTACACTAAATCACTGGGTAACATTATCACGTCTCATGGCTTCTCCTACCACTGTTATGCCGACGATACTCAACTCTTCCTCTCCTTCCCTCCCTCAGATATCCACGTCTCTGAGCGGATCTCGGCCTGTCTGTCCGACATCTCCGCCTGGATGACGACCAACCACCTCAAACTGAACCTAAGCAAAACAGAATTGCTCCACCTGCCGGCCAAATCCTCCCCCCTGACCGACCTTTCCATCACAGTCGAGAATGCAGCTGTGACCGCGTCCCCGACCGCCAAGAACCTTGGTGTTGTCCTCGACGACCAGTTGAACTTCTCTGCTCACATCGCAGCGACAACCAGAACCTGCCGATTCCTCCTGAGCAACGTCAGAAGGATACGCCCCTTCCTGACAAAAGAAGCCACCCAACTCCTCGTCCAATCAACAGTCATCTCCCGCCTCGACTACTGCAACGCACTGCTCGCTGGCCTCCCGGCCACTGCCACTAAGCCTCTTCAACTCATTCAGAACGCAGCGGCCCGCCTGATCTCAAACCTACCGAAGTCGGCCCATGTCACCCCACTTCTTAGGGACCTGCACTGGCTCCCCATTGCTGCACGAATCCGCTTCAAGGCCCTTGACCTAGCATACCGTGCGGCAAAGGGAACTGCTCCCGCCTACCTCCGGTCAATGGTCTCTAACTACACACCCTCAAGACCCCTACGCTCTGCATCTTCTGGCCGCCTCAGACCTACTCCTATCCAAGCTCCGGGAGGGTCATCAAAGAGAAGTCGCCTATTCTCAGTCCTTGCCCCACAATGGTGGAATGAACTACCCACCCCAGTTAGGACAGCCGAAACACGTCCAATCTTTCGCCGTCGACTAAAGACTCACTTCTTCAACCATTATCTGAATTAAAAAATAAAAATAAAAAATCTAACCCTAACTAACCATACTGTCATGCACTTGTCCTAATAAACTAACCTACACTGTAGCACTCAACACTTTGATGAACATTGTTACTCAGCTGATAGAGTTGTGCTCTTCCTGATGGCTTGTCGTACAGAACTTGTAAGTCGCTTTGGATAAAAGCGTCAGCTAAATGACTAAATGTAAATGTAAATGTAAATGTCAATGGCTGCCATACACTGGCACCAGGCACACATCACACTACACAATGGCTGAACGGCTCAGGAGACAGGGATTGATATCAGACAATTAAGGGGGAGGGATGATTAGGTGGCCTTGATGTCAGAGACCTGATTTGGGAATTTGGCCAGGAACGTCGGGGAACCCCCTACTCTTTGGGATAGGCGTCTTGGGTTCTTTAACAATCGAATTCAGTCAGGACCTCGGAAATCCCAATATGCACACAAATGTCCGTATATAACATTCAGCTAACAAATATAACAAATGGTCTTAACTAATACAATGACGACAAAGACTGTTATTTAGTGATTGATTAATTTCAGAGGTTTGTGTAGGAGACACGTTGTCATGCACACCTGTTCCTTCAGCAGCTCCAGCATCTGCTGGATGCACTCGTTCACAGTCAGCTCTCCGGTCTTCAACACCAGGTCTGGGGCCTCAGGCCGCTCGTAAACTGAGTCAATACCAGTGAATCCTGAAAAACACAACGAGGCAATGTCCTTGAAAAACACTTCTTTTTTGTTGTTGTTGTTCTTTCAAAAATGTTCTTATGTACCCCAGTTGCTATAGCATGTACATATTTGTGTTTTATTACAGGTATATGTTCATACATACCAACTATTTTGCATGTTTTATTCTCCATCCATCGATCATCCATAGCAACACTACTATCACCTACATCCACGGGGGATCCCTCCTTGAACGGCCCTTCTAAGGTTTCTCTCCTCCACATTGCCTGTGGTGCTTTTTTCCTATTGCTAGGTTTTTAGTGAGTTTTTCCTTACCTTCACTGGGGTATGTCTGGGAGTGTCCCCTTAACAATTGTATGTATTGAGCTGTACTGTACTGTACCCATTCCGCAATCTGTTAATACAGTTTTCAATCAATCAATCAATCAATCAATCAATCAATCAATCAATCAATCAATCAGTGTTGTTTTGGATTTCATGGGTTTTTTGTTCTTGATTTATTGTGATGTTTCTTCTTGACTTGTTTAAAGAAGACTTGTCCAGCCCCATGGGGATATTAACGTGTGATTGCTCCTTACAAATACATTTGATTTATTTAACACACCGTTTTCTTCCTCTACTTTTACTTTATCTTTCCACAATCTTGTCCCACCCAATGTTAGCCCCCAAAACATCCTGTTGCCTTCAGACACCATGGAGGCAAAGTGCGCTCTTCCCGCCATGTCATTTCACTGGGTCTTCAGGTGAACGGAGTTAGGTATCGTGTCATTGTGTTTGAAGACTATAAGGTTTCCATGCCAGAGGTAAGATAGAGCCTTAAAAAACAATGGTATAAAGCAGGTCAGCATTTATTAGGCACGAGTGCCACCATTGGCACGTGGTATCCTAACCAATGGCACGCTAGCAAGTGTGTAAGAGAGGAACCTTTTTGGAAATGTTGAAGTGTCCTCTTATCCCCATGCAGAGTTACCTCTTTCACAGCCATTGGCCTGTTATTTATGGTAGGTTGACTGATATATCAGGGATATTTCAGGGTCAGAGCCAATCAGAAGGGTCAGTCTGTTGTTGTTGTTGTTGTTTGCCGAACATTGAGTGTTAAACGCCATTATGAGACCATACATGAGACAACTTTTAAAGGATGATACAGACCAGGCTGAATGTGTCCAGGTATGGCAAGCAAGCATCTCATAAAGACGACAGCATTCTTGTATAGCGCTTTTATATAATTATGAGAGGAAAATGTTTATTAAAACTATTGCTATGCACGTTGCCTATATGGATGGAATAGAATTACAGATCTGTTGAAGATTTACATTTTGATGTAGTGTCATAATTAAACTTAATGTTAACCTTAACACTTTCAGCGCCACGCTAAATCCCCATCTGCGCTGCCGTGGGCCACGCTTTAAAAAGATGGTCATTTTCACGGTGCTTCACGATGTTTGCAGAGCTATATCTATATTCTAGCTATGGAGACAATACTATGGCTCATTTGACAGTCACCATCTCTCGTCCAACGTGCAAAAAAAAATAGTAAATTTTTTCATGTATACGTTCTCGTGTTATCCCGTGGTGAATATTGTATAGTTTCAGAGTGATCCGGGCTAATTCCTGGAAGCGGAGTTATGGAGCGATATGTGCATTTTGCTAAAGTCGTTCGCGTTGCTCGCCTGGACACGATACTATTTCCAAATCAAAGGTATATAATAGGTATTATGTTTCATTATGAAGGCATCAAAGGGGGGGGGTCATTTTGTGATGCTCTGATCATCAGCAACGGCATACGTTTTGGAGTATGTGACATATGATCGTTGCGATCGATGTGAAATCATTGTAGGATCAAAGTAGGTTTGATGTCATATAGTCCTTACCTTTGCTAGGAGGTATTCCAAAATGAATATTCCAATTGTCTGATCGCGATTTCCAGTATTGATGTCCATCGGGTCCCTGACATGAAATGGGACAAACTATGCATCAAGTGTGCTGGACACGTTCCATGTGGCTCGAATGAAGCCTTTCACTTAACCGGGTCCCATTTCTCCACCCGGACCAAAATGTAACACACAGGTTTCAAAGGGTAGGCAATACTGCCACCTAGCAGGATTCGGCTGGCATTGCAATCTCGAGGTCTCAGAATGAGTCCCAATGATACACCGAGGTCCGTGAGACTGTATAGAATATTAAAATCGAATAAAAGAAAAAATTATGAAAACCCGAGTATACTCTGGTTTTCGGGGGTCCTGGCGCTCAACGCATGGCGAGATAACCCGACTATAGTCGTGATTGGCGCTGAATGTGTTAATGTTGATATGGCACACTGGTTAACAAGAACATTTTATAATGGCACTTGTGTATCAAGATGGTTGCTGGCGCCTGGTATAAAGTATACTGAGGTGGACATGAGGGACATACCCTTGATTTCTCCAGCGCGAGCCTTCTTGTAGAGTCCCTTCACGTCCCTGCTCTCGCACACCTCAAGAGGGGCATTGATGAACACCTCGAAGAAAGGGAGTCCGGCCCTCGTATGGGACGTCCTAGCCTCATCGCGATCCTGTACACACACACACACACACACACACACACACACACACACACACACACACACACACACACACACACACACACACACACACACACACACACACACACACACACACACACACACACACACACACACACACACACACACACACACACACACACACACACACACACACACACACACATTCAGCCTCTTAGGGTGAAACCTGTGGCTATAGAGTGGAGACGTTTTTGTGGACTGACCGGCCAATGAACCAACCAACCAATTAAATGTCATCAGAGATACATGATCTGTTAATAACCTTGCGCTAATAGGCTGTATAACTGAGCTAATTAAGAATGAGGATTTATACTAACAGCTGTCTAATATCCACCTTCAGCAAATGTGTAACCATTATTTAGTCAGTGCCTTTTTGAATCCAATGCCTTTTTAAAAATATATATTTTGGGATACCGCTGCCCCAGTTACTTTCTACCAACTACATCATTGGCTCCAGGTCACCCTCCCAAAATAGATAATAATAATAGAAATAGTGTGGCCTGGTTAATAAAAGGTTAAATTAAATAAATCATCACCTCATATGAATTCTTATATCGTATCAAACCGATGGACAGCTATGGAGATATCTTCTGAGCGGCCACTGACCTTGGTGAAAGGAGAGATGAAACTCGTGATGCAGACTAGGCCAGCGTCAGCAAACAGTTTGGCCACCTCAGCGATTCGACGGATGTTCTCTTCGCGGTCCACGGCAGAGAAGCCCAGGTTCTTGTTGAGGCCTTGGCGGATGTTGTCTCCGTCCAGCGAGTAGCAGGGGATGGCGTGGGACACCAGGTACTCCTCCAGAGCAAAACCAATGGTGGTTTTCCCAGCACCAGACAAACCTGGGGTGGGACATGGCGGTTGAGATGTGTGTAGGGATGACAACGAGTGTATAAATGGTTTACGAATGAGACACTGAGTCCCTTTTACATTTAGCTAAGGTCCCGATTGCTTAAAGATCCAGTACAATGATGTTTTTTTTTCTTTTTCTATTGATCTTTCCCCCCCTCCTTTTTCCTCCGATTTTCCCCCATCCCAATGTTAGTCGTTATGCCAATTCCCAATCCCCTTCCTGGTCGCTGCGCACCTACCCCCCACAGTCGGTCTGGGAGAGTGGAGGCTATCACATGCTTCCTCCGACACACGTCTAGCCAATCAACCGCTTCTTTTCACCTGGCAGCGCGGACTCTCACTGAGAGGGTGTAACATGTGGAAGGATCACACTACCCCCCTTAGATCCTATCCGCGCTGAGCAGGCGCCCCGACCGAACTGTAGGCGTCGCTGTTTACAACGACCCGGACCCACCCCGTCAGCTTTCCCACCCTCTAATACTGCCAATTGTATTAGTGTGAACGGCCAGCCAAGCTGGTGACAACACCGGGAGCTGGATTAGAACAGGCGAATCCAGCGTCTCCGGCGTTGGTGACGAACACAATCTCCGCTACGCCACCTGACCGCCCAGTACAATGATGTTTTAATTCAGGCATACATTTCTTATTGTGGAATATTAATGTTATGAGCATCATTTAGTCAGCTTCAGATTGTTTTAATTCATTTGAAGTGTTTTAGTGCACCCTCTCTCAGCAGGCTGGGGGGGTGTGGCCTTCTGTTCACTTGACACCATAGATGCACCACTGTCCTCAGCGTCCTGTCACTCAGCGAGATGTGACTGATGGGCCAATCACAGAGTAACCCGTGTATATTATGGAGGAAACATAAAGGAAGCAGATTGGATATCTGATTGATTTGGTTGATATCCAGGGGGACGACAGAGATCAAAGGGCTTTAATCAGCAAAAGTTCTAACATTTTGGGTCATATTATGTCAACAAACCTTCCGTTAGAAAATGCAACAAGATTGAAAAACAAGATTTTCATTGTACTGAATCTGAATGCCCCAACAACATCAACACATCTTTGATCGTTTTTTTGTCTGTTTCTTTTTCAAGTTGTAAGGGATACTTTACGTACCACATCCTCACAGGACAGTGGGGATATTTTTACCTGTCAGCCAGATGGTACAACCTCTGAAGCCTCCTCTGGTGCCCACCACCTGTCCTCTCTTGCTGCGACTGACATGGTGGGCCTGGTACACTACGTTGGTGGATCTGTTGAGGTCCTGGAATAAAAGGAACACATAGAAAACATGACATATTCAGTCTAGGATGTACCCCACTATTTACCTCTCAAACAGATGTCAGCCTTAACAAAAAGAGTATAGCAAGCGATGGGGTTCTCAAGTTCGTTTATTAGTTGTCACAATAAAATACATGTGCTTTACAGTGAAATGCTTGGTTCTGTATGAGCCCCTGAGAGTGTGCTTCATACAGTAAAAAAGTAAGTAAAAGAGGAATATAAAATACAATATACAATCAAAAGTACAGCCTAAGTACAATCTAAGTACAGTGAGTAAAAATGAGTTCTATACTGATATGTGATGACAAAGCGAGGTGGTCATTTCCCCAGTGTCTCAGGCATTATGACAATGTGACTGTGGGGGAGCGGACTTGTGATTTACTTGTGTAAACTGTTCCTGTCTCACGTAAAACCACGACAAACAGGTGACAGGACAGGGTTAACCCTCAAGATGCCATGTAAATACAACGTTGATGTCATCGTCTGTACTTCTCCCTCTCTCTCCCTTCTAATTTGTAATTCAAACTCAGCAGACTGGTTTTCTACCCTGGCTTAGAGGAGATTTTCTTGTGTATGACTTCTGATGAATGGAGAGACTTACCAGAGGCTTAGCAGTACTTTTCACTATGTTTTAAATAAACAGTTGAAGAAAATTCTATGCTAATGTTCTTGCAAAGCATTTCCCCCCAAGACTAAATGTAAATCCTGGATGAGTATGAAAACATTTAAATTATCCATTAGCACAGAATAATGTAGAGACTAAGTAGACCTCACATAGTCAATGTCGGGGCAAGCTACTCTGAAACCATAGCTTTACAAGCTAGCAATGACTTCACACTGGAAGAAGTTGACCTACATCAATAGCTACCCTGAGGAGAAATATAGTTTGGTAACTAAAAGTTACTTGAAAAAAGTAATATATATTAATAATATCTGCAATGTAATACACAATTACATAACATATACAGTAGTCTAGGACAAAATGAAGAGAAATTATTGCAAAAGATAACACTTAATTGGGATCAGAGATACAGTGAAAACAAAGTGCATAATGTAGACTACTTTCCATTTACACAACAGAAAGAAAAGTGCAAAAATACTGTGTTTTTATGCAGATGGTAACTTCCAACGTGTTTAAGTGGCACCATTTACCCTGACAATGGTCACCTGTCAGCTTGACATGCAGTAAAATCTTTGGCCAGCTGCACGTAGCCATACCTCTTTGGCCTACACTGCTAACGGCTGTAGCCAAAGTGTTACCACTTGTCAAACCAGATGTTTGAGTGTAAATATTGCTTTAGTCATCAGAACCATTGACCTCTAAAGGTTATGTTGAATTATACAACAGGTAGTTCCGATCACGCATTGTGATTGGTCGAGAGCGTTCTAAACAGTGAGTATATTCATGATATACTCACGGTTAAATCACCATGAATATACTACTGCGCTGGCTTTAGAATGTTGTAGAAAGTTTCAACTGCCATTCATCAAACGGAAACTGTGTCAACATGACCTACTCCGCGGACAACGTTACGTTTGATTTAACGTACCCGTTAACCATAAACGAGTGGATAGATAAAGAGGACGGGCCTACATCTACCGGCACTGAAGTCAACGCCACCAAGTCCGCGGCCTGGGCATTGAACTGGCCCAACTCCCGGAACTGTCCAAGGTGCTGATGACTTTCTCCGACTTTCGCTTGCATTAGACTAATACGTCATTAGCTTGCCTTGTCAAGCTTGTTGATAGCCTACTCCATTTGAAATTCCATAGCAACGAGACATCTTTAGGAACTATTTTTAAATGTATGAAGCCGGTTATTGTCATAATCACAGCAAGAGCATTCTTCCTCCTCATCCCCCCTTCACATTCACCACACACCTTCCTCACTCCTCTTCATCCTCCCTTCCATCCACCACGGAAGCCTCACGCCCATATATGGCCAGCACTCCTTCACCCCCTGTCACTCAACTCAGCTGCACCTCATCTCCTGATTCACACGCTGCCAGACACCTCACTCTTCACAGCTGTATCCCAAGACCCTACTTCTACCGGAGGATGCTGACCAGAAGTCGTTGTGGTGTTATTATCATTACCTAGGTACGACGCCTCAGTCCGAAGACCTGCTAGACACTCTCGTGTGATTATTCCCTGTTCTAACATTCCTTCTCTTGTGCCCAGGACCTCCGTTCCAGCGAGCCCCTGTCTGGACCCCTGGAGCTTTACTAAGGAGTTCCTGCTCACTCTCTCGACACAGACCTGTGTCTTCCGTCCGCAGGAGCACTGGAGTGCACCTGCTCTCTTTGCCCCAAGAACATTCCCAATTCCTGTCTGTTGTACATTTCTGGATGTAACTCTTGTCTGCTTGGGGAATACTATTAAATATCCTGAAACGCTCCATTCTCTCCTCTCCTGTGTTCAGCGATTGGGCTCTGCTTAAAACCCATTCTCACAGTTATGTACTTTCAAATTTGAAGGCCGCCAACTTCAGGAGGATGTAAACCAGCATAACTGGACCACATACCACTTAAGCAATAATACAAGCCTTCTGTGGTATGTCGAATATAATATTGCCACCCTTTCACTGCGGCAATACAGAAGGTTAACCCTTTCACTGCCACACAACAAAGGGTTAACCTTCTGTATTGCCTCAGTGAAAGGGTTAACCCGTTGGTAGTGTGGTAGTGAAAGGGTTAAAACACTCGAGTAAAGTACAATCACCTCAAAACTGTACTTAATTGCAGCGCTCGAGTAAAAAATACTCTGTTACTTTCCACCACTGATAATGGCACAAGACTTCCATTCATCCAGCCAGCTCAGACTACGTATGACTGTTCCTATACGGATGGTCCAGCAGCTCACTGGGGCTTCGTTGGCTTCTAGGCGGGAGGGCAGGGGAGGGGGGGAGGGAGGGAGGGAGGGGACCGGACAATGTGACCAGTGTGTTGCCTGGAGCCCAGCGATGATGTGGCAGACTCAGTGCCCACATGCTCGTCCTGTGCAACCGCTCGCCCTCCATCCCTCCAGCCATTCCTTCCCACCATGCACTATACCTCCTCCCTCTCAAAACCCCTTATGCCTGTAAAAAAGGTCTCTCAACACAGCAAATATCTCCATCTCAAAAAGTTATTATAATCCAGTATCGAATCTAAAAAGAAAGCTTAAAAGACGAGTCACTCGTTTCAGGAAATCTCTTGAAAACAGGTTGACGAGTCTCTTCCAATGAGGCAGATCACGCCCACTTGTTTTGAGATGATGTTGCTCGTTTTGAGAACCGTATCGAAAAAAGGGAAATCATTTTGCCACACTGGCAGATATAATACAAGAGGAAATTACCAATACTTTTTGCAGTGTACTGAATTCTGCCTATGAAATGTTTCTCACCCCACCCATCCCACTGGCACTGGTTACACACACAAGCTCCTGTTATTAGCCCTCACGGGTCACTCTCAATCCCCCGTCAGCCTGCTCTAAACAGAGGTCCCTCTCTCCTCTCCCTCTCATGGACACCCACACCCAGCCAACCCCCTCCACCATCTGCGGCTGTCAGCCATCATATATAAAGGTGTGTTTCTGTCAGGAGTGTGGCGAGAGGACCACATACAAAAAAACCCTGTCTTCTTTCAGGATGGGAAGGATCGGTTAGTTTGCCGACTTGCTGTAAGTGAGCACATATACACGCACACACACACACACACCACTTTATGCCTCAACCAACAGAGGAGAAGTGCGTTACATTTCAAAAAAAAGAAAACGTGATTTTTGCTGGACATGGAAACTATGCCGGCCTACAATAGGGAATATCCATAACTGACTCACTGATTGACTGTCGTGGCCAGGTCCAGCTTAAGTAGGCATGCCTAGTCTTTATAGACATTATAGGCTGAAATTGATGAGGATGTAAAGTTGGCTTTGTAGCCATATAGGCAACACTTACAAGGTGACACATTGCTCTTAAAAGAAATACCAGATTAAACCACAGAAAGCATGATGGCGTGCTCTGTCACACACACACACACACACACACACACACACACACACACACACACACACACACACACACACACACACACACACACACACACACACACACACACACACACACACACACACACACACACACACACACACACACACACACACACACACACACACACACACACACACACACACACACACACACACACACACACACACACACACACACACACACACACACACACACACACACACACACACACACACACACACACACACACACACACACACACACACACACACACACACACACACACACACACACACACACACACACACACACACACACACACACACACACACACACACACACACACACACACACACACACACACACACACACACACACACACACACACACACACACACCTCTTGACTTAAACTAATAGTAGTATTCACTCAACCATCGTAGACACCCACTTTTTAGTCCAGCCAACACCGAAGACTCCCGCCTCCATCAAATACTGTTGTTTAACCCTTTCACTGCCACACGACAGCCGGTTAACTTTCACTGTGACAATACAGAAGGTTAGCCCTTTACTATCACACAACCGACGGCGATGGTCCATCATTAGCATCATTAGCTCCGCGGATGCGGAGCTAATGATGCTAATGATGGAGCATCGTCGTCGGTTGTGTGATAGTAAAGGGCTAACCGTCTGTCGTGTGGCAGTGAAAGGGTTAACATAAGATTCCTTCCTTCCTAGAGTCATATGGACACGATGTACCACATGCTGAACCTGTGAGTTTGTGAGCTGCTGAATCTTGTTCTTAGAGCTCCGTCTCCACAACTGCTGAGCCATTTCATTCTGACACACAACTCTACCTACAGGTCTCTGCCCCGTCCCCCACAAGTCTCTGTTATAATAATAATAACTTTATTTGTATAGCACTTTTCATACAGAGGTTGCAGTTCAAAGTGCTTCACAACAGTAAAAAAAAATCCAGGCATGAGCTAGCATAGCAAGGTATGGTAAATCACAGTGTTTCACATTAGGATCTAACATCCTAATAGGCTCTCTATTCAGTAATACAAATAATAAAATAGTTTAAAATGATTAAGTTTAAAAATTAGTCTAAAAATTATAAAATAGAACGGACATACAACAACAGTAAAAAATACAGGCATAAGCGAGCATAAAAATAAAAAATGTAAATAGCAAGGTTACAGTAAAAAGTGTGATAAGATTGTTCAAGCAGATGAAAATGGCCCAGTTAGGAGAATCAACCTTGGCACGATGTACCTAACTGGAAGGTTAAACAACTTTGCTAGATTTAGGTCAAAAGTCATCTTCTCCTCACAACAGAGCATCACTCTATGTCATCCTTGCTTTTTACCCCTCTAGTTCTCTCTTGATCTCATGTCACAAATCTTATGCTTAGGGGTGTGCTTGTGTGTGCAATAAATATAGTTAGCTCAGACAGTTTGCCAGCTAACAAATATACATCTTTTCACGTTTGACAATTTTGTAATTTTCTGTAATATTTTTAGACTAGTTTTTAAATGTTTGCACAATCATGTATCATCATTATTTTCTGGACTGGTGGTTAGACGTTGGAGCTCTAGTAGAGCAAACACACAAGCTTCCAATTATGGTGACTGTACTGTTCCCATGTGCAAGAGTTCGTCTGCCTTCTCTGTTAACAGGGCAAACATATGGAAGTCTCTGCCTACTGGCTTAAAACTGGAGTCCAATGCCAACGTCTTCAGCAGAGGACTCAAGATATGGCTGAAATCAAAGCAGCAGTGCTCACATATGTAGACACGGACTGGTTTTGTCGTTTTGATCATGGACTAACATAATACACAACTAATTTGGATGGAATAGCCAAACAACATTATATGACCCGACAAAGTCAGGGGTCTCCAACGCCAAAAAGTGTCACTTGATGACATCACAAATGCAACTCCTGGTGCACTGACTTCCATCTTAGGGAGACAGGTGTTAACTGTCCCAAGATCATTTGAATAGCACAATGTTTTTTTTTTTATCAAATGTTTTATTTTCTCTTTTTTTTTTTACATGAAACAAGACAAACAATACAGTAACAGTAATAATCAACAATAACTCACAGGACAATAACAGAAATAATAATAACAACAATAATGACAGTCCGGTAATAATAGCACAATGTAAATTCTGTTTTAGGTTGGACTTTCCCTTTAAATTGAGCAAGCATAGTCTTCTCCACTGCAGGGTTTCTTAAAACTATGGGTCGCAGGCCTCTCTCTGGTTGGTCCTCACTTTATTAGAGCAGGCCTCTCAGTTATGTTTTAATGACTGGGTTTTGCCCCATGCCAGACAAGTACAAAAAAAATCTGCTAAATCCAGCACTGCAGACATTTCTGTAAAACCAGGGTTCTGACCATACTCACCTGGAGGAGCGGTATGCTGTGAAGATTTAAACAATTTGATATGCATTTTATTTTATTTTATGAATAGACTATTGATTGCCTTCGAGGAAAAGAGGGTGAGTGTATTTTTTCCTCCGATTCCATATTAACTCACTCGCTGATCGCATCCGTTGTCTTATTAGCATCATGAAATAAAATGTAGCGGATATGTTGATTCATTGATTGATTGATTGATTGATTGATTGAAAACTTTAACAGATTGCAGAATGGGTACAGACAGTACAGTAGGCTACAGCTCAATACAATACATTCGTTACAGTATGTCGACTAGAGCACTTTCTCCACACAAGTCACTTGTTGTTATGTAACCGTTAACTAACTGAACCAGACACTTGCAAGAACTTCACATCAAGGGGTGATTCTTATTCTAACATTTACACATTGCGCTTTTCTCTCCTTTTAGTCAGGAACTATATTTGCCAGATGACAACTTTAAATAAGTGTCTTTTCAATTACCGGTGGCAATCTAACCTCCAGCACAACTTACCGTTCTTAGTTTCTTGACTCCAGACATTGTGCTCTAGTGTTCTGGCCCCAGTGGACTCTGGACCCTTGGCATAGATATAGCTCCGTCTGTCTGGATCCAACAAATGTGTCGCTTGCTCGACTTTATTTGACAACTTTAGCGATATTCATCGATGGACGAGGGCTTTTAAACAAGACTTTCCAAGACACGTAGCATTTCGTTGGCCCAACCTCCATTCCTCCTCCGGATCCGATGTCGACTAAATCTGCATATGACCGACTACTAGCCAATACTTACACTTCACGACAGCATCGGGGGGCTGTGGGTCAGAGCCGGGAGGGTTGAATCGGACTGGCAGAGGAGGGAGTCAGGGAGTGTAGCGGCGTGGAGTGTGCGTGCGTGCGTGCGTGTGTGTGTGTGTGCAATCTGCATACTTATGGAAACTCACTGATATTCAGGAATGTATACTTTACACGCATCACAATACTCGGAGGGGGGCTTCATCTCTCTCGCACACATAGAAACAATCGAAATGGTTCAACATTTTGCATGTTCTTTTACACAGTAATATAATAACTTTATTTGTATAGCACTTTTCATACAGAGGTTGCAGTTCAAAGTGCTTAAAGTGCAGTAGTAGTATAACGCCCTGTTTTCCTTTTACAGCTAAATAGATGCCTATATATGGCGCAAAAGATGACAATGGAGGACGTTTCATTTTTTGTAAAATGTATATTGTCTGTAAATACATTTAGGCAATTTCTAGAGACCGCACTACAGGCCAGTATCTTGGCAGGTATCAGTATCTTGGTATCCGGGTCATTCCTGGCTATTGGTAACTTTTCCGTCCTCATGATATTGATTGATTGAAAACTTTATTAACAGATTGCAGAATGGGTACAATACGTATAGTACGGCTCAATACACACAATTGTTAAGGGGATGCAGACCATGAAAGACTTTCGTATTGTTTACATCAGGGTCCCCCATTTTCAATTCATCGTAACATTTATGACATACATACAGATAATACAGTACTGTTACATCCAGACATTTATGATACAAGATATACAAATATACAGACAGAGTTTCTAAAACTTAGAGAGTATCTACATTTGAGGGGGAAGAAACTGTACATTGGAGGGGTTTTGGTGGGGGGGGGGTTGGATATTTACAGGGGCCAGTTTCGAATTGCAGCCTCCCGTAGGTGCTCTTTGAGAGCGGTTTTGAAGGTGGGTAGGGATTCACATTTCTTTTACGGCTGTGGGTAGGGCGTTCCACATTGATGTGGCATAATTGCCTTCGTCCTTGCCTGCACTGTCTGCTTGTAGGAATTAAGTCCTCCCACCGACCACCTGCTGGGCTACTCCGCCCACTACCTGTTCCTGGTCGACCTTGGTCGCACGTCGCTCTGGACTTCGTCACCGGCCTGCCTTCCTCACACGGTAACACTGTCATTCTAACCATTGTCGATCGGTTCTCAAAGGCTGTGCACTTTGTCGCTCTCCCCAAACTTCCCTCTGCTTCAGAGACTGCGGACCTGATGGTGCTCCACGTTTTCCGCCTTCACGGGATCATCATCGTCTCCGACAGAGGTCCCCAGTTTATCTCCCAGGTCTGGAAGGCCTTCTGCCGGGCCCTGGGGGCCACAGTCAGCCTCTCCTCCGGGTACCACCCGCAAACCAATGGCCAGTCTGAGCGGGCCAACCAGGACCTGAGGTCCGCCCTCCGCTGCGTCACAGCCCGGAACCCCTCCGGCTGGAGTGCCCACCTGCCGTGGATCGAGTACGCTCACAACTCCCTGGCCTCCGTTGCCACAGGTCAGTCCCCCTTCGAGTCTTCTCTGGGCTACCAGCCACCACTGTTCCCAACTCAGGAAGAGGAGATTTCCATTCCCTCGGTTTAGGCGCATCTTCGCCGCTGCAGGAAGATATGGAAGGACACCGCTCCGCTGACCGGAATCGCCGCTCTGCTGACCACTACAGGACCCCAGCCCCAGACCAGGTCAGATGGTTTGGCTCTCGTCCCGAGACCTTCCACTCAAATCCGTTTCCCGGAAGCTCTCTCCCCCCGTTTTGTTGGCCCCTACGAGGTCCTGTCTATTATTAACCCCTCAGTCGTCAGACTCAAGCTTCCTTACCACATGCGCATTCACCCCTCATTTCATGTCTCGCAGTTGAAGCCGGTGGCCTCCAGTCCTCTGTCCCCTCCAGCCCGGAGCCTCCCCCTCCGCTGATCATTGGCGACCATCCCGCCTACACTGTCCGGTGGCTGCTGGTCGTGTGTCGTCGCGGCCGCGGTTTCCAGTAGGGCTGCAACGATTAGTCGACATAATCGACGACGTCGATCATAAAAAATCGCCAACGGGGAATTTTTGCGTCGATGCGTTGTATAAAAAAATCAGAGACGCAAATGTTCATTTGTAACTGCAATGCACTACAGGAAGTGCTGGGGGCAGTATCGTTTCCATTGTCTGACTGCATTCTGTAGTAATGGCCCGGGTAAGAAGAAAGAATGCACCCGGAGCTTCGGAACATGGGTAAGTTTTAGATAGTTAGCCATAGTATTGTTAGCTTACATGTTGGAAAACAGAACGTCTCATGGATATGGATAATGCTTGCTAAGCGAACTCTATTGCTGGGGCTTATAGAGGCTGCGGTATGTTGTATGTTGTATGTAACGTTAAACAGCGCCAACCAAGCTTACAGCGTTGCTGTACGCTATTTCAGTTATGCCGAGGCTGCGGTATGTTGTATGTAACGTAACCAGCGCTTGACGTAAACTTTTTGGCTCACTAGCCACTGTGGCTAGTGGTTTTCCAAAGTCACTAGCCACTCAGCATTTTCACTAGCCAAAAATCCCTGCACTCGCGCCCCCACCCAAAAAGTTATAAATATAGGTCATTTCTTCTTCACTAACTCCTGCTGGGGACAGTATCATTGTAATCATACTGCTACACGCCAACTGTACAACTGTGCTTCTGACTGTTGACTCCATTGTTTACTACTGCCTGCGACCAGTGACTCAGCCGCAAAAGGAGCTCCAGTTGGGGCAACTAGCTTTCCCATGGTTTAACATTAATGGCATTATGCAGTACATCATCTAAAATAAAGTTTCACACATACACACACACTCCTCTCACACACAGCAAACAAAATACCTAGAAGTCCGTCTGATCTGTCCTCCCCTCCTCTCCCCCTACAGCTGTTCCACGTCACCCTCCTGGACCAAGTTACAGCCCCATCAGCCGCGGTGCTGGGGGCAGATGCTGCTACTTATTTTCTTTCTTTGTTTACATTTAAACACTTGCACTTTAATTTGTATTATTTAATTAATTAATTTAGTTATGATTGATTGTTGTATTGTATTTATGTTATTCAAATACATTTTGATTTAAGCAAGTTGCTTAATTGATCCAAATTCAAATGTTTCATGAGTCATTATTTTAATTTGCTATGGGATCATGTTATGTTAAGTTAACTGTTAAGGCAGAGGGACTGGACAACAGGGTGACATTCACAGGTGTGCAGACTTGAGCATGTGAGGTAAAACATGCACTGGAGCCTGAAAAAGGAGCCGCGCCCACAGGAAACAGAGATGGAGGGTGTGACAAAAAGATTCGTTAGATTAGTCGACTAATCGAAAAAATTATCGACAGATTAGTCGACTACCAAAATAATCGTTAGTTGCAGCCCTAGTTTCCAGTACTTGGTGGACTGGGAGGGCTACGGCCCGGAGGAGCGCAGCTGGGTCTCTCGTCAGCTGATCCTGGATCCTGCCCTCATCCAGGACTTCCACCAAGCCAACCCGGGCAGGCCTGGGGGGCCGCCAGGAGGCGCCCGTAGAGGGGGGGGGGGGTCCTGTCACAATCACGGTGAGAGCCTCTCCCTCTCCCCCTGCTTCCACGCCCTTATATGGGCAGCTGTCACCTGGCAGCAATCGACGCAGCTGAGAGTCATCCGCTCATCACCAACCCCGATATCTACCCTACAGATCCTGCCACTCATCGTCCGAGTGTTATCCTATCTACCTAGGTACGAGGACGTACCCAACCTTGCTGCTCTGTATAATTGCCTGCCTTGCTCTAACCTCTGTTCTCCCTGTGCCCAGGACCATCGCTGCCAGCCTACGCTGTCTCTCGACACACCGGCCGCCCGGACGTCCGTGTGGATCTCAAGCGAGCGCTCCTGCTCGCCCAAGCCGCACATTCCTGTACATTCTAACTATAACCCTGTCTGCCTGGTACCTAAGGAATAAACAAACCTAAAACGCTCCATTCTCTCTCTCCCTGTGTGTTCTGCTATTTGGCTCAGCTACCACTGCCATAACAGAAACTGAGAAACATGTGATTAAAATTACTGCAAAGGCGATTGCAGAAAAATGTGACAAATTGCAAGCCAGCAGAAAAAGTCAGTTTAACATGGCAGCCAACATAAGAAATGCAATGCAAGGTTTCATGGTAAATAATGAAAAGGCAAAGGTAGAAAATGCTCTTACAGAACTGAGTCAGGTGTGTTATGAGGCTAAATGCATGCATGCCAATCTGTTGGGTTATATGCCACAGGATGAAAAGGAAAAACAAGAAACCTGGTTTAAAGCAAAAATGTTGTCAAACAATGAGTGTATTTCAAATGCAAAACTGTGGGTTTCAAACAATGAAGGTAATGAGGTACATGATGAAATTGATGGTACAACAACTGAAGGTGGTGTGCATTTAAGTGATGATGGTATTACTCCAAATGACAGTATTTCAAACATTGCAAGTAAACATTCAAAAGGGAGTGCTAAAAGTGGTAGATCAAGTTCAGCATCTGCCAGGATAATAGCTGAAGCAGATAGAGCTGCACTCGTCGCCCGTGCAGCAGCTCTAAAGGAAAAACATGCTTTGGAGGAGCAGGAACAACAGTTGAGAAAAAGAGAACAACTTCAGGTGGATGCTGAATTGGCTGCAACCACTGCAAGGTTGTCTGTGTTGCACTCCTCTGAAATTAAAAGTTAATCTTGTGCACCTTCAAATGCAATGAATTCCTATTTGGAAAGGGAAACAAGGGAAAAGGAACCTGTCAAGGTCTTAAATCCTATTGCAAGAGAATATCAACCTGGGACATTAATGCAACAAAGTAAATTGACACAATTGTCAATACCACCAAACAAACCTGTGGATGTGAGACATGTGAAAGGTAAATCAACAACTAATCATGTTCAAATCAATCCAAACCAATCTGCAAACATACTTACCATCATGGAGAGGCAAAATGAAATAACTGTTGCTCTGGTGCAGCAACAGCATTCCAGGTCTCTGCCACCACGAGATATCCCTGGAAGGTGACCCTCTCCAATACAGGGCATTTATCAAAGCATTTGAACAAGGAGTGGAGGAAAAGGCAACAGAAGCTGATGCTTTGTATTATTTGGAGCAATTCACAAGAGGACAGCCACAAGAATTGGTGCGTAGCTGCCAGCATATGGCTCCTGAGCGTGGTTATGTAGTGGCAAAGGGTCTTCTTAACACATTGAGTGCCAGCAGGGGGCGCCAGAATTAGCGCTTGAATGCCCGCCTTTTTAGACAGATTTTCCGATATTTCATGATTTTCACGGAGCTATTTCTATATTATGGCTATGTGTCTAATACACCCGTCGCTTATCAATGACTTGCTTGCAGTCAACATGTACGAAACGGATCGTTTTTCATCTGTACATTTCCGTTTTATACCATTTTGAAAAACTGACGTTTTTGGAAATTTCCAGAAAAAAATTATATTCTGTGATAATCGCCCTTTAGTGTAGGGGTCTCAAACTCGCGGCCCGCGGGCCAATTGCGGCTCGCTGGATGATATTTTGCGGCCCCCTACTTGACATCAAAGTTTAGTGTTAGTGCGGCCCGCTCGCAACTTGTTGCCGAGTCGTTGTGCGAGTTGGATGTTTTATTTATTTTATCACTTGTAGGCTACCATAGCGCAGGCTCATGACAGCAACGTTACGTTAGTGACTTGGTTGAAACGTGATTTCGGAATGATACCAAGTGTAAGGAAAATATATCCAGTGCGTATGGCAGGCATTCTCGAAATTCTCCGCTGTCTCCTCTGCAAGCAGTGCTCTGCCTGTCTGTGTCTGTCTACTCTGGTCCAATCACATTCAGCGTCCCGTCAGCGTTTCTCCCCCCCACCCACAGTCTGCGAATCAGAGCAGAGTAGGGCGGGTTTTCACGGAATGAGTGTTGTCTCTTTCAGCGGGTCCAATCTAGTCTAATCTGCAGGTGTAGCTAGTAACCTCGTTCCCAGTTTTACAGTATCTCTGTGAGATAAATGTAGCTAGTAGCCTAGTTTCGCCAGCAGGCAGTTAGTAGAAAAATATGGCATGCTCATGCTGAATGGACTGAAAAATATGCGTGCATCCTCCCAGCACCAAACCAATGTGCCTAATATGCCAAGAAACGGTACTGTAGCTCTTGTGAAGAGTGGCAATTTGAAACGCCACTACGAAACAAAACAGTTATTTTGATTGATTGATTGATTGAAAACTTTATTAACAGATTGCAGAATGGGTACAATACAGTACAGCTCAATACACACAATTGTTAAGGGGATGCAGACCAGAGAAAGACTTTCGTCTTGTTTACATCAGGGTCCCCCATTTTCAATTCATCAGTACATATATGACATACATGACATACAGATAGACAGTACTGCTACATCTATACATTTATGACATACCAGATTTGCAAATACAGTACTGTTTGTGATACAAAAAGAGTCCAGAAAAGATAGTATATACATTTGACGTAAAAACTGTACATTGGGGGAGGATGGGTAGGTGGGGTGGGGTTGGGGGGGGGGCTGTACATTGGAGGTGGGGGGGGGGGGGGGGGGGGTTGGGTAGGAGGGGGGGGGGGGGACACTGCAAAACTGTACATTGGAATATTGACAAAACCATACTTGGTCATTTACTGTACATTGGAGGGGGTTGGGTTAGGACATTTACAGGGGCCAGTTTCTAATTGCAGTCCCCCGTAGGTGTTCTTTGAGAGTGGTTTTGAAAGTGGGTAGTGATTCACATTCCTTTACAGCTTTGGGTAGGGCGTTCCACATTGACGTGGCATAATTGCGAAACGTGTTTAGTCCCTTGTTTGAGCCGAATCTGGGTTTAACATGATTTGTGGAGCTCCCTCTGGTGTTGTGATCGTGGTATTCACTGACCTTTGGGAAGTATTTTGACATGTACATGGGTACCTTGGTCATGTAGTGTATCTTTTTTTTTTAAAGATTTATTTTTTGGCGTTTTATCGCTTTATTTCTACTGGGCAGTCCAATAGAGAGAGACAGAGGAGGAATGGGAGACAGAGTGGGGGGAAGACATTCGGCAAATAACGACGGGTTCGGGAATCTATGTGGTACGCCACTGGGGCGCCCATGTAGTGTATCTTGTAGACCAGGCCCATTGCAAGTTGCTGTACTCTGTCGTCTACTGTAAGCCATCCTAGGTTGTCAAAGTGGGCAGGGGTGAGGTGGGTTCTAGGAGTAAGGTCAAGCAGTAGTCTGACCAGTTTGTTTTGAGATGTTTGTAATTTTGTTTTTAGCGCCTTTGAGGTGCTTTGGTACCATGAGGTGCAAGCATAGTCGTAGATGCAGCCTTTCCTCAAAATTCAGTGCTAAGAACCACAAAAATAAATGGAATGAAATCATCATATCAAGCTGCAAGCAGAATTATTGTTAAAGCTATGTCACAACGAGAAAAAGCAACCAAGTCCTCACTCAGTGGCATGGGTGTTGGCTAAACACAAGAAGCCATTCTCTGATGCATACATAATAAAATAATGTATGACTGAAGTGATGGAGACCATGTTTGAAGGCAAACAAAAGCAAATCCTCCTCAGATAGCACAGCAACCAGAATAACTGAAATACTGGCTGATGATTTGATTAAACAGCTTTGTGATAGAATAAAAAAAAATGCACAGTGCATTTCCATAGCTGTGGGTGAGTCCACTGACACCATTGAGAATGCTCAGTTGCTGGTGTTTGTGAGGCTTTAGTGAGTTTGTGAGAAGATTGGATCAGTTGTACTTTTTTTTTTAATACTTGAAACCCTTTTTTTGTGGAATATTTGATGCAACCCAGACTCTACCTCCAGCGGCCCCCAGGTAAATTGAGTTTGAGACCCCTGCTTTAGTGGAATACACAAAACATGTTGTAATTTTTCGGCCTATTTATGAATCATTTTCAAATAAACGCTAGATTATCGATAGTATATGTGTACTTATGCACGCTAGAGAAGCGGGCTGAAAAATCTATTATCTATTTCCTGGTCAGCGCACACACACACACACACACATACACACATAGGGGACACGTTGAGATATATTGTGAAAAAAACTCTTGATTACCCCAAGACTGGTAAAATAAAGTCCTTACCTCACATCAGATGTTCTGCAAAAAGATTATTCCAATTCCTGATCGCCATTCCAAATATCGATCGTGTTTATTGATCCAACGCTGGGTACTCAAAACACATAATCCACGCTGTTCTGAGGGTCGGCGATGACTACAGTAGGCTCGGGTTACATGCCTGAGAAGTAAAATGTGGATTCTGGATTTTTTCCCCCTCCATGCATTTTCATTCAATCCAATCCAATGGGTGCATTACCATCCGGGAGACGATAGGGGGCGTTATTTTCCCTGTTCGAGCTCATAGACAGCCCCAATGATAACGTGAGGCTAGAATGATGAAAAATGAATGGATTTCGCTAATAAAAGCAATAACAATTAAATAACGAGATTTCTCGTCCTTGGCACTCAACGCCTGGCATGAACTAACGAGATTTCTCGTGGCTGGCACTCAAAGTGTTAAGGAACATTTTGGAAACCAGTACAAAATAGCAAACGCTTACATGCAAAAGGCCTTGGTGTTACGATTCCTGGAACGTTTCGCTGGCATGTCGGTGGTAGAGAGGAGTAGAACCCAGAATGCAGACTTGAGGTAGTGGCGGATGAAATAGAGGAAGCACGAGTCGTGGAATAAAGTAATAAGTTCTTTACTGAACGTGGAAAACAATACAAAACTGACTCACGGGGAATACGGAGAACATAAAAGGTTGACAGCACACAGGACGAGGGTAACATGAACAATGGTCCAGCACAGGAGGGCAGGGCAAACAACACTAATATACACAGACTAATTGACACATGAGGGTGATTGGGAACAAGCCCCAGCTGTGTGGGAAAGACTGAAACAACCTGGGGTAACATACTGAAACATGACGAGACTAAATAACACATAGATACAGACACAGGGGGAGAATACACTAGACTAGACAATGGGGCACAACACAGACAATAGATACACAGACAACAGATACGTGAGCATAACAGATAACAAATTAATAAACATAGACAAACACAAATGCAGTGGTGTATTGTTCATGAGTGGTGCTGTAAGTCCAATGACCGGTCCATTAGGACCGGGGGGGGGTGACACCTTGGCATGCCAAACAATAAAATCGGAAGATGTCAAGGCACTCCAAGCCTACTCCTTATTCTTACGTGGCTGCTGCAATGTAATGGAGGAGCTTCAGTACATGCAGGAATTGGACATGCCTGTTAACATCACTGCCTGGTTTGGAAACAGCACGGCACAGGACAGGAAGGCACTCCAGAGAGTGGTGCGCTCAGCAGAGCGTACTACGGGTATTGCACTACCACCCCTGCAGGTCTTATATAACAAGAGGTGCAAATCCAGAGCCTGCAGAATGAAAGACCCTCACCACCCCAACAACAGCCTGTTCAAGCTGCTGCAGTCAGGCAAACGCCTACGCACACCAGAAACTAGGACGGAGAGACTTCGGCTCAGCTTCTTCCCCCAGGCCATCAGAGTCTTGAACACTGAACTCTCCACACACAAGCACACATGAGCACACACACAACGCTTACACACTAACAGACACTTTAGCACGAACACACACACACTCAACGGTCACTTTACACAATGAAAAGGTCACTTTAAAAAAAGAACAGGAGTGGTTCTTGTATAGTAAATAGATGGATATAGCAAGATAGCATAAGGATATATAGTATAACTGTATATTGTATAGTATTGTACAGTAGTGTACATAAGACCCAGTGCCTCATCCGTAGCTATCACTGTATTGCACCGCAGGACCTTAGCATGTCTTTACCATGCTTTTTGTAAACTTTATGTACATTATACCTGTTATGTCTCATCTATGTCTTATTCTTATTTTTATTACTTGTATTATTGCACAATCGCTGCAGGCATGACCACCCGCATTTCACTGTATGCTTGTATGCCGTGACAAATAAAACTCTTGACTTGACTTATACCTGTCACAAAGGGTATTAGGCGGCACGGTGGTGTAGTGGTTAACACTGTCGCCTCACAGCAAGAAGGTCCAGGGTTCGATTCCCGCTTGGGGACCAGGTTTCCATGATGCCAGGTACTCAGGTGGGGTATCTCCCAGGCCTTTCTGTGTGGAGTTTGCATGTTCTACCCGTGCTCGCAAGGGTTTCCCCCCCGATAAGATAAACCCAATGGAAAAACATGCACAGCAGATCGCTAACGCTGTGGTGTCCTTGACGAGGACGGACAGGAGCACTTGGATTGGTCCCCGGGGCGCGGCTCACGTTGACGCCCTATCTGCTCCCGACTGCCCATGGGGGGAAGGACGGCGGGATGGGAAAAGTGCAGAGAGACATTTCATCGGCGACTCAGTGCATGTGTGTGTTCCTGTGGGTCGCCCATCTCGCGCGTGTGTGTTAAACTGCATGACAAATAAAGACTTCTAGTCTAACAATTATTATTATTATATTATTATATATTATTATATCTGTCTTGTATGGTTTGATTTCCTCACTGCGCCCTACCTCATTACAAAATATCAGGAGATGGGAAGAGGACCTGGGTGAGGACATTACAGAGGTCCTGTGGGAGTATATTTTATGCCGGGTCCACTCCTCTTCAATTTGTGCCAGGCACGGGCTGATCCAATGTATCTTCACATGTCGCTTCACAATCATAACAAAAAATAGGGCTAGGGAAGTAGGGAAAAAAGGGGGATGAGGGCAGGTAAGGGATAATGGACCTAATCTAAACTAACTAATGGGGAAAAGCCTTGGTGAAGAGGTGTGTTTTTAGAGCAGTTTTGAAGGTGTCCAGGGTTGGGGCGTTGCGGATTTCGGGGGGGGAGAGAGTTCCAGAGGGTAGGGGACGCCACGCTGAAGGCTCTGTCACCGAAAGTCCGTAACCTGGTGCGAGGGATGGAGAGGAGACCCAGATCAGAGGATTGTAAGTTCCGGGATGGAGTGTGCTGGTGGAGGAGATCAGACAGGTATTGGGGGGCGAGGGCATGGAGGGACTTGTAGGGGACTTCCCTATATAATGTTTGGTCTGACATTTTTTAAACTATTTCAAATAGTATTGAGATTCCAATCAGTCCGACTGCCGTAACTGCTTGTTTTGGTGTTCCTCCTACTACCTTGTCTCTGTCACCATATAAAGCTGACCTGGTGGCGTTTGTTACTCTCCTGGGAAATGGGCTTCAGGCAACAAAATCTCGAGGCGATTGCTGTCTCTCTGCCTCAGAGGAGGAGCCCTTGAAAAAAAAAAAAGAAAAAAAAAAAAAGGGAAAAGCCATTCCAGTTCAAAAGGTAGGCAATACTGCCACCTGGTGAGATTCGATCATCATTGCAATTCCAACGTAGGCAGATGTGCCAGGGACACCTAGAGGGCTCCGGCTGACTGTATAGAACGGGGATCAAAGGAAAATATCAAAGGATCAAAACCAGAGTATACTCAGGTTTTGCTGCTCAACGGTTGGCGAGATAACCCGACTATACTCGGGTATGGCGCCCAAAGAGTTAACACTTTGCAATAGCTATATATATGTCCCTAACAGGGTGGAACTCTCTCATGGTCGATGGCTGAACAATCCACCCATAATTATTATTATTTAAGTGCTTGAGCTCTACCAATGCAAGTACCTGGAGGTTAAACATGTTATTTACCTGTTATAATAAAAAAATGCAAAAGAACATGATTTCCCCCCCAAATGTTAGCACATTGAAAAGTCACCAATCCATGACCAGGAAAAAATGCCACCCAAAAGCCGGTATCAGTACTACCCACCCGTAGGCTACACTGTCCCTGCACTGCAAACAATCCTCACCTGAACAAGTAATATTAGACTAGACTCATTGGACGCCACGGATTAGCCTCATCCTGTAGTAGCTACCGTCACCGCTGTAAACGGTGGGAGTCGCTCACCTTGTTTGCAGGGCTATAACTATTTAAATATTATAGCTATATATGCAATACTATGGCCCATTTGACAGCGAGTATCTATCGTTCAAGATGTGAAAAAGGAATCTTTTTTCCATCCATACATTCTCGTTTTATACCGTGGTGAATATAAGTATGGTTTTAGAGTGGTCTGGGGTCATTCCTGGGAGGCTAGTAATAGCCTGTGACACATATTATACTTAATCCATTGGCATTTCGTCCCTATACACTCTACAATAAAAAATTCAAATGCATATGATCGGTATATTATGTTCCATCATGCATGCATGAAAGGGGGGGGGTCGTTTCTGATTAATTGTCAATAACGGCATTCATTAGTACAACAGCATACGCTGATCAGGGCGATGGCTATGAAAACAATGCACAACCAAGCTGAAATTGACGTTAAATTGCGCTTACCTGTGGCCGATGAGATTCCAAAAAGAATATTCCAATTATTTGATTGCCATCTGCTAGATCGTATGTCCATTTGGCCCACGCCATAACCCCCCACAGCATAATGAATCTGGCGTCCTGAAAGCGATTCAATGCAATCGGGTATACCCCTCGGTCCACGTTACTCGAAAACTCCGCCCGGAGGAATTTCAATGATACAGAGTCAGAAAGGAAGTGCGACATCGGCCGCATACCACCAGGCGGCGGTATTAAACCCCATATTGAGTTCTAAAATATTATTTTACAACAACTACTAGTGCATTGTTGGCCACTGAGCAGGAATAGGAGTGCCTTGCTCAAGGGCACCTCGGCACTAGTTGAGGAAAGAAGATTCAGTTCCACAACCCAGATTTCCCAAGCTGATCCTGGAATGGACCTATTTCAAACCCTCTTTTCTTCATCCTCTTGAAGAAAAAAAGAGGGTGGGGTTTGAGATACATTCCAATAAGCCTGTTCCTCTAATCCAGGGTTTCGCATTAATTACCTAGACTGTGGCGGCCCGCCATAATCTAATTCAGGGGTGGGCAATTATTTTTCCCGGGGGGCCGAATGAGCAACTGAAAATATGTTGGAGGGCCGGGCCAAAATTCCAAACTCAATTATGCATAATATACATTTTATTTCTATATAAAAAGCAGTAAATGGCATTGTTTTGACCCCTGGTAAGAGTGTATGTTATTATTTGGCAATTAAAAGGTGAGGTTAGCTTTCAAAAATATCATTTATTCAAATAGAATTTATTTCCAAAATGATAAACAAAATGTGAAACATTAATAACAAAGGGCATGTATGAAAAAGTGCTATACAAATAAAGTTATTATTTTGAGTTTCATATACTATTGAAACAAGGATTTTCTTAGCTTTCTAAAGACATCACATCATCTTATAGCCAAAATAAACAAGACATGTCACTGAACTGTGTAAAGAAAAGTGTCCCAATTTTGTAGCCTTTTTTACTTTACATGCCTATATTAAACATTTAATGTTTTCAGAACTGTGCAAAAGAAAGAAAAAAAAATATCAAGTGTCCCATTTCACTTGTTATATTTCCACATTTTGGTGTTCTTTAGTTCTTTTTTTTCCATTCAGTGTGATAAATCCAGTCTCTGTTGAGCTTTAACAAGTCCATCACAGTCAGGTTGCATGTCTGAGGTGGAGATGCGAAGCACAGCTGCCAGATGTTCATCAGTGATTGAGGATCTGTACCTGGACTTGGTAAACGTCATGACTGAGAATGTCTGTTCACATATGTAGGTGGATCCAAAGAGAACCAACATCTTCTGAGCATGTCTCCTCATGTTTGGAAAGTTCTCCTCCTTGAGAGCAGAGTAGAACTCTAGCAGTGATGCTGACTTAAAGTGCTCTTTCAGTAGTGAATCAGACTGCAGGTCAATGAGTTCAAGCTGAACATCAGTGGGTGCACTATCAACACTGCAGGTAAAGGGAGAGGAAACCAGCTGCATTTCATCCTCAACCTTTTTGAAATCTTGAAAACGCCTTGAAAATTCATCATGCAGTGCTCCTAACATGGATGAGTACCTGTGCTGGTGATCAGCTGATGGTTTGACTTCTTTCAGGGTTTTCATGTGTTCGAGATTGTTGCTGCCTAGTTGCCTTGAAATTAATTGCAAATAAAAGAAATGTAATCTACCTACCTCAGTTGTGAAAAAAAAACCACACTCGAAGGTTTTCGGCTTGCCATTGCCCTGACTGCTTTGTTGTTGAATCAAGTCAAATCCTAGGTAGGCGTATATTGTGCGTGTGAACGTTGACATGAAAAGAAAAAATGTAAAAA
The DNA here is from genome assembly GCF_963971535.1 of Notolepis coatsorum. Classification (NCBI taxonomy): domain Eukaryota; kingdom Metazoa; phylum Chordata; class Actinopteri; order Aulopiformes; family Paralepididae; genus Notolepis; species Notolepis coatsorum. Next base: position 122,578,858 of record NC_140173.1, on the reverse strand, counting down.
AAAAAAAAAATTATAATTTTTTTGTATTTTTTATTATCATGTAATCTTTCGTGGGCCGGTGATACGGCCCGCGGGCCGTACAATGCCCAGGTCTAGTCCTGCCACAGTTGTATAATGAACCAAAAAAAATTTGTATTTAAATTTTTTTTTTTTTTTTAAATATAAAGTTTGCCAATAGGGCTGTATCAGTAGTATTGGCAGTGGTAGTAGTCGTAATAGTAATCCACTATATTTCTTTATTTTCTAAAAAAATAAACCAGTTAAACTCAGGTAACCACTTTTGCTTAATTTCTTTGATGGCTCAAATGTATGCTCTAGTCCAGTGGTTCCCAACCCTCTCCTCGAGGCACCCCAGCCGTCCCATGCATTTGTTAAATTCCACCACCAGCACATCTGATTCAACTAATAAAGGGCTAGTTAAGTTGAATCAGGTGTGCTGGAGGTGGAATTTAACAAATACATTGAACGGCTGGGGTGCTTCGAGGAGAGGATTGGGAAGCACTAGTCTAGTCGATTTTGTGTTTTGACCACAAAGTTCATCATAGATCTAGCCTATGGGGCGGCATGGCTCAGGGGTAGAGTGGGGCGTCCAATGATCGAAGGGTTGGTGGTTCGAATCCCGCTCAAGCCCATGTCCATCCCATTGCCGTTGTGTCCTTGGGCAAGACACTTAACCTACTTGCCTCGTATGAATGTGTATGCATGTGAATGAATGTTGGTGGTGGTCGGAGGGGCCGTAGGCGTTGATTATTCGCCACGCTTCCGTGAGTCTGCCTCAGGGCAGCTCTGGCTGCAATTGTAGCTTACCACCACCGGTATGACTGTGTATGAACGAATAATGGACTCTGTGAAGCGCTCTGAGTCAGAGCAACAGTCAGTCAGACAAGAGCGCTATATAAATCCAATCCATTATTATTATTAGCCTCTTTATTTTGCTCTCAAAGTGCACCAGATTGATGGATTTAACTTTAAAATGTACACACAAACCCTAGAGGGTCAGAGGTGCACCCCCCATAGTCTCTGAAAATCCTGTGGGAAACACTGCTAACCATTAGGCTACTGCCCTCAATAACCAAGCAGCTGAAACCAATCATATTTAATCAAAGCAATATTCATGTTCTGGAGAGAAATATATATAACTTTGGGTCCCGGGTTGACAGTACAATAGAAAACAGACACATTCCTTTGCTCTTGTCCATTTATTTTTAGCACAAAAACTTTTCCATCAGCAAAACAGTTTGACCCATTTTATATCACAGCAAAATTCAATACTGTTAACTTGTTATAAAGCATGTAATTAAATAAAAAATATATAATAACAGTATTTTGCCAAAAGAAATCATTGCTAATTCCAGTTATCCTGTGTCTTACCCACATCCATACAATAGGCTAATTATGGCCCTGCAGCAGTAAGTAATACAGCAGTAGTAATACGATAATGTACACTATAGCTGAATTTGAAACGTCATTCCTGATCTAGGCTCTTTGGTTTTTTTTTAAAGATTTATTTTTTGGCGTTTTATCGCTTTATTTCTACTGGGCAGTCCAGTAGAGAGAGACAGAGGAAGAATGGGAGACAGAGTGGGGGGAAGACATTCGGCAAATAACGACGGGTTCGGGAGTCGAACCCGGGTCGGTCGTGTCGCGGCTGAGCGCGCTATGTGGTTCGCCACTGGGGCGCCCGGCTCTTTGGTTTTTAACTGTTGGGGCCACCAACTTTTGTTAAGCAACCGCTGCCCAATTGACAATTGGCATTATCTTCATTGGTAGATTGTTATTTGGTCTTATTCATCAGCTGTCAGTCGAGTGTGTGTAGAGTATCATCCATCATGAAATTCATTATTTTTGCAGATGACACTAATATAATTGGTTCAGGGCAGAATTTGCAGGATCTTTTGCAGGTGATCACACAGGAGTTGATCAAGTTAAAAAAATGGTTTGATGAGAATAAATTGTCGTTGAATTTGAGTAAAACTAAATTAATGTTATTTGGAAAGCGCAATAGTGACATAACAGTGAAAGTTATGATAGACAATGTATGTATTGAAAGAGTAAATCAAACCACATTCCTGGGTGTGATCATAGATGACAGGATAAGATGGAAACCACACATCAGTCATGTAAAATCCAAGATGGCCAACTGTGTGGGGATTATGTATCGATCCAAGAATTTTGTCAACCAAAGGTCACTTCTCATCCTCTACCATGCACTTGTAGTCCCATATTTAAATTATTGTCTGGAAGTATGGGGTAATACTTATCGTTCCAATATATCACCTCTTTATATTCTGCAAAAAAAGGCCATTAGGATTGTGTACAACGCTAAGTACAACCAACACTCTACCCCATTGTTTTTACAAGCATCAGCTTTTAAATTATGGGACTTGATCAAAATTAAAACTGCCGAAATCATGTTCAAAGCTTCACATAACTCTCTTCCAACCCCCATCCAATATCGGTTCACTGAGAGGGTAGGAATCAGGATTTATAATCTTAGAGGGAAACAGAAACTCCAGCAACCGGGTGTAAGAACCACTCTAAAATCTATGTGTATATCTGTTTGTGGAGTAAGATTATGGAATGGATAGGACGAGGAGGTTAAATTGAGTAAAAACATATACCAGTTTAAAAGAAAGTTAAAAAAAGGAATATTGGAAAGGTATAAGGAGGAGGGTGAACATGATGTTTGCCATTAAAAGGAGTATGTATATAAAATATGTATTGACTGGTCAGACTCATGTGTGTCTTGTTGAGATGTCGGGGGAATGTGGGAAGCGGAGCTGTGTTGCATGTTGTGTGTGTAGCGGTTGATGGTCGGGGTGTGGGGAATGGAAGTTCACAGGCTTGGCTTCTTCCATCCCACTTTTCGGACCATGGGTGGTGTCCGTTGTTGCTGTTGTCTATTGTTTTGTGGTGGTTGTAGTGCTGTTTTGTGGTTGTCTTGTATTGTATAGGTTGTATGGTTTGAAATGAACAAATGAAACGAATACTGACCCTTGTTTAGTTTAAGAAGAGGGGGCAGGTAACCATAAGATTTATTCTTCTTCCTGCTCCTTTTGCCCATGGTAGAACTGTATTTATGATTTTGTATGATGATTGTATTGCTTCCATGTGGCAAATAAAAACTCTGAATCTGAATCTGAAATAATGTGGACAACTTCTTGCTCCATTGCCTATGGAATTCCTTTTTTTTTTAATCAACATTCTTTTATTTTATGCCTATGGAATTGTGTATTTAACCACTTAGGCATGTTATGAATGATCTAGGAGAAGTATGGAGACAAAAAAAAACTCAATTTGGAGAATAATTCAGGCCTCCAGAAAGAAGGCACAGAAAGTGTCCTCCCATTGATCCCTACGGTAAACACAGTTGCCCGTCTGCCCTAAACTGTAGTAGGATGTGTAAACACTTGACACTCTGCCTCAAAGTCACAGCCCCGGAGCAGCTCCCTGTAGTGCTCCCTAACCTCTCGGTAGAGCGGCGCGGACGCCTGCTGGCCGGCCATACCGGGGAAGGCCAGGGGCTTCTCGTTAAGCAGCGGCTGCAGCCTCAGGCCGTCCTCTCCACAGTCGTACAGCAACAGAAGCAGGTTGGCCGCGTATGGCAGCATGTGACTGGTGCGGAAAGAGCGCTGGGCCTGCGCGGCGTAGTTGGCAGAGGTCAGGCGCTCGCTGTCCTTGAAGAAGCCTAAGAGGGTCAGCAGGGGCAGGAGTGTCTCTGCATGACCAACCTGGATAGTCACGGCCTCGGTCACCTGACCGCCGGACCTGAGGAACAGGGAGGTAGTGTTTGAAGCATCATTGCAAGAAAAACAAAGCATTAAAAAATGGGGAAAATACTAGAGACATTCTGGAATAGCATAAACTTGTGCCAAGGCAATATGCTGTCCATGTTGTTAAATAACCTCCATTCATTTCTACATACCCTCGTTCGTTCACAACCCCAAGATAAACATTGCCCCGTTTCAAAATAATCCAGGCTGGTTTTCTAGAAGAAGAAGAATTTAGCAGCCATGCTCTCTAAATATCATTATCGACATCCGCCATAAACCCATATCGGTCGACAACTATTTATGATTATGCTCCCTTGCTGGGACATAGTTTATCCTTGCCCCAACACTAATTGCAGAGAGAAGAGTTAACTCACTGGCTCTCTCTGGCTGCTGTGTCCAGGCGGCTGAACACATCATGGAAGAGGATACAACTTGACTTGCTGTTGATATCATGACCATAGCCTCTTTTCCAGAACTGCTTCAGGTCATTTGCATACTCCATAACCTGTTGATGCAACCAGAGAGAATAGACCTTTCAGGTGCTGCCTTTCTGGAATTTCTCCTATTTTTTTCTTAACTCAAAATTATATTTTAGAATTTACCTATTTGAACGCCCTCTTTTCTTCAAACCTCTAATCACAATGGTTGCTTCTAGGGATGTCCGATATTATCGGCCTACCGATATTGGCATTCAAATGTAATATCGGAAATTATCGGTATGAATTTTTTATTAATTTATTTGTTTTACATTTATTTAACCTTTATTTACCCAGGCAAGCAAGTAAGAACACATAATCTTTTGTCAAAAGTATGCATAATGTTGTGTTAATTCCACAACAAGACATATGTAATGTTAATTACCTGAAATGATTCAGTTTTTTGGGGGGGAAACCCCGCATATATCGGTATCGGAAATTAAGAGTTGGACAATATCGGTATATTGGATATCAGTAAAAAGGCCAATATCGAACATCCCTAGTTGCTTCCCTTGCTTGGACAAAAAAGAGGGCGGGGCTTGAGGTAAATTCTAGCAGTCAAACGTTTTCATCAGAGTGTTTAGTTCTCAAAATTCGAAACTTGATATATGAGATTGTACACGGAGAGGGTTAAACAGCAGTATATCAGATATCGTCAATATAAGGGGTGGGCTTTGTGTGAGATGACTGAAGGAGACACTCCCAAGATAGCAATCTCTTTTTGTGTGGGGGTAGAATTACAAGCTGGCTACCTGAGAGTTAGGTCAGTGTGTGTAACACAAGACACAACACACTGTTTGTGACCGGAATAGTGCCTTAGGCTTTGTGTCCACCGGGGACGTTTTTCTCCAAGACGGACCGCTTTGAAAAGCAAAAAAAAAGAAGCTCAGAGCGTTTTCCCGCGGCTCCCCCACTTGCTCGATGTTGATTGGTCGGTCGAAAAAAGTTACCTTGATGAGCGCGCTCCTCTCCAAAAGTTGAACTAGTTTCAAATTTATGCGCTGGGAGTGCTCCGCCCAAAAACGCTGGCCGCCGAGAGCGCTAAAACTCGACGCTGGGAAAAGGAGCGCGACCTGTCGCGTCTGTAGCATAGAAATGAATGACAGAAAGGAGCTGACAACTCATAAAACGACCCCGGTTGACACGGGCCCTTACAGTTCCTTGTTGTATAAGTGCAAGCTGACAACACAGAAAATTAAATGCATTGTGCTTTTCAGTCTGCCAAGTGACTGGACCGAATATTCTTCAAGGTATATACAGTATAAACAAGAGCAAATGTGGTTATTAACCATTAAATATGCAAGTCAATGGCTTTCCTATACTTACCATCCTTCCAGAGAATGAATAATCACCATTACTGATTGCATTGGTACAGCAAGCCTATTAGACCCACTAGGATATTTTTGTTAGATATTATTGTGACAAAAAAAGCTTTTCTCAAATATCACAATTTAGTTTGCTAAAGTTTTTTGATTGTGAGAAAATTGTGGGGAATTGTGAAAATTGCGAGTCCATGAAAAAGAAATTGCTATTTCCGTTTAGGCAAAGCAAAGTAAAATGGCCGTGCGAATCAGAGCCAAAAAATTGCAAGCAGCTTGACCATTTTATGCTGAAATATCGCAGGGAACCAGAAAATTGCGAGCAGAATGACCATTTTATGTTGAAATATTGTGATGATTGGTCAAATTTGCACGCTGACACAAACATTGTGGGGTTTGTTTGAATTTGCGCTATTCTTATGATAGCAGAATTGCAATATCCGGGAGGGTTCTGGTTCTGGCCTATGGTCAGTTTACAGTGCAGTTTATTTGGAATACCTGTGCATCAACCTCATCAAAGAGTCGACACCAGGGGGAGTTCTCAGTCTTGATGGCAAACTCATAAGCACACAAGTAGAATGCAGCTTCAGCCATATCTGAGGGGGACAGATAAAGAATGTTAGAGATGACTGTATCATAAAATCATTGAAAGATACATTCAGCTAAATCCATACAACTGAGAGCCTACAAAGTCATATAATTTTTTTTGTGTACATTTCATTATAGTACAATGTGTGTGGTGTTAATTTGTTCATCGTGGAGCAGAGATACGGACATTGGTATCAGGCCAATACAAGGCTTAAATACTTTGTCATACTTAGGTACATGTACTTGAGTACTAGCACAACTGAAGTAAACCGACTATGGGAAGAATTGATGATACTGACATTATGTCTATTGGTTAATTCCACAGAATTTATTAATTTATAAAGACATTTTATTTTAATTTGTATCTTGAAGGACAGTACAAGACAGTACACTCTAAAAACATACTTATATTCACGACGGTACTAACACGACAATGTATGAATGGAAAAATATAACGTTCCCACATCCGGAATGATAGATACCCGATGTTGAATGGGCCATAGTAATGTCGATACAGCTATAATATTTAAAAAGTTATAGCCCTGCAAAGAAGGTGAGGGACTCCATAGGCTTACAGCACTGCAGAGATTGGTATAAGATGGGCAAACTGTGTGGCACAGAATGTGTTAAAGGAGCAGGCAACACCCTAATCTACTTTTATCACATTTCAGAACGTTGAGGGACAAATGGATAGATTATCAAACATGTTTAAAATAGTTTCGGGACTTGACGGGCGGCTACGTGGCGTAGTGGGCAAGGCGCTCGCCACGAAATCTGGAGACGCTGGGCTTGCCTGTTCAAGCCCAGCTCTCCACATTTGCTTTCAGTTTAGCTGGTCGTCCGTACTAATACACATTGGCCGTATTAGGGGGTGGGAAACTGATGGGTGGGGATCGGGCGTTGTGGACAGCGACTCCTACAGGTCGGTTGGTGCGCAGTAGAATCAGGAAGTGTCGGGGGCAGCGTGAGCCTCCCACGCGTTACTCCTCGCCACTGAGAGATCGAGCTGCGCAGGTGAAAAGATGCGACTGCTGTTACCTCAAGTACCGGAGGGGACTTGTGCTATGTATGACTTAGTCCACATTGCAGCCGGCTTGTGGGAGGCAAGAAACAGCGTTCGTGACAGGGGAGGGTTGAATTGGATGATACGAAATTGGGATGGGAGAAAATATAGAAAAATGGGAGAAAAAGTGGATAACAAAAAAATAGTTTCGGGACTCCTACGACCTTAGCATTCTTTTCTAAAATATATATACAGGTATATAAAAAAATATATAATAATAAAAAAAATGAAACATTTTAATCTTTTTGAATAGAAGTGCGGTACCACCGCATCCCGCGGTGATTAGCCACACACACAACCGCGGTGAGAAAATGTCATACCGCGACAGCCCTAGGTGATCGACTGCCCCCTTCCCTCCCTTGAGTCCCTACATTCCACCAGTGCCTTGAGGAGGGCGAGGAAGATCATGGCAGACCCCGCCCACCCGGGTCACGGCCTCTTCATCATGCTCACCCACGGCAGGCGGCTACGGCTGCCCAAGACATTAAAGTCCCGCCATAGACTCAGTTCTATATCATACTGGCTACGCTCAGCGTCATCTGCACTAACCTCACTTCGTGCACAGCACTGAATAAAAATCCACAATGTACCTTTACATACCAGCATCCGTCTGGCCACACCCCTATCCGCTACCTTCATAAGCAGGTGTGTGGTCACCTACTCGCCTCCTTCTTCACTTTCACCACAAGGAAGTGCCTGTTGTATACCCCACTTGACAAGGTTGTTTTAGCTGAAGAAAGTTGAGTTACGTGTTTACATTTTTTCTTGCTTTTTTCTTTCTCTCATAAATTTTAAAAGAAAAAAGCTAAGTCATAATGTTTACCTCGGAGGGTCGCGATAGCAACGTTACCCTTCACCAGCGGTTCTCCATTGCCTCCTCTGTCGTGCGTCTTGGAGCGGGGTTGAGGCCTCTTTTGTGGTCGGCAGCCGCGCCCGGTAGGGGTCCGATAGATAGTTTGCCTCTCCAAGGAGCTGGTGCACCAGCGCCGTCCCCTGTGCGATGGCCTGGTTCCGGCTCTGGTTCCTTTGCCTCCGGAGAGTCGTCCGCTGTTGGGCGGCCGGCTCCTCTGGTGGCGGAGGATTTGAGACGCAAACTTTTTGCGTCGGCTCGCTCCCGTCGTAAGATGGTGGCTTGTAGACGCAAACGGCCTGGTTTTGGTGAGTTGCTGGAGCCGGATGAGGATGCGTCTGATTCTCCATGGCCAATGGAAACAGAGGACTACATGGTTGAAGCGGACAGGTTCTTGTTCGACGCCCCGGTGGAGACATGTCCGCCGCCCGTCCAGGTAACACTGGAGGGGGGTGATAGGTCTCCTTGGGGTTCCTCGTACGCGGATGTTGGGTTAGAACCTCCGACTCGGCGGCGGGATGCCCTGCTATCAGCCACATCAGAATGTGGCTCCTTAACCGGTAGTCTGCTGCATGTGAGGGACGCAAGCTCGGTGGGGGAAAGTATGCAGGGGGAACTGCATGCTTTGTTCCCCGAGCTCATGGCGGCGGCGGCAGTCGCAAACGGCGTGCCACTGCCGCAGCCACTGCCTGTTCCTGTCCCTGATGATCTCATAGGTCATCTATGGCAACGCCGTCCTGTGAGAGAGATGGGCGTTGTCTGTCCATTTTTCCCCTCGATGGAGGCCTACGTCCGTCAGGGACAGGTGGTCTCCCACATCATGGGCCTCACCCCGCCTACGTGCGAGTCACGAGGGTGGTGGGTTTGGTAGACGGCATGAAGGAGGGGGTGCCTCGGCTTGATAGGCCGATGGCAGCTCTCCTTTGTCCTGAGGTGGTGTGGGAGCCGTTACGGAAGCCGGTTCCCCAAGGGAAATCGGCGAGGCGGTTGGCTTTCTGGAGTGACCAGTCATTTCTCTCTGCGACTCAATCTCTGGCTGCCACTTCTAACATCGCGCAGCTGGCGAGATTCATGTCCGGGATACTGACGGGCGGTACGGAGCTGACTGATTTGCAACATGATCAGCTCGCCCAGTCGGCAGGAGCCATCCTGCATCTGATCCAGCCGCAGGCCATCGCCGCTGGGAAAGTACGCGCCCTGGCCACTAGTCCAGCGCCACCTTTGGCTGGAGCAGGCGCGTGTGCCGGAAAGGAAGAGGACTCCACTTCTGACGGCACCCCTCTCTGATGCTGGACTTTTCGGGTCAGCACTGCAGTTGATGACCTCGACCTGCAGGGAGATGCAGGAGGAGCGTTCCGTGCTCCAGCCTCATTTCCCCCCGCCCGATGTCGCCGGTGGAGTCAGACGGCAGGCTCGTCGTCGGGGTTCCGCCGCTGCTACCACCGCCACTGCTGGACCTTCGGCAAAGAAGGCCAGGAGGAGAGAGGGCGCCTCCGCCACTGCAGCCGGCCCATCTACGCCCGGAGCTGACGGTAGGGATCGTCGTGACCAGCCTCCTATCCTTTACCGTCCCTCCGGGGCTCCCCGGGGTGGCAAGTCCCGAGCGGCTCGTGGCAGGCGTTGCTGAAAAAAAATTTCTTTTTCCCTCTGTGGTCCCCCCCCGTTCCCTTCCCGGCCCAAATATGATTTTGTTTATGAGAAATAAAGAGTCCCTCCCCTATTTTTTGTTACAAACTGTGTGTTTATTCACTAAACATATGATGGGGATACGACCAGGCATGCGTTCTTCATGGGACGGGGGTGCACTACGTGCAAGCCCAGATAAGTACTCGCTAATTGCATATCAATAGCGCCGGTCGTCAGGTGTGTTAAATACGTTCTCAGATACATTCACACCTAACTTGTTGTGAATGACATGTGTTACATTCCATTCGTAGAGGCAATTAGGCACTGTCTGTAGTCTGTGCTCAAGCGAGGGGACATTTATGCGCATTCGCGGGAGCGCGCACACGCGCCTGGAGCGTGCGTGGCGCCATTAGGTGCGTGCAATCCCAGTTGATTTCAGGAACGCACCACTGGATACGTCGTGTGAACCTTTCGCTAGTGTGGGTTTGATAGGAGGGCTAGACTTTAAGTCTTGTTGGTCGCTACATTCATGTTAGAGCTTAAGCAAGGCCTGCAGCTTACACTCGGTTGAAAAAGGTTTTTTCTGCCTCGACCTGAAGGTTAGGTCTTCACATAAAGGTAGAGGTTAGTTGTGTGCTCTGTTGCTTAAACAGTGATATTGAGCCGCAACACTGTTGTGTTGGTCTGCAGTAATGCTCGTGTGTGAAAAGGTACCGCAGTTCAGGCCGTTCTGTCTCTCTATCAGATTTTCTGTGTCTTGCAACATAAACACGGGTGTCGGGTTCACACATACATAACTTGGACTTGTTATAAACCCTGTTCACAGACTTGTCTGTGGCTAGCGTGCATTGAATTAGCTTTGCGCTGTTCATTAGCATACTGGCTACTTAAGGTATCATATGGCTATTTTTTGTTGTCGTATGCAAGGGTTGGGCTTGCGAGGGGGTACCGGATAAACCCCTCCTTCCCTCTTCTGATTGGTCGGGGGTTTCTTGGACTCTCTTTTCATTCGGTCAGGGCCAAGCCGTTAGCTTGGCACGGGGGGGGGGGGGTTTCCCTGACTCCGCACCTATCACGGGCGGTTGAGTCATGGGTTTCCCCCCGTCATAGAAAACGTCACTAGGCACGTTTCTATTGGACGACGGCTTCCGTGAGTTTTTTTCAGACCCGTATGTAGGGTCTGTCATTGTCAAGTTGTCGGGGCAGAGCGTAGGAACTTACTGTTCTACTACGCTCGATATACGTGTAACTTGAGTCTGTTGGTCACATGGCTCAATGTTACCGTGACTTTTCAATCTGTGGCTCACGTGGGAAGTCTCTCTGAGGATTCCCGTCTCCTCTCTGTGGTGAGGGTGGCGGGATGTAAGAATGTAAAAAAAAATTACCCTCGGCCGCGTCACGTGGGATTCACGTCAGTCTGTGTTTCTTTCTTTTTAATAATAAAAAGAGTGAAGAATATAAAGCACGACAACTCCTTGTCGTTCTCCCAGGCGACTTGAAGGACCAATGTCTGGTGTCTGGTTAGACTATCCATTGATGTGTTTGGGTCTCGACGCGTACATAGTGCTGGCTCGGGGTGTTTCAAATAAGAATCACGCAGGAGGCTAGTACGCCTTGGTTGCTCGTTATTAAAACAGCGTTTTTATAGGGCAACTGGGATGGGGGTTTTTCTCTTCCGAGCGCCTGTTACTAGGTCTCGACGGATTCTCGTTCATGTCTGGGGGATGTTAACGGAATAGATCAGAACATAGGTAGAGGGGTCTCACGCCCTTGGGGTGGGCCACTGAGCGCGGTACGAATGGGACCGTCTGGGTGGCGCCCTCTTTTCATGTTTTAGATTGACACGCGTACCTACCCCCTCTCTTGGAGTGGGGATGTCGGCGTGGTTAGGGCACGGGACTGGTTCTGGTCACGCTGGTCCAGGTCAGTTAACCCGTTGTCCGCCGGGGACGCAGATCTGCTGTTCTGGTACCCTGAGGGACTTGTGCCCCTGTGACACCCGGGTCGGCCCGGGTGTCACAGGGTTGGGCGTTATGGAGACCCTTTGTTGGGTACATGTTGTACCTGGCATTATCATGAAGGGGCTGGTTCTCCTTTCTTTTCGCTCCTCTCTCACGCATGGCGAAGAGGGGGCTGTTGGGGTGGTCTTTTGGACCTCCTCTGGTGACCCTGTGTGCTTCCCGAGCCGCCGGGCCCGGTCCGAAGTAATGTTTCGTTGACCCGTAGGCCTGGAATAACCCTTTTTTGAAAACTGAAACACTTGTACTGCGGTATAGCCAGTGTATACCCGCAGGTGTGTTTGAGTTTTTTCTTGAGGGGTTATAGGAACAACCACCGCATGTGGTACCAAGAGGGTGGTTGATTCCCTGGTGTGTTGGAGCAGAGTCAACTCCCGGGTTACCCGGTTGAGTGTGCCCCTGCACGTTCATGACGTCTGCCAATCGTGTCAGCCTTCTCTGCCTCGACCCCTCTGGGTCGGGGTTTTTTGGTGGAGGCTTTGTCATGGTGCGCAACAATGCCAGCATACGCCCCTTCCGCCGGGGTGCTGTTTTCAGTTGACCCCTTTGGCGCCTGTCTCGTCCGCAGTGCTCCAGGCTCGGGTCAAACGCCTGCTGCCTGGTTTAAGGGATCGACCCCTCTGGGGTCGTCTCCCCGGTGCGCTGCCTGCTTCCGCTGTAGTATAGTCTTTTGAGTGCTTCAAGTTACGGCCATGCTGACTGCCTGTGTTGCAGGGTCAGTGTGCCAGGCGGCGAACTAGTGGGGGGAAGGGCTCGCTCTAGGAGGGGCCCTGTCCGAATACGCTGGTGATGTGGGGGGCGGTGTCACTAAGTGACCGCCTGGTGAGGTCTTGATGCTTTGGCGTCATTGACCTCTCCAGGCCCCCTTTTTCCGGGGGATCCAGTCCCTTCAGTGGGTCTGGGTCTTCCTTCGCGCTCCGCTGCTACGGCCTTGCCACGGGGTTGAGTTTGCTCTTGACCCCGTGATTTTGGGGGCAGTAACGAGGGTTGTTCCTTCCGTTCGTTCCCTGGTGGCATGCGGGTTGTGCGTGTGCGTAGTCGTGGGGTCAAGCCACGGTCTGCTCACCCTGTGCGTTGAGTTGCTCGAGTTTCTCTTCGCACGGTCGGATCCGTCTCCCTCCCGTCCTCCAATAGGGAGGGTATCCTCCATTAGGGAGGGTCGGGGGGCTCGGTCCTCTCCGGTCTGATGGTTGTGGGGGGCCTCAGCGGGGTACATTTGTCGAGCTTCAGGCTCCCGCTCAGCTCCTGTAGTGCAGATGACGCTGAGCGGAGCCAGTATGATATAGAACGTAAGGTTATGTATATAACCAAGTTCTATGAATACTGGTGACGCTCAGCGGCGGGACGCCACTGCGGCCCTTGACCTCGCCTTGTGGTGAAAGTTTGGGAAGGAGGCGAGTAGGTGACCACACACCTTCTTATGAAGGTAGCGGATAGGGGTGTGGCCAGACGGATGCTGGTATGTAAAGGTACATTGTGGATTTTTATTCAGTGCTGTGCACGAAGTGAGGTTAGTGCAGATGGCGCTGAGCGTCACCAGTATTCATAGAACTTGGTTATATACATAACCTTACGTTTCTTCCCCTCAGCAGCCCTCCTGGTAAACGAGTCAGGTGTCCCCTCCCACAAAGGAGAATATGAATTATGATTTGTCTTTGCATCTTTGACAGTGAATAACACCATGCTAAAAATGACCAGACATGAAAGACTGCCACTGAGCTTGTTCAGTACCTTCTTGAGATCACATGTACAGAAAATCTAAGGAAATTAATAAAGGGAAGATGATTAAACAGAAGGTTTTGTAGATACAGTGCTGAATTCTCCCATCCGGACCAATGCAATTTGAAATATTATTATAGAATATAGAATAGCAGGCTTATAAATGACCTTATTATATATCTTATCTTTCAAACGCCCAAATTCAATTTGAATTTAGTATCACCAGGCGTGCATAAGAACAGATAATGAAATCTACTGTATGTACAGTAGGTTTCTTATTCCTGCCAGAGTGCCGCCATTTTGAAACTGATTTCAAATCTGATTGTTGCTAAATGCTCAAAATAGGGGAGACAAACTAACTGCGCTCCAATATATGCCAATAACGTTCAGTTTTGTGGTATATTATCCCGAGTAATAAGAGATATTAAAATGCATGCAGAACCCATTTGCTTTTTTTGACAGAGGCAGAGCACTCCAGTACAATATATAATACAATGCAAAGAGTCAACTCATTTAATTCAAGTTCAATTAATAACTAAATTGTAGATTATTTCATTTCTAGTTAGAGGGTTTGCAATTATGTCTGCTTATGATAGGGTAGAAATGTATATGTTTATATCTGCATATGACATGGTAACAACATAACAGCGTGTGCAAATAACCCCTATATTTCCATTTTTACATGTTCCTGTTAATCCCCATGGAAAGTTTCCAACTTTGAATATTCCCAAAATGTTGCAACCCCTAGTGACAACACCAAAAATAAACGTCCAATTTTTTGTTTTTAACCATATATTGGGGATCACTAAATGAAAACTTCCAAGGGGATTATGGAGAAGGGTAACTGCATCAGAGAGCAACATACAAAAAGCATAGGCCTATACATCTTAAATGTATTGATGTGTGTATAGTATATCTATAGATTAGATACCTGCAGTAATGAGATTGTACTGGACACCAAGACGGTCTGCAATCTTCTCCTCGACCCTCCTCATCTCTGGTCCCAACTTGAACTTGTCAAGCTCTGCCATAGCTGAGGGGTTTTTAGCAACATCCTTCACAAACTTAGTGCACTGGTCGAAGAACCTCATCAGGGCATCATTCACCATATGGTCAAACTCTTTATCTGTAGTTGGACAAAAGGAAGTAGGTCATTGCAAATAGACTGTACACCTTTGTTGTGAAAATCCATATGACATTAGACCCAACCCCCCCCCCCCCCCCCTCTCCTAATAGACAGTCTCCTCCCCACCTTATGTATTATATTTGTTCCCCACCGTATGTATATTTTTTCTCCCACCCCCTCCTAATGTACAGTCTCCTCCCCATCATATGTATATATTCTGTTAGGATCTATGGGTAACAGTACTGTATATTTGCATATCGTATATGTCACAAATGTAACAGTACTATATACCTGGCTGTATGTCATGTATGTCCCTATGCCATAAATGTCATGTCATATGTATTGTAATGATCTGGGGTCTTGTGTGTCACTGTACCCGGGGGTGTGTTTCCCCCCGGGAGAGATAGGAGGTGGCACCGGAAGTTACGTTGTGTTCGTGAAATAGACGTGAAGGAGGAAGCTGTGTGTGTTCCTAACGAGTGAGGTATTGACCTGTATGTTACTCATTGAAGTGGAATTAAATAACCAAAAGAAACATAAACCTCTCCTCATTCTTCCTAACAATACGGGTATGACAGAACGCTACATTTGGTGTCTGAAGTGGGATCAGTGAACTCTGATTGACGCGCACTGTGTACCCTGGGGAGCTCCGCTGTTTGGCTAGCTACGTCACGTTAGCTTAGCAATGACGGCAAAAGAAGAGCCACGCCACGAGATTAAACAGGAGAGGGAGGATGAAGGTCTGTCAAGTGGACTTCCAGACCTGGAAAGAATGCAGGTCGCTGCCGAAGTCGGGGTTGGCAATCTCGGAGGACGGGAGAGTGATGGCCACGCGACGGCGGCACCGGTACTCCACCCGGCGGCATCCGGTAGGAATGACATGCAGAGCGTGGCACCATGTGGAGGTGCACACGGCGGATGGAGAGCAGACCAGGCGCTGAAATATTCAGGTAAAGGCAGTCTGGAGGCGTTTTTTATGCAATTTGAGCTGGCAGCCGAACTGAATGGCTGGCCGATGGACAATAAAAAAAATTGCTGCCCGTCTCGTTTTGTCCCTCACGGATGATACCCTGGCATGTTTGATTGCACTGGGACCGGAAGAGCTGAGAGACTATGGAGCTGTGGTGGGGGCGCTGCAGAGGCGTTTCGGTCGATGTGACAATAAAAGCATTGTGGTCACAGAGCTATGTAACCGGCACAGACGGCCCGGTGAGTCCCTTCGTGCACTGGCAACTGACATTGAGACACTCACGAGACGGGCATACGGCCACCCCCCCGCGGTGTTGAGTGAGTACGCCAGGGATCAGTTTGTCCGCGCCATCGAGCCGCGAGACCTGTGTGAGCGGGTTCAGCTGCGGCACCCGAGCACGCTGCAGGGAGCCTTGGAGCTGGCGCTGGAGAGAGAAGACCTGCGGGGCGAGACCACACCGGAGGGCGTGAGGGAGGCCCCTCCCATGGTGAGGGTTGCGAGGGAGAGCGGCCCAAGGGAGCCGGAGTGGGTGGGCGCAATGATGGAGCGGATGACAGAGCTGGTGCGTGCCGTAACATTGCAACCACAAGGAGGTGCGGCTCATTCACCGGGGCCCATGCGCTGCTGGGGGTGTGGCCAACCCGGGCATCTCCGCAGGGACTGCCGCAATCGCCAGGAGAGGCAGGGAAACGGCAGGGGGTCCGTGTAGATGGGGCGGAGCAGATCCCTGGCGCCATGTCCCATGCTGCTCTGCCTCCAGCGGAGGGAGCCAATCAGCACAGTCGGGGGGGTGGGGCTCTACTCCCTCCAGAAGCAGACGTTGACACTGAGTCAGTCATGGTAGTGGGCTGGACGCATGCAGGCAATTTTTGCTATGTTCCCGTCACCCTGGCTGGGGCGCCGTGTTCGGCCCTGGTGGACACGGGTTCGACGGCGACGCTGATGAGGCCCGACATGGTCCCGGTGGGGACACAGCTGGAGCAGACGTCGGTGCAGCTGAAGACAGTGACTGGTGAGCTAGCCCCCATGTTGGGGAAGGGAAAGGTGGTCATAACAGTGGGGGGCCTGTCGGTGGAGTTCCGGGTGTGGGTGGCAGAGGTGCAGGACCCCTGCATATTGGGGCTAGACTTTTTGAAGTTTGCCCAATGCCTGCTGGACCTGGGGGAGAACACATTGAGTTTCCCTGGGGGCCCCACTGTTGAGATGATATCCCCCCCACTTCCTCCGAGGTCAGCGCCACTGGCAGTGAGGGCAGCAGAGACACAGTTTCATTCTGCAAGCCCCCTGGACAGTCACGGTAGCTCCCGCTCCCGGAATACCCGCCTGAGATATTCCCCTGCCCACTCGACGGCTGAACGCTCACCCCCCATGCCCATTGCCCCTGACAGGCAGCTCCCTTCCCCTGCTGGCAGTACGCCCCTGTCCCCATCAGCAGCCCCATTTACACCCGGGGGCCCCCTCCCCCTGGCGCAGCCTAACATGGAGGAAGAGGCTGACAGGCTAGCAGTTGTGAGGGGCATATGGGAACGCAACGGTGGCCACTTGGAGCCGGAACAGCGAGAGGAGCTGTGGCAGTTGCTAAATGAGTTCAAGGACATTTTTGCACTGACAGATGCTGAAATTGGCTGCACTCACTTGGTGCATCACCAAATAGACACAGGGGACGCCCGGCCTATCAGATCACCAGCCCGCCGCCTTCCCATGGCGTACCGAGAAGCTGCAGAGTGCGCCATTGATGAGATGCAGCGGGCGGGCATCATAGAGCCCTCTGCCAGTCCCTGGGCTTCGGGAGTGGTGTTGGTAAAGAAGAAGAACACTTCCAAAATGAGATTCTGCGTCGACTACAGACCACTGAACAAGGTGACAAAGAAAGACTCTTACCCGATGCCCCATGTTGATGAGGCGCTGGACACAGTGGCTGGGTCGTCCTGGTTCTCCTCACTAGACTTACGGGCTGGCTACTGGCAGGTGCCCCTCGACCCAGAGTCTAAACCTAAGACAGCCTTCTGCACACCGAGGGGGCTGTGGCAATTCCGTGTCCTCAGCTTCGGGCTGTGTAACGCCCCAGCCACGTTTGAAAGGCTAATAATAATAATAATGCAGGACCTGTTGCGGAGGTCTTTATTCGGCATGCAACGACACTCAATGTTTTAGCGGTACACACAGTGGTTCGTTTTTTTAGCACACACACCGGAACACACACGCATGCATTGTCTCTTTAGAATCGCCGATGCGATTCGTCTCTGCGATTAACCCATCCCGTCGTCCTTCCCCCCCAAGGGCAGCCGGGAGCAGACAGGCATCAACGTGAGCTGCGCCAGGGGACCAATCCAAGTGCTCCTGTCCGTCTTCGTCAAGGACGCCACAGCGTTAGCGATCTGTTGTTGTGCATGTTTTTCCATTGGGTTTATCTTATCGGGGGGGAAACCCTTGCGAGCACGGGGAGAACATGCAAACTCCACACAGAAAGGCCTGGGAGATACCCCACCTGGGTACCTGGCATCATGGAAACCTGGTCCCCAAGCGGGAATCGAACCCTGGACCTTCTTGCTGTGAGGCGACAGTGTTAACCACTACACCACCGTGAGCGTGTTGGCTGGCATTCCTCCAGAGGAGTGCGTGGTGTACCTGGACGACATACTGGCCCACGGCAGCTCCTTCCAGGCGGCCCTCCAGACGCTGAGACGGGTCCTGGTCAGGATAGCCGAGGCAGGACTGAAACTTCACCCCGACAAGTGCCACTCCATGAGGAGAGAAGTGGAGTTCTTGGGACACAAACTGACGGGAGAGGGCATCAGCACGCAGGAGGGGAAGATAAAGGCGGTGAAAGAGTGGCCCACCCCCGCAGACAAAGAGCAGCTCGAGAGCTTTGTGGGGCTCGCCTCATACTACAGGAGGTTTGTGAGGGGGTTCTCCTGCATCGCTGAGCCCCTATTTCGACTAAAGGAGAAAGGCGCTGACTTCACCTGGACGCCTGAGTGTCAGCAGGCGTTTGACCTCCTAAAAAAAGGACTAACAGAAGCACCTGTGCTTCGACCCCCAGACCCCTCCCTGCCGTTTGTCCTGGACACGGATGCCAGCAACGTGGGTATGGGGGCCGTGCTGTCTCAGGTGGGGCCGGACGGAGAAAGAGCGGTGGCTTACTTCAGCCACACATTCAACAAAGCGGAGCGGAATTACTGCGTCACCCGCCGGGAGCTTCTGGCTGTCGTTGAGGCAGTTAAACACTTCAGGTACTACCTCTGTGGGCCGCCGTTTACAATCAGAACTGACCACTCCGCTCTCCAGTGGCTGACGTCCTTTCGAGAGCTGGAGGGGCAAGTGTGCCGCTGGCTGGAGAGGCTGGCAGACTTCAACTTCACCGTTGAGCACAGGGCCGGCGTCCGCCACACCAACGTTGACGCCCTGTCCCGACGGCCCTGTGCTCCGGAGGGGTGTTGATACTGTGAGAAGAGGGAGGCAAGAGAGAGAGAGCTCCGGGAGGAGGTAACAATATGCCCCGAGCACGAGGGCGACGGGCCGGTCTGCAGGGAGCTGCAGGTGATCGGAGAAGCGGAGTGGCGAACGCAGCAAGAGCAGGACCCTGATTTAAAACCTGTTTTGCAATGGGTAGAGTCAGGTCAGAAGCCACCCTGGGGGGAGGTGGCAGGGGGCACCACTGCTACAAAGGGACTGTGGGCAGACTTTGCGGCTCTGCGGGTGTGGGACGGGGTTCTACAGAGAGCGTGGAGGGAGCCGGCTACGGGAGAGAACAGGTGGCGGGTGGTGGTCCCCAAAGCAATGAGAGAGACTGTGTTAAAAAGTTCCCATGGCACCGTGGGGGCTGGGCACTTTGGCATCACAAAGACTCTCCGCCGCCTCCGTCAGGGGTTCTACTGGGGACGGATAAAAAGGGACGTAGAGGATTTCTGTCGCCGCTGCGACCTCTGCGCAGCATACAAGGGCCCACCTGATCAGTCCCACGCACTACTCCAGCTCGGGGTGGGAGCCCCCATGGAGAGAGTGGCGGTGGATGTTATGGGGCCGTTTCCGTGCACGGACAATGGCAATCGCTACGTGCTGGTCGCCATGGACTATTTCACCAAATGGCCGGAGGCATATGCGTTGCCGGATCAGGAGGCCAAGACTGTGGTTGACGCGCTGGTGGAGGGCATGTCCAGTCGGTTCGGCGCAGCGGAAACCCTCCACAGCGATCAAGGGAGAAATTTTGAGTCACATGTTTTTGCCACCATGTGCGAGCAGCTAGGCACCAAGAAGACCCGAACCACTGCTCTGCACCCACAAAGTGATGGGTTAGTGGAAAGGTTCAATAGGACTCTGGGCAAGCAGCTAGCCATTCTCACAGCAGAGCACCAGCGAGACTGGGACACGCACCTCCCCCTCGTTCTCATGGCATACCGATCCGCTGTACAGGAGTCCACCTCCTGCACGCCAGCACTGCTCATGCTGGGCCGGGAGCTCCGGACACCGACGGAGGTGGCGTTTGGCAAGCCCCCTGACACTCCCCCTGTACCCCGGGGAGGGAGTATGCCAGGAGACTCCAGGATCGAATGGAGTCCGCCCACAACTTTGCCCGGGGTCAGCTGGAAAAGGCGGGCATGAGACAAAAAGGGAACTATGATGTGCGGGCTAAGGGGAGGCATTTCCAGGCCGGGGAACTGGTCTGGGTGTATAGCCCTCGGAGGAAGAGGGGGCGGTGCCCTAAACTTGACTGTCACTGGCAGGGGCCATGTAGGGTGCTAGAGAGGGTGGGGGAGGTGGTATACAGGGTACAATTGCCGCTCAGGGGGAGGAAAGTTGCTCTTCAGAGACAGACTGGCCCCGTACAGAGGGGATTGCCTCCCACTGCAAGACCCAGCCCTCCCAGCGGCCTCACCTAGAGACAATGTTCCGACCACCACTGGGCCCGGATGTAACCGCCGTTCGAGGGGAGTGCACCGTGGTCCACCAGCGGGGGGTTTCCCCTCTTCCCATACGGGGGGCCCCTCAGAATCACAGACTGTGTTCCCTGTGCGGGACAGACATGGCACTCCCCGGACGGTTCCTGTTCCGCAGCAGGTCGATTCAGTCCTTCGGGCAGGGACAACGCGTCCACAGAGGCGGAGGCTGCCGCCAGGTCGTTTCAAGGACTTTGTGTAAAAAAAGAAAAAAAGTGTGTTCTGCTTGAAATGGAAAATGTTATTGGGAATGTGCTATGTGTTGATGTGTCTCTCGGGGCGAGAGCTCAGAAGGGGGGGGATAGTGTAATGATCTGGGGTCTTGTGTGTCACTGTACCCGGGGGGCCTATTGCTTATTAACAGCGAAGGAGTGCGCCGAATGCTTCCGCGTTTTCCCTGATTGGCTGCGACACGCCCCGCGGCAGGCGCGGCAACCGCAGAGCGGAGCGGCAGAGCTTGCGGCATTATTTAGCCGTAAACCGCCATGATTCTCATTCGAAGCTTAGCTCACCTGGCAGCGCGGCGGTCCTGCGGTCCGTTGGTTTCAAGTTCGAATCCCATCAATTTTCTTTTTTTTAACATGTATTCTTTCGCCGGTTAAGGTTAGGCATGGTTAAGGTTAAGGTTAGGCATTGTTTCGGAGTTGGTTAAGGTTAGAAAGGTTAAGTTTAGGCGCTGTTAAGGAGCTGGTTAAGGTTAGAGTTTGTCTTAGAGAATGGCAATATTCTTTCTATGGTTAAGGTTAGGCATGGTTAAGGTTAAGGTTAGGCATTGTTTCGGAGTTGGTTAAGGTTAGAAAGGTTAAGTTTAGGCGCTGTTAAGGAGCTGGTTAAGGTTAGCGTTTGTCTTAGAGAATGGCAATAGACAGCCTATTTCTGCACTGCCGCTCTCTCGCGCTGCCGCGGTCACATGGTCACATTCTTGCACTCCTCCGCTGTTAAAAAGCAACACGCACCCGGGGAGATAGGAGGTGGCACCGGAAGTTACGTTGTGTTCGTGAAATAGACGTGAAGGAGGAAGCTGTGTGTGTTCCTAACGAGTGAGGTATTGACCTGTATGTTACTCATTGAAGTGGAATTAAATAACCAAAAGAAACATAAACCTCTCCTCATTCTTCCTAACAATACGGGTACGACAGAACGCTACAGTATGTTGTCGAATATGTATACAGTATGTCATGTCACTATGAATTGAAAATGGGGGACCCTGATGTAAACAAGACAAACGTCTTTCTCTGGTCTGCATCCCCTTAACAATTGTATGTATTGAGCCGTACTGTATTGTACCCATTCTGCAATCTGTTAAATAAAGTGTTCATTCATTCATTCACCTTGAACATTCCAAAGCTCCGACAGTCCGTTCTTGAAGGCCAATGTGCTGTTCACACACCTATGCTTTGAGCTGGTTATGAACTTTATGTGTTCACTTCGAAGCTTCTCTTCTGATATCAACGAAGGGAATAACTTTGACAACCTAACGGCCAAATGTCTGTGGTCATCCACACCTTTCTGGACAAGTCGACCATCCATGTCTTCCGTGTACCACATCTTCCAGTGGTTCTGAATCTCACGCAGCCAGTTGTCTTCGCCAGACGCGTTGTGCACGACGAGGTGGTAGAGCTTCTGCATCTTCTTGACATTTGTGGCCGTCGGGTACCTTGTGCCATGCCTTATTATAGCAGTCAAATGAATTTCGCGACATTCTGCAGATGGAGGCTGTAAAATAGATGTGTTGACAGCAAGGATATCCTCGATTAGATATGGATTGACTTCCTCATACCTCCCTTTCGTGCTGAAATATTTGGCAATTGCTGGTATAGTATGTGGACCATCACCAGTAGGCGCCACATAACAACATGAAATGTTACTTAGGAAGAAAATAACAATGATAAAGAATTTAAAAGGAACGGTAAACATGATCTACCCAAGCAGTGGACCTACCAAAGGTAAAAGCATAGACGCGGCCCTGACTGCTTTTGTCCCGTTGTTTTCAGCTGACGTCATCCACGTCTCCACGATGTTAACCGTGGCCGACCAATCCGTTTCCCAGAGTTTCGTATGAAATCTAAATAGCATTTACAGTAGAAATACATAGCCATATATTTGTTACGCTTAGAAATAAATAATACCGTTTGTGTTTTTGTTTTCTCTGTTTATCCAGAGGGCCACAGCTCTATGCACTTCGAGTTTTTTTTTAAGTGAAGAGATGGGTTACCGGTGTATATCTCACATGTTCAGATTATTTGCTCCCGGACTACCCTACAGATAAAATAAGATAAATACAATTAAACATTTTTATAACATAACACAAATTGATATAGTTATGTTTTATTTAATTTCTTAAAATGTATGTTGTTTTATTTCATTCATATATTTTATTCACAGCCTAAACGGAACATCGTTTAGTTTGATTTCTACATCTCAAGTAGAACCCTATTTTCACCAACAGATGTCTCCAGAGAGCGCGCGGACCTCCAACAACAACAGTGCACTTTTTCAATAGGGTATATCTGCAGAGCCGCAAGCCCAACGTCTGGGCGGGTCTTCGGGGCTTGTACTCGGTTTGAGGCGGGTCTTCGGGGCTTGTACTCGGTTTGAGGCGGGACTTCGGGGCTTGTACTCGGTTTGACTGTGCGTGGGCGGTGCGTCGGGGCTTGTACCTTGTCTTGTTACCTGTAAAACCCGGAAGTAGTCAGTTTGTGCTGTTTATTTTTATAAGCAGTGAGGACTCGACAGCATTTGCGTTTCTGTGTTCCGTGTTAGGTTGCAGGTTAGGGTTAGGTTAAGATTAGGGTTAAGGTTAAGGTTAGGGTTAGGGTTAAAAATAAACAGCACAAACTGACTACTTCCTGGTTTCACAGGAAACAAGACATGGTACAAGCCCCGACGCCCCGCCCACGCAGTCAAACCGAGTACAAGCCCCGAAGTCCCGCCTCAAACCGAGTACAAGCCCCGAAGCCCCGCCCAGACGTTGGGCTTGCGGCTCTGCAGATCTACTCCACTTTTCGCGTATCGCTACATATGGCGCTGTGAGTGCTGGGAAGTGGGAACCCCCCCACACACACACCTCCACCACCCCCTCCCCACACACACGCACACCTCCACCCCCCCGCCCACCACCAGTGATAAAGTCACCAACACGCCTACCCATGAAAACACCCACCGCACCGACTAACAGTAACCAGAGGGACACGTTGTATACTAACATTTGAGCAGTGTGGTCATTTGGCAGCGAAACCGTTTTGTCTGTATTATCTCGACATGTGATAGAAGATTTTCATCTCGGGTCGAAAAAAGCACAGCTGACTCGTCGTCGTCATCACCACCACATTCCGTGTGTGTGTGAGCTACAAGTCGCCGTGATGTGATGTTGTGTTTTATGCGGTAAGTGTCAACTCCACTAGCTATCATCATCATGCCGAAATAAACAACGTTTGGCTGCATGGTTGCGCGCGCTACAAACAAAGTGAAGGGTCTCCTCTTTTCGTCAGCTAGCGCGGTTTGACATGTTGGCGATTGCGGCTAATATATATATATATATATATATATTTGTATCTGTTGACTAGCTAACGGTTAATAATAACACCTAGGTAGGTAGGTATTTATTTAGACAACAACACATATACAGATCATTACATCACATATTTGCTTTTGTCAAGGATAGGAACGAAAAAGCCAATGACTTATTTTATTTACATCGTTGTCCCTGGAAGTCAAGGATGCTTGATACATACACATACAACTCATTGCAGAAATATTTCACAATCATTACATTTGATAGCAATAATGGCACAACCATTAATTAATACAAACATGCGCATTTGTTGAGACATGTTAAACTAGCCTTGAACCCCTGAAACGAACCCTGATTCAATCTGACTGGCAGGCAGCTTTGCTACGTGCTGCTACAGTACACCGTTCCAAAGACCACCGACATCTAGCTAATGTTACTGTAGCTGTTAGCTAGCACTGGACCTTGTGTGACATTATCAGTCTGTCTATTACGTTAAGTAACTCTATATAATATCAGTCTTGCGAATCGCAATATTTGTATTGCTATCTGACGCGTCCCCAAGAAGCTACTAGCTCGCGTTAAAAGCTTAAAGAGTTGTAGACGCCAACTTGCCTGTCTATTTTTAGCCAGGCAGGCTATAAGCTCTTAAGCCACACACCATAGAACGGCTGCTGAGGCCGTGATGGCAACTAAATACCGTTACGTATGTTACCTTTATTTTATCACGAGCAAACTACACCCGTCTTCTGCTGTGTCATACTTGGTAAGCATAGCCTATATTTCACTCAATGCACCTATCTATTTATCTCTAAAAAAAAACAGGTGTGCCTACACCTGCAGTGTATCACAAACGGGCAACAATTCCCAACCAGAGTAGCAGTGCCAGAGTTGGTTAATAAATGGCTCTGTTGTTCCCAACTGATTCCTTCCTGACTTATCCCACGCCTCTCAATACTTACTCTCAATAATACCTGACTTATATAATGTCTTACTGTAGGTTACTAGAGGCCTGTGACCAATCTACTGCTTGCCATGGGATCTATTTAAATTGTCCATATACGCTTTTACGAGGGAAAAGCAATCCTCAAAAAGATAATGGTCATCCAGTGGTCAGCAAGACATGCCATATGGAAACTAATACAATAGCCAAGGCCACACCACTCAAATCTGGACGGTTAACCCTTTCACTGCGACAATACACAGAAGGTTAACCCTTTCACTGCGACACGACAGCCGGTTAACCCTTTCACTGCCACACGACAGAAGGTTAACCCTTTACTATCACACAACCGAAGGCGGTTGTGTGATAGTAAAGGGTTAACCTTCTGTCGTGTGGCAGTGAACGGGTTAACCGAGTTACGCATGCAGGTTGGCAGAAGACAGCTTATGGTTAAACAATGCACACAAGACGGCTGTCCCAATAAACTGGGATATGTTCTCATTGTTCTGTGGTTAAGGTATGGAGGAAATAACTTGTGCTGACACAGATAGTGTGACAGCGAAGAGTGTCAGGGGGCAAAATGTTAATGCCAGTGAATAGGTTTCATTGTTGTCAGCGGTTTCAGTCCAGTTTGCAGAGCAAGCCTCATTGCCAATACCAAGCATGTCAGACTATGAACAAGCAAACGGGCTCATCTGACAAGACAAGTCTGTGTTTTTTGCGCTTGCAGAAACAATGAATTTGCTGTAGGCGTAGTTGGGATTCAGCCTCTGACAACTGTCCCACCTGTCAACCAGCCCAACACATAGGCACAACTCTATCAACTTCCTCTGGTCCTGGACATGTGACTGGTAAAGGGATGAAATCATCTTCACTGTTGTTGGCTGCACTCAGTATAATTTTACTTTTTAGTGTTTACATTGCCCTGTTGACTTACAATATTAGTTGCTGTTTGTTCTGCCACCTTTTTTATTACAATGACACTGCAGCAATACGATTGATTGTAAGAATTCCTTCCTAGCTCTGCCCTCGAAGGACACGATGGATTGACTACAGTCTGGTTCTTTCTCCCATAATTAGAAGCAACTACTGCCAATCACATGGTGCCCCAGTTTCCTGTGGCCTGCAACCACCTTTTTATAAATTTAGGCTAGTAGCTGTTAATGTAGCCTACTTTGTGTATTTCAGGAAGCCTGAAAGGCTTCTGTTGAGCAACAAATGTGGTTTTGATGTTTTCTTTTCCTTTTCTTACTCATTTACATTTAGTCATTTAGCTGACGCTTTTATCCAAAGCGACTTACAAGTTCTGTACGACAAGACAGCAAGAAGGGTACAACTCTATCAGCTGAGTAACAATGTTCATCAAAGTGTTGCGTGTTACAGTGTAGGTTAGTTTATTAGGACAAGTGCATGACAGTAAGGTTAGATTTTATTTTATATCATAATCAGAAAGGTCTTTATTGCCAAGTAGTTTTCACATACAAGGAATTTACTTTGGAGTTTATCAGTGTGACATTAGCAGACAGACATTAACAGACAGATAATACAATAAAGAGGTGGAGTAAAATGAAATATGAGCTAAGTTAAGCACAATAGAATATAATTATGAAATAAATTATAGGCCAGGGCTGTACAACTGTAAATAAGAGGTTGAATAAAATGATGTGATGTATAAACTAAATTAAATATAGCACAATAGAATATAGTACAACAATTATAAATAAAATGGGAATAGGCCTGACAACTGGGCAGATGTGGTCAATTATATACACTAATTAGACTGAGTAACAATGCGGTGGGCAAGTATATAGTCCAGTAGAGGTGTGTTAATGTAACACAGTGGGGGGTGTCAGTGAGGGTCCCGAGCCTTGTTGATGAGGCTCACTGCAGAGGGGAAGAAACTGTTCTTGTGGCGTGATGTTTTGGCCCTGATGAACCGCAGCCTCCTGCCAGAGGGAGTGTCTCAAACAGGTTGTGACCGGGGTGGTAGGGGTCGGGCACAATCTTACCTGCATGCTTCAGGGTTCTGGAGGCGTACAGGTCCTAGAGAGATGGCAGACTGCATGACACCACGCTGCAGCCTGCCTTTGTCAGGGATGTGATTTTTCAGTTTTTAACCGGATTTCCGGTTTTTCTGACCTAAAATCATGATAAAAAAAATGCATACTTTTTTAATTTTTTATATGTTTTGATTATTTTCCCACCTGGGCCCCGTTCCCCGTACCTGGATAACTGAGTTAGCCGGATAATTTCCAGTCTAGCCTGACTTAAGCCGGACCTTTCCATTCCCCGACGCTCGATTGTCCAAATCACCATGACAACAGATCAAAAAGTTTGAGCCTGGTCGAGAGCAGGGTTAACTTCAGTTAGCCGGATGAACCATGGCCACGCCCCCGCAAATAAATGACAGCTCGCTTCCTGAAATGATTCTCACAGTCTAGAGATCCCATTTATACCATTCTGAATTATGTTTCTGTGCTTCATTTTCCTAGAGGGGGCTTTTGAAATGTATAATAATAGAACTAAATGCTGATAATAAATCATATTGAGCCTATAGATTTACTTTGTCCTAAATAAAATAATGCACGTCATATACGGCGCTCGGAGTCGCGATACACGCTGCATGTGGTTATTTTAATAACGGCGCATTGCAAATGTGAATCCCGCAGGGATATTTTTAAAAATATCGGCCGTTTGGCTCTGATTAGTTTCATATATTCTCCGCTGTAGATTTGCTTAACGGAGCGCCCGGATTGTGTTTCATTCAAGCATAAAATTGAAGTGTCTATGCGTGGATTGTGGTTTTTGTGTGATATTGTAACTGGGATTAAAATGTCTGAGATGCGCTGTTTGACGGATTTGAGAAATTGAATGAGCCGTTGACGTCACATTAATGCATTTGAGAATAAAGAGATAAAACTTCATTCAAAAGAAAAATATTCTAAACACGGGTCTCTCGTCCATTAATGGATAAACAATGAATATATCCCGTCTGGCACAGTGGCGCAGCGGTAGTGCTCAATCCTGGCAACCGGGCGACCGGTGTTCGAAACCCTGCGTTTCCAATATAATTCTTTTGGAATATAATATTAATGATTATACGCAAAAGTAGCCTAGTTTTAAGTTAAAATATTATAAATCTACATGCATTGAGGATGTCATTCTTTATATAGCTCTCAACGTGCACCAAATTGAATTATTCCTACATTGCAAAAAGAAGGAAAAGACTAGGAGAAGTGGGATTCGAACCCGGGCCGTCTGCGTGAAAGTCAAAACCACAAACCGTCACACCACAGTGCAGATAAGTAAACGATCCACCATACATCAATCAATGGGTAAGAGAGCCGTATCCTTATTCTGTATAACAGTTGAACTAATTGTTTTCGCTAGCAAGATCTCATTTGATTATTCAATCCATAAACCTACTGCCAGCAGGCAAGTTTAAAGAAATATAATCTGATTGATTGGGGTAATGAGGGATTTAAAATTAGCCTATAGATTATGCATTTAACTTGTCGGCGAGGCTATTGAGCCGTACTGCAATCTGTTAATAAAGTTTTAAATCAATTAATCAATCAATGCCGTTAGAAAATCAGGATCTCTGCTATCGATACGTGCTGGCTTTTCAACTGAAGCGGCCGCGCGCACTTATCCTGGGTCTCAAGTCTGGTTCGAGTTAACGAGACTGAATCCACCTTCGAGGAACAGGAAAATCCCGGCTTCAAACATCGGGTTAATTGAATCTGGATAATGGGACTCTTGATCGACTTAGTTGAACCAGGTACGGGGAATAGGGCCCTGGTCTAAAGTGAAACGCGAAAGCAACATTTATCAGACCTGCTATTCTTGCATAACAGATTTTCATTGGCTATCGATAATGTTAGCAGTTTTGTTGAGTGGCACGAGATGCTGTAACACACTAGGAAACACACTAACACTGGATTGCTTTTGTAAAACTGACCAACCAGGGAAGGTTACTTGCAAGCAGTGCCTCAGTCTGCCACTCAACATTACTCAAGGGAGAGCAAGCATTGTCCAGTTAATAGGCATGTTCGAGATTGGCGAGGCGGACGCAGATCTGCGCAGGTTTTACTATGGCCTTGCCAAGCGCGTTGCATGCCGGTTAAAATGTTGTCCGACTTGCTCTGGAAATCTGACGAGGCGAGGCGAGGAACTCTCGCGGAGGCGAGCCACGCACAGCCTTCAGAGCGAGGCTCCACAGTACCTCTCAACCCGACTGCTCTACGCAAATCCATGATGGGGAACGACTTGCTATCGTTGCGCAAAGCGCCTATTGGCTCAGAAAAGTTGTCACCTGGTTGTCACCACCAGCCACGCCCACAAGAGGAAGTTATGAGACGTTTGATTGATAACTTTATTACAGTACGGGTCCCGTCTACCCGTCTATCAGATATATTTATTATTGGATACAGGAGTTTGGGTACCAAGAGCTTCCTCAAATAACGTTATGCGTTATCATCATGATAAACTTCAAGCTGTCAGACACTAAATTATTTTTATCAGAGTAATGAATGCTGTCTTAATCATCTCTCCAATGGAGTTTATATCAAAATAACAATTTATCAACCCCCCTGAACAAATGGTGATTGCTTCTTCAAGTCGATTCTACAGACGGACTGTTTCTATCATTGGAATTAAATTATTATAATGATAATAAATACGACAATTACGTTTTGCATTTATAGTCATGACTCAATGAGCAATCTGAGCATTACCGCTCTATGTACAGTATAAGATGTCTGCTCTCAGTTAACCCAATCGCTAGATAGATTAACGAATTCCATATAAATCTATAGTTTATTAACGATGCAGCAGCTGAGCAGATACTGTATCCCGCGCACACACATACACACACGTCATCTGTTTTGCCTCAATATATACTGTATATATATATATATTGATGCAAAACAGAATGATTCAGCAGTGTGTTGTGCGTGCGCGCTGCGGTGGTCAGGAGCGTGCAACAAGATGGTATACATTATGGTATATGAATAGTATATTCCACTATAGCAGGTATATGGTGTGCTGTACATTTGAATCTGATCTAATTTTGTACATGGCCATCGCATTATAATGAGCTGGACAGGTGTGTGTGTGTGGTAACGTGAACGCGTATCTGCCATGCGAGACTAGGCGAGAGGCTGTTGTCCAATCTGAAGTGTCTGACGTTCTGACTCCTCCCCTGGCTTCACTCGGCTACTCTCGTGGCGAGCCGAAATCAATCTCGAACACGCCTAGTGTCAGAAATGTCACCACCTTCATTCTCAATCGACCTGAGAGCAAAAGAGTCCATTAGTCCAACTGCAGCCCTTCGCAGTAGGCAAGACTTCGAGAGGAGGCAGTTACAGGTGTTGCACAATCTGGTTGCAAAGAAGAAAAGATGGCAGACGTGGCTGCTACTCAACGTATTTATCATTTTTGATGGAGAGATAGGAAAGAAAATGTCAGTTGGCCAAAAATCATCGGATAAGTAATTTCCAGTTTTACAGGCTTCCCCTGTCTAGGCCTACTTTTGTTCTTGTCTTTCTCTACTATCTTTCCATTACCTCACACACGCACACCTGAGTACAGCAGCCCCCCTGTCCTGACTTGTTCAGAATGAACTGTGACCTTTTCTCACATTCCTTTCTTGTCACCGGCGTTTCTCAGGGTGTTTGGTTTGGCTGATCAAGGTAGAGCATCTTCATTGAAGGGAGCCAGCCATATTGGTAGTAGTCGACCTAACACTAGAGCACAAAGGAGGCTATAAACAAGCTCCTGTCCTAATTTTTGCATGTTTTGGCCTAGTTCATGAAATGGTGAAATGGCCACATGCTAAATTTAGGTGGTTTGTAGAACTGGACTAAGCCTAGACTATCACTTCACAACAATTTTACAATGCAGTAATAGGGTGTTTATGTGCAAGTCTGAAAGTGAAACCACATGATAACATGCACTCAGAATTGTAAGTCTTTAAATTTTTTTTTAACTGCAACACTGCTATATCATTGTGAAAATTCAAATAGCGCAATTTCACAATATTAGATCAGATAGATAGGCTTATTGGTCAGCAAACAGGGAATTGATATGAAACGTCCTAACGGGTGATGATTAACCATTCAATGGCAAGTTGGCAAGTGGCAACCATGGCCAACTGCTGTGTATTGGTTGTCAAAACACATGAGTGTTATGTTAGTAAGGAGACACTTCAGTCAGACCTTGTTGCTGGGTTTCATGGATCAGTTGCAAAGGTGCAAACGGTGTTTTATAAGAAGCAAGATCATCTGTTCTATTCACTCTTCCTAGTTCCTACCACACCAATTTGAGAAAATGTGTGCTTAATGACCCAACAATGCTGTCATTGCTATAGGAATTAGGCTAATAAATGACGTTGCTAGGCTGTTGTATAGTAGTAGTATAAGCTGCAGTTTGGATGTAGGAGAGAACGCATGTTGTGGCACAAGCTTACTACTCCCTGGTGACCTAATCTTCCTCAGTCTCCCATATAGATATACTTACTTGGTGTCTCTGTTGCAGGTAGTGTGGTGGTGTTCTCCTCCTCACTCCTTTGGGTCTGCGACTGCAGCCTAACGTGCTAATCAGTGGTTCCTGAATCCACAGGTGGTTTCTTCATTAGCAGGTAGCACCTGCTAGCATGGGGGTTGTTGTGCCGTTCTGTGCTTCTCTCCAGAGTGTTCTACCGAAGCCACTTGCACCTGTCATGTCAGAAATATTGTAAATACGACCGGAGCACATATGAGTAGGGTTGAGCATCGTTTGGATTTGAACGATTCCGGTTCCGATTCTCCATTTCGATTTCTGTTCTAAACGATTCTCGATTCCGATTCTTTGAGGTACAGGTCACAGCTTATTTCGCAGGAGATTTTTTATTATTTTTTTGTATCTTAAAATTGTTTTCATGCTATTCACATTGTCAGTTGACTTGATACAGTTTAATTTGGTTGCTTTACTGTAACTAGGGTATTAATTAACAAAGTACATTTTTTTTTTCAAGAATCGAAATGCAAATATGTTCTTCCGGTTCCAGAACCGGTTCCTATTAGAACCGGTTCTCGGTGCCCAACCCTACATATGAGCGACCCAGCAAGGTGGACATTTCAGATTATTCTGGGATACCCGAGTTGCCAAGTTGGGGGTGTGCCTATACACATACTTGCACACAAATTCTTAAAGGTTCATTCATTATTGGCTTTATTTTTTAGATAAGTTATTTGAACGTGTCCATAATATATTGTTATTTCCGAAGTTCTGTCCAAAACTTGAATGGATGATGTGTTCTATGACTTCCGAACTGGGAAGGAGGACATGAAGGAGGACATGAAGGAGGACATGCCAGGAGGACATGAAGGATGACATACCAGGAGGACATGAAGGATGACATGCCAGGAGGACATGAAGGATGACATGCCAGGCAGCGTTTCCGTTAGCCGGTAATTACCGGTATTTGACCGGCTAAATCTGTTGAAGTCCGACATATTTAATCTCTCCGATCTTAATGTCCGGTGAAAATAATTCCCTCTAAGCACAATTTGATTATTTGAATTGTATTAAAATAGGCTAAAATTAAATAGCCTATGCGATGAACGAAACAATCATTACTGTTACAAAGGGTCAGATTAAACCGAATATATATATTTATTACTTGAGATATATTGTATAGTATTTGTATATCGTCTGATATCCCTTGTATATTCTTTGTACATATACGCGGAATATCCCTTTACCTAGTACAGGCCAGACCATAATATTCGTTCTCCTATTGGACAGCGACCCCCTAGGCGCCACGGCCATACCCCCAATGTCTAGTTCAAAGTCACCGCTAAGACATGTCTCAACATGCCCAGGTTTGCGCAGTAATACGAGACAGAAATAAGGCTGGTACTAGATTATTCACCTTACGTATAAATACGGCGCAGGTGGATACAGCAGTAATCTTAGTAACAAGTTGAAGCCTTCACCACGATACAACGTGCTGTGAAGTGGGCCCGTTTTGCCCCGAAATAGAGCCTTGAGACCGCGTGCGAATTGATAGCTGAAGTGTCAGAGTTTAACGCTGTATCGTCGAGTTCGACCTATTCTATTATTAAGTAATAGTCTATTATGTATAGTGTATCGTGCGGCTACCGTTCTACAGTGACCAGCATTACCAACGTTTCATCGTACCGAGCTAGTGTGCTTATCCAGGCTGGGCGGCCTAACCTTGTGCCGCCATCCGAGGAGCCCTAGACGAGAACCGTGTGGATATGTACACTGGATAACCTACACCGACGACTACAGAGCCCTTTTCGGCTGGATTATATTGCTTTGGTCCTGTGGCTGCTGGAGCAGAGAATCGTCTACCCCCACTACCGTGTGGGATTTACCCTGTGAGGAGCCCCGTCGAGCCCGCCTCTAGGACTCTGAGGCTGGCTAGCTTTCATCCATGCTGCAGTGCATACCGGAGAATAGCTGTTGCTTTGTCTACGGATCAAGGGATTATTGCACCGTCTCCTGTACCTGGAGTCTCTTTATTCCTCGTTGATCCAGACTTTTGCTACCGACAAATCCTCTCCCCTGCTGGCTTACAACCGGAGGGAACCCCCCTAGTATCTCCAGCTGACCTACAAGTGTACCTTATATAATTCTTATGCTACAGGTGGTATTAATTACCCCCTTCGTAATATGCTCATGGACTTACGCTCTTGACCTATTCATGCACATTCTTCGCCTTACAAGCGCAACTCTAATTCTCAATAATGTAAGATAATATTGATGCTCTTCTAATAAATATTACAAACAGGACTTTCTTTGTTAAGCCGTGTTATTGTGTGGGTGTTCATCACATATACACAGGGAGCGAAATTAACTTTTTGACTCACCGGCCAGTGGCGGGTAGATGGGAAGAGTCTACCCGCCAAGCATATTTCTTACCTGCCAAAATTGTTTTGATTAAAAAAAAATATATATATATTTTATATATAAATTTTTTTTTTAAATAAAATATATATTATATAATCATACTTGTAGTTGTATTATCTGCGAGACATCGCCACCACGCAATAAGTCAAAATGCTTGCTATCTGCAAACAGCTCCACTGTCTGTTTTGGCTGTGTTGCTCTTCTAGAAAAATAATCCTTTCAGGGTTGCCTATTGAAATACTGTACACTTTCCTACTGTACACTTTCCTGATTAATTGAAATGGGGGACCCTGATGTAAACAAGACGAAAGTCTTTCTCTGGTCTGCATCCCCTTAACAATTGTGTGTATTGAGCTGTACTGTATTGTACCCATTATGCAATCTGTTAATAAAGTTTTCAATCAATCAATCAATCACACCTCCAGTACAGAAACATTGTTTGAGTTTGCGTGTCAGGTAGACCATTGATTGACAGTCGAGTCTGCCAATTACATCACATCGCTTGCACTCCGGTGCTGCAGCTGGACCCATTGCCCACCTCAGCTGTTGATAACGCTAGCCAAGTTATTATACACACAGATACACAGTGGGCCAGTGACTTTGGTGTAGGGGTGTAACAATGCATCGATCCTAAGGGGGAAATTTAACTGCATCGATTTGAAAATGTTAGAATAGATTATCGCAATTTTAATGTGTACACGTTATGTTCTTGTCATGTCCGTTACAGCCAACACACCGACATACGCTACTGCATCAACGTTATGATTAACAAAGCAAGGCATTCGTTTTGTTGCATTAACGTTATATTACTATTGCTATCGATAAATCTAGGTGTTCTAAAATCTATTGCTATTGGTAAGAGAGACTATAATAAGTTGGTGTCTCGGAAAACGAGAGCCCTGATCGCGGAGTTTCAGGAAGTAAACAAGAAAAATGAGAGCTTCCGATTGGTCATTTGCTTTATTTCCCATGAAACCAGTCACTTCACTCTACTGTGATTGGACCGTTGGCTTGAGTGCAATGTGGGACTTGTAGTTTTTTAACGATCTCGCAGCGGAGGAAAAAAAAGACGAGAGAGGCTATAATCTGTATTCGCACAGCGTGCGCGTAATTGATTTTTACCGTTCGCATACAAATATTTTTAGGGGCCTGCTTATGAACTACACGTCTACATGCCACACGGCGAGCAGCCCTCTAAGTGTCATGCGCCAAAGGTAAAAACAGACCGCCCCTGGCGGGCGGCAGGCTTTAGTTTCGGTTCCTGCATATACATGTGTACTGTATGGCCAGTAGTAATGTACATAACTCAGTAGTGGTTTAATGATACCATACTTATTCAATACAGTCAGGGAATTGTACCCCTCAGTTACAATTACATTTGTTTCATCGTTGCTTCACCAAGCAGGTATAATAATGACACTGCTGTTGTCAGCGCGAGCTGGCTGCTGCTAGATTTGCGACTGCATGCAGCTGCAGAGCCGCAGAAACCACCATAACCCACCCATCTGTACCGGCAAAGTGCAGTACTCCAATTCAGCCATTGGCAATTCAGCTGTTGGGTGGGGGGGCGCTGTTGAGCGGTCCCCAGATAGAGCCTTAAAACAGCTGAATCTGCTGGTCTGCAGCGCCATACTCTTTGCAAATAAGTCGTTGCGAGGTGGAGAGAGTCATCACGCAAACCCACGATAATGTTGCCGTCTCTCTCTGCCAAATTTCTCAGTTCTTCGCTTGATATAATTAATACAAATGTCCAATATAACGGAATTCGTTAGCTCATAAAAATTTGATTATAACAGACTGCTGTTTATTAATGTCGGGCGACTGCCCACAGACACCTATTTGATTTAAAGTCGGCAGCAGCACGGAGTCTCGGGACTTATTTTATTTGGAATATAATGATTGTATATGCAAAAGTAGCCTTTAATATTTTAAGTTAAAATATTAAATCTACATGCCTTGAGGATGTCAATTATTTTTAAGCTCAATAAACTCTCACCGGAATTTCTCTCATTTGACCGGTAGATTTAAATCTACCGGACCCTGAGACCGGCAACAATTTTTTCTAACGGAAACCCTGGTGCTGACTCCTGTCCTTCATGCAGTGCATTGATGGAATATACCTGTAGAATATTTGTTGACAGCCCTACAGTAGTAGGATCCAGAAAACATCATCCATCTGCCATTGAGTGCTAATAGCATATATATATATATATATACATAGGCGCCTACGTAATTGAGCAGACGAAGCGGGTGCTCTACCAGTATTGAACTTGGGGGAGCAAGCTTGTCTCTTTGCTCCCTCACTTTTTGATCATTGATATATCCCCCCCCCAATATATAAATATTATCTAATCATAACTACGTAATTTCAATCAAATTAATAATACGCAATGACACTTAATAACAAGTTTTTAAGTTTCCAAAGATTGCGAACCCCCCCCCCCCCTGCCCCATTATGGTTTGATCCAGTGCCTCCCATCTCCAGCGCGTAGACCTTGGCTCACAGCGCTGCAGTCTGGCTGCAGGTAGGCTGAGTGTAAATATCAAAGCGTGTGTCATAATATTGGTGGCAGGCAGGCAGGCAGGCTTTTCCAGTAAGTTGTTCAAATAAAAGGATTATGTTAGACATAAGTTACTATTGAGTGGTAGTAGAACTTCTACGGTTCTACCACGCAATACAATAAAAGTGTTTCACGGTCCCGAATTGCGATCTGGTCATACGGTTTCCTCGAATAAATAATAACGTTTCCCTCTCTGGTTGGCGTTAGCTTTAGTGCTAGCCGCTAGCTAACGTTATCTAGATATGTGGTGTGAGCTGGATGACGTTGACTTTATTTGCAAACGTTAACGCTATCTATATGGCAGACGAGCAGGGCCGGATTAACGACGGCCGCGGCCTGTGGGCCTATAGTGACGAGGGGCCTCCATTTTTTTTTTTTTTTTTTACCTTTTTTTTTTTTTTTTTTTTTTGAGATCGATGTCATGATTGTGCACTGCAGACTCAGGGAGGAGGCAGAGAAGGATAGAAAGAGACACAAGATTTACAGGTAATGGAAATATATCTTTTTTCTCTTTCTTATTAAAACTTGGCCTATTTGAAAGGAGATTGATTTAATAAAAATTAATGAGCAAAAAATCAATATACAGTGTATATACAGTATATATATATATTAATATATTATTATTATAGTAATTGGCTATCATACTGCAATATAAACTGAGTTTTATAGTGAAAAGAGCAGCTTTATTGGTCAAGATTCAAGTCAAGTCAGTTTTATTTGTATAGCACATTTCCAGGCAGCGGCAGCTGACACCAAAGTGCTTCACAAGCAAGTTGATAAAAACAAATTAGTGTGAGGCAAGGTATAAGATTAAAAAGAAAAAAAACATAGCAAAGCAATGAAAGCAACAAAAACAAACAGTATGGTGCAAGATATAGGATTAAAAACATAATAAACCAATGAAAGTAATAAAAACTGGTAGGACACAGTAAAACAAAGAGGATAGAAGGGCCAGGGGTCTAGTGGTGGCTCTATATTGCAGGAAATTGCACGTACAGGTTCATTAAATTTAAAAAAAAATCTGCCATGGAGGGGGTCGTGCCGGACCCCCTCCAAACCACACCTTGCCTGTCAAAAAATATATAAAAAAAAAAAAATCTTGCACCCCCACTTTCAACTATAACTAGGCGGCCATGTATATATATATAGCACTGAAATAACAAAGTGGCCTGAAAAGTCATTCTGTAACCCAGCTTTAAAGGTCCCGTGTCTTATAAATGGCCTTTTCCAGTGTTTAGCATTGTTTCCAATTCCTAGCAATGGGGGTTTAGATCAATGGGGTCTGTGTCTCTAATTCTCATTTTGACTCATCGAGTTCACGAGATCCTCCCTCACTCAACTAAGCCATTCTGATTTGACTGTTTTGCTGATGTGAGTAAGGCACCGGCCGCCCACAATCAACAATTCGCTCAACAACAGAGCGAGTGGAATTACTTCCTCAAAGGCGTTGACGTGCGCGGGTGCCGACAGACAGCAGAGAACGAGAGGGAGGGAGAGAGAGAGACATAAGCATTTACACACAACTTCCATTGTGTTTGTGTGGGGGGGGGGGGGGAGGAGAGATGGAGCTTCTCCACTTGCATATCACTGTCAAAATATCGTTGCACACGCTCCCACACACGCGCCTGTATTCCGATCCGTGCAATAACATTCACAGGGGTATATATTGTCATTTAAAACAAGTTACCAATGCATTGTCCCGTGGGATTATGCCCCCCGCGGCAAAATGTATTGGTATCCCCCCTCCTCTATCTCTCTCGGTCTGCCAGTGCAGACTGTGGGTGACTGTCACTCAAAGCGCTTATGGGCGGAGCCCAGCCCAAAACAGCTTGAAATCTTGAAGTGGAAAAATGCTGTTTTAAACCTCTCCTCGAGACACCCCAGCCGTTCCATGTATTTGTTAAATTCCACCACCAGCACACCTTGATTCACCTAATAAAGGGCTAGTTAAGTTGAATCAGGTGTGCTGGTGGTGGAATTTAACAAATGCATGGAACGGCTGGGGTGTCTCGAGGAGAGGTTTGGGAACCACTGCTTTAGAGTACTTGATTAGAAATACAAATGTGTTCCATAGACTCACAGGAATTGTGTAAAGTTGCCCAAATAGTGAAAGGAATAGCAATGTATGTCCCCTTTAATATTTCATGGGCCATAATTGATACTTCTTCAGAAATCGATAATACATTTAAAAAAAAAAAAAAAATCCATCTCTTTTCGGGTTAGGGTGGGACTTAAGGTATCCACTGAGACAGGGCATCTGTGCAATGAATTAATTTACTGTAATGCCACCCGTGCGATAGTCTGTGTGAGAAAATAAATATATTTTGCCTGTGAAGTGTGAGGATTTATGTGAAGTGAATCAATGCACCTCGCTATTCTACTTAGTTGTAGTCTATCATGTGATTAAAAACCATGTCCCCGCCTGCGTCCATACATCAAACACTAAATCCCACAATTCCTAGCGAACAATTCCATTTTCCTCATCGAGTCAAGCAATTCCCATCCCTACAAAATTAAGAGGTATTTTCAAGACTTAAAGAGTAAAGAAATGAGCCAAACCCCCAAACAAAGTAACATGTTGCAAAATAATCTTTTTCCCCCGCTATGATAAGCCTACTCTGTGACTGAAACAGTTCTCAGCATATGTTTGCTCCCCTCCAGCAGTGTAGAACAGACAACAGCTAGGGAAACTGCCAGTGCTCATTTTCATTACTGATACCTTTTTGGTCTGTCCTCAAAACACAAGGAATTTAATCTGCAAAATGCTCCACATTCCAAGATTTTTTTTTGTCTCCTCTCTGTATCCAGCAAAGCCGAGACTCTTTGAAATGTCGGGACAAAGACAGCCTGTCTTTGCTAGCTGCTGAATGTATTGGGCGTAGGCAATGTTTTGCTTGTGCAAACAGGTTCCAAACAGGCACTTGGTGAGTTCAGTGATCTCAGACCGCAGGGGTTTGTTTGAAGCTTGTTGTCCTTATGTCTGTTTCATGCCAACACTTAAGTCCCTGGTCTGGACCGTTAGTGTACCGTTGTATTGGAGCCTGATTAGTAATGTATTTCAACAAATAAGCCTTTGCTTACAATT
Source organism: Notolepis coatsorum (assembly GCF_963971535.1). Taxonomy (NCBI): domain Eukaryota; kingdom Metazoa; phylum Chordata; class Actinopteri; order Aulopiformes; family Paralepididae; genus Notolepis; species Notolepis coatsorum. The sequence continues at coordinate 122,539,374 of NC_140173.1, read as the reverse complement.
AGGTGAAATCATCATTAACACTTTCGCGGCCACTGGGGCCCGTCTAATATAATGGTTAAGGACCAGCTTTTGTAAACAAACGTGTGGCTTTTGTACAGCTAAATCTATACTTTATAGTATTGCTATCTGTATTGCTATCTGTCCATTCTCATTGTCAATTGAGTGCATAAACCGTCCCTTCAAAATGGCTTAAAGAAAAAAAAATTCATCAATAGGTTCTCATTTTATAGCGCCATGAATATAAGCTTTATAGCGGATTTGGGCTAGTATATTTTCTGGAAGGCTAGTTATAGAGCTAATAGCTGCTAACGTTATATCCAATGGCATTTCCGTTTTACAGATGCTACAGAAATAACTCAAACTGCATATGATCCGGACGATCCCAAAGCATGTATGCATGGAAGGGGGGGGACGTCGTTTATTATTATTGATTACCAATAACCGTGTTCGTCTAAGTAGCCACATACGCTGGTCGGCTGGTTGAGTATCATAGCAAGCTCTGATCGGGCTGTAATTTACGTGAAAAAGATCTTACCATGAGCCGGTGGGATCCCCCTGAGCATTTCCCCGTTATCGATCGCCATCTGGTAGATCGATATGTCCATTGGCTGATGATAAATCCCCTTATTGCATGGTGAAATCTGCGATTCGAAACGTAAGCCAAGCTACAGGCTGCAGATCCAGAATCCTGCTAACTGAAAACTCCATTGAAAGAAAACAAAGCGACTAATCCGTTCGCCCACAGGGCACATTGCAGTAGCGCGATATCGCCCCTAAGAGGATCTGGCCGGTATTGCACATTGTCGAATTCATAGAGTAGGAAAGATCTGCAGTGCCGCTCGGCGACCTTGAACAGGTTATTAAAATGGAATAAAAGCAATAACAACTTCCCACGGATATCTCCGTGATTCTGTCCACAACGCATGGATTCGAAAGCCGGATATATCCGTGCTTCGTCCCCAATGTGTTAATGTACAAAACATGCCAACAGTTGTTCTTATCAAAACATGTTTACAATTTTTTCTTTTATAAATAATAAATATCCGTCACAGTAGAAGGTACATTTTCTAAAATCAAAAAGATTGACAAGAATAAGTTCACCTCATATCAATAATGTTTTTGTATGAATTCATTTTTATACATTCGACTGGGAATTTAGGCCTAAAAGAAAAAAAATTTCGTTTCCGGTTGCCGACAGACCATGCCGATTTAGGTGCAACCCAATTTATTTGATGAGTTTTAATTTATTTATTTTTAAATTACTTTTTATTTTTTTTTATTTTTACAATAAAGTTTTGTTGCTGGTTGATTCTCCTCAGCTTCTCTCTGGTACTATAAGAGAAGATAAATATAACACTTTTAAAACCCTTTGTTTATCTTTAGATCAGACATTTAAAAATAACTAAATTATCGAATCTAAATCAAACCCCTCTTAACCCTTTATTCGCCAATGACGTGTTCCCACGTCATTCTCCGCCATGCGTAATCTGCCAATGACGCCGTAAGGCGTCTTTGAGATCAATATTTAAAAAATCTGTGATGGCAATCATATTTTACCCACGGAGTCTTGAGATCTCCTGTTGATCTGCTCTCAACTCTCCAACGGTTCAAGAGCGCCATCTGGTGGTGGATCGCCCAAACAGGAAGTGACTCGCCGGAAGTGGTGCTCGCCCATATTTCGTCCGGGCACTCGCTATCGTTAGCGGGACTCCATCTTGATACACTGGAGCCTAGTAACGGACACAGTATTTCTGACACTGGGAATACATTCCCTGAGATCCATAGATGGCCCTAGAATCAGATACCAAGAACATGCAAATGGACCATATAAAAAAAAGTCTGTAAATGTGTATTCTACGTTCTTATGGAATGAATGAGATTTTTTTTTTTTTTAAATGTTGTAATTCATTTTGAGTTAATTTTCATAATGCGATAATTTGCTGTGTAATTAATTAATCTAATTAACGCGATAAACTGACAGCCCTAATTATTATACAACCTGAAAATGGATCGCATATATCAACATCCCATAATCGCGAACTTTCTGCTCCACGCTGACCACCCAACGGTCAGAGGTAGCTGCAGTAAGTTTTAGCGTGTTTGAATATTATGATCCATATAAACTGCTGTGATCTATGTATCGCCCATACTACATGAATTATTTAACGTCGGCCACGGACTTATAAACCCCCCCCCATCCGGTCACCAGCAGATGATGAGGCATGACGATTAGGACCTTGCACAATTGAAAGTTTTAATATGACACAATCGGTATCAAACTACATTTGATGATGTAATATATGTATTTAGGGCTATAAATCATGTTCTGCAGAAAACGATAAAAACATATTTATACTTTAGACCGTATTTTAGTATGAATATGTGAATGAAAAAGTAGAACGTTGCTACATCCTAAACGATAGATACTTGATGTTGAATGGGCCATAGTAATGTCAATTTAGTAGAGCCATATGAAATCCGTTTAATTTTTTTCCAAATTCCATTTTTTTTTTTTTTAAATTCCGTTTTTTCCGTTTTAATATTTCAGAACTGTATTTTGCTTTGTACGCTCATTTTACCATCAGAAATAGTGTCTAATAAGTGGGAATGAATAAATGTCCACAATTTAATAAGATATAACAGTCCATTTAATAGGGCTGTCTTAAATACTTCGAAGCTTCGTTCGATGGGCATGGGATTCGAATATGAAAATACAATTTTATTATTAAAGAAAATAATAATAATTGTATATATTTTTGCAAAATCAACTCTGCGTCTCTTTGTTAACTACAACAAGCAAAGCAATTTAAGATGAGGTCGGCTCAAATTGACGGCTTACAATATTTCATGAAAGCAAAGTAATTTATTTTTAATTTTTTTATAGTAGACTCTATTTTTATTGCTCAATTCCGCGATTCCGTGATCGCGGATTCCATATGGCTCTACAATTTAGCAATACAATTTAAAAAGTTATAGCCCTGCAAAGAAGGGGAACATCTCCATAGACTTACAGTGGTGGCAGAGAGGGGTATAAAATCAGAATAATCCCTGGCAGATAAAGGGTTAAAAACAAAAACCCGTTTAACCTAGCCATCTATAAAACATCATGCTAAAACTGTGAAACAAACTCTCCTAAAGAAAGAAATACATGCAATAGTGCTGCTGCTTTTTATTTGGTTAAAACAACTACAAAAATTTTCATGAGAGAGAGATACCGGAGCTATGCTTGGAGCATTTATTAACGTTACATTTTCAACAAGATTGCTGCTAATTAAACACTTCATGGAAACGGGGTAATGTTATGTCGAGTTCATACGTCGTGTAGTATGAATGAACTCGACTTAACGTTACTCCGTTTCCATGAAGTAATTATAAAGGTGGCCAGCTAGCTAGCATAACCTAACGGAGGAACGACTAGCTAACGTTAGCTAATGGCTGTATCGTTGGCACTGCTCTAACAACGCTTGCAAATGGGCATCGTGGCATCTTTAGCTTTTCCTTCGTCGTTTACTTCAAACCCGAAGTACTTCCAAACAGCACTTCTGCTGTTTTCTTTATCCACAAGCACTTGCCATCTTCGGAGCTAAAAATTTTTATTTTGAGTAAATTGTAATGAACCAAATGAGAATATCAATAAAAAGATTTTTATCTTTGACTGTGAATAACACCATGCTCAAATTGACCAGACCTGAAAAATCTAAGCAAATTAATAGATGAAAGATGATTAAACAGAAGGTTTTGTAGATACAGTACTGAATTCTGCCATCCGGACACATGCAATTTGAAATATGATTATAGAATATCAGGCATAAAATGGTTATGCGATTAAAATGTGATTAATTAGATTAATTAATTACAAATCCTGTAATTAATTAGATACATTTTTTAATCGCCTGACGGCACTAAATAAAACATGAAATAAGATGTAAATGTCGCTTAGCTACAATGACATGTCCCATATGATATTATCTGGTGAGAAAATGATAGGACGGATGAAACGAGACAAGGCTTGCCTAGTTGGACCCAGTATAAGTCTATGGAGCAGCTTCAGTATTTTGTACTGAAGATTAGTGGTGATGTACCGTCACAACGTTACAATGTCACTTAGCTAGATCACAACGTTGACAAGCTGATGTGATGCATTCAGTATTAGGGATGGGCATTGGTTTTCGAATAGTCATTAAGTCATTAAATCGGGTTAGTCGCCATTGGTTTTGCCCCGCAACGATTGTGCTTACTTTTAGTCATTATGTTTATTTTTACTACTTTTTTTATGGAAACAACACTGGCGGGGACGTCATACGACTGCCAGTCACTTATTGACCTAAACTCCGGACTTAAAGAGGAGTTTAGGACCCCTACAGTTTGGTCGGGGCGCCTGCTCAGCGAGGGTAGGATCTGGAGAGAGGTAGTGCGGCCTCCCACACGTTACACTCTCCCAGTGAGAATCTGAGCTGCCAGGCTGGCTGCCGGCTGGCTGCACATGCGTTGGAGGAAAGCATGTGACAGTCTCCGGCCTCTCGGACCAACAGTAGGGGGAAGTACGCAACAACCAGGAAGGGGGTTGGGAATTGGCATAACGACTAACAGTGGGATGGGAGAAAAAAATCGAAAAAAAGGAGGGGGGGGAAAGATAAAAAAATAAATAAAAGAAATAAGAGGAGTTTAGAGTCACTTTATGCCGAGATTGGCCATCGGAGATCAGGCGGGACAGGGACGGAGACGAAGGCGGCGGCAGCAGGAAAAAACATAGAGGCAGGAGAAGCGGAATCAGATTAAGGCTGAAAAGATCTGCTTACCGTCCGGCGATCCCATCCATCTTTCTGGCAAATGCACGTTCGCTAGAGGGTAAGATGGACTATTTACGGGCGAGGGTCCGATTCCAGCGAGAGGTGAGGGACTGTAACATCATGTGCTTCACGAAGACATGGTTGAAACCAGCGACTCCGGACCACAGCGTCTCTCCCTCGGACTCCTTCACCGTCTTCCGAGCGGACCGTACAGAAGCCTCCAGTAAGAGCATCGGCGGGGGTGTCGGTCGCCTTACCAACAACGGCTGGGTAAGCCCAAAGGAGATCAAGATACTCTCCAGTTCATGCTCGCCGGACCTGGAACATCTGGCCATTCAATGTTGCCCGTTCCACATTCCCCGAGAGTTTACCGCGATCATCATGACTGCGGTGTACATCCCTCCCCAAGCGAACACCGCCAGGGCCCTGGCGGAGCTACAGGGGCATCTCAACATCCACCAGATTAAACACCCGGACGCAGCAATGATTATAGCCGGCGATTTCAACCAGGCGAATCTGAAGAAAGTGATGCCATCCTTTTTTCAGCACATCGCCTGCTCCACCAGGGGAGGAAACACGCTCGACCACTGCTACACCCCGTTCAGAGCCGGCTACAGGCTGTACCGGCTCCACCATTAGCGGGGGCTACAAGCACATCTGATCATGACTCCATTTTCCTGATTCTTGCTTACAGACAGAGATCACGTGACGCCGTCGTGTTACGTGAGGTAAAGAGATGGTCCGACCAATCAGAGGCCACGCTTCAGGACGCTCTAGAGGACGTAGACTGGGGAATGTTTCAAGGAAGCGCCAGTGACGTCAGCGAGTTCGCAGACACTGTTGTTAGCTTCATAGCAACCTTAGCTGATAGTAACGTCCCCACAAAGAAGGCGAGGGTGTTCCCGAACCAGAAACCGTGGGTGGACAGTACTACCAGAGCAGCTCTGAAAACTCGCACCACTGCTTACAACCTGGGCAGAGAGACAGGAAACGGGTCTTTTCAGGACACCAAGCCTGAAAATGTTTCTTTTTACCTGGGAATCGATACCGGTACCCAACGGTACCTTTTTTTCTGTACTTTACTCTCCCTCTCTGAAGTCTAAACTTCACAACACACAATCTAAAACCCCTTACCTCCCTCTCCCAAACCGATCTTGTATCTCAATTAGGGCTGGGCGATATGGCCTCTAAATGATATCACGATATTTTTTTTGCTCCATCACGATACACAATATATATTACGATATTTTTACATTTCCTCTAAAGCACTTAAAAAATGCTTGATTTAACCCTTTGATGGATACATTTACGCCAATATGATTATATAAACCTCTGTTGTCAAGCCTCGTCAATATAACACCCCCCCCCCCACCCCTTTCCATACTAATGGACTGGTGTCGTAGATCACTCTCCTGTGAGTGTTTCCAGGGTTAGCAGCTAACGTTAGTTAGCGGCTAACTTAGTTACCGCCTCTCTGTCTCTGGGTGTGTGTACGTGACGTAAATTGGGTGAGTGTGTGTGTGTCTGTGTGAGGGAGAGAGGAAAGTGCTGCGCTAAAGTAAGTCTCATCTCAGCCGCGGCGGCGGCTTAGAAACTGACGTGAGGTTTTGTGCAAAACATCACGATGTCCACGATATGTTTAAAAAGTGTATCGTTAATGAACTGTACCCGATATTTATTTAATATCGTCAAATTGCCCACCCCTAAACTCAATGGGACTTCCTGGTTAAATACATTAAAAAAGAATATATATATTAGGCTTGGGCGGTATCCTTTTTTTCACACCGTCAAACCTTTATGACATAATACCCCGGTGTACGGTATTTGACGGTATGACTTATTTTCATCAGCGCGGGGGGGGGGGGGGGGGGCAACCCGTGTTACCAAGTAAACAAATCATCGTCAGCTCTCAGAATGGTAGTCCCGCACCGGTAGAAGCCTGCACCGTTTTAGCGTTAGCATCTAGCCTAGCCATGGCAGACTATTTGATTCCTTAAGGGCTAGAAATTGCCTGGGTTTTGGTCATATGCTCCCGAAATGCTCCCGTTGTTTGGCTACTTCTATGTGCAGTGAAAACTACTCGAATGCTTTATAACCTAGTCATTGATTTAGTTCAGGGTAATCTAAGATTAGCCGCAGAGCTAACGCTAGTTAACGTGAGCTAACGCTAGTTAATCAAGCTCAGTAGCTCACAGAGAGAGATAAACAGCTGACAGCGGATAGTACAGGATGGTACAAATACAATAAAAAGGCGAGTGGGGGCTGTTGTGTAAACCTTGTACTCTTTAGTTCACATATAATAAGAGACTGATTATTTGCTTGCTCCACCAGTTGCTCCACAACAACACACACCAACTCTCGTCACAACGCTTTACGATATTTTCACAGCACTGTCGCAACATTACCTTAAAATGTGAACACCGTTGTGACCCACTCGCTCCACTAGACTGGTCTCGCCCTCTGCTGGCGTGTGTGTGCACTACACTCAACTCCGTTTCACTGTTATAGAAACCGAAGCGCATCTGTGATTTTGACGGTGACGGACGGTATTGATTTTCAATACCGTCGGGATTTCTAAATACCCTGGTATACCGTCATACCGCCCAAGCCTAATATATATATATATATATATATATATATATATATTTTGCAATTTGATAATTACATCATTCCAAATCGCGATTTCGATTTTAAATCGATTAATCGTTCAGCCCTAGTGGAGAGGTTGTTCATGCTGACATGGTAGAGGAGGATCATCGGTATATGGAGAGGTTGGTCATGCTGACATGGTAGAGGCGGGTCGCGTGTAGTCTTTTACCAACACACTTGCAGTTCCGCGTTCTGCAATCTGATTGGCCACTGATGTTTCTCTCTGCGCCAATCGCGTTACGCCTAGTTCTGCTCTAGGGATGTCCCGATCATGTTTTTTTGCTCCCGATCCGATCCCGATCATGTGATTTTGAGTATCTACCGATACCGATATTTCCCGATCCGATCAAAAAAATTATAATAATTTAATATTAATTTTTATTTTAAATTTTTTTTTACTTTAATTTTTTTTTATTCAACAAACATGACCATGTTCACGTCTTAAACTCATACTGAGGCCTTAGTTTTGGTTTTAAATTGCATATCATCCATTTATTTATTGTCACACAGAGCAGAAGAATTTTGCCAAAACAAACTAATAGTATCCAGCTGCAGAACGGCAGACCAGCCACACTCTCGGACCCAAACGCATTTCCTTTGATTTAATTATACATCAAATGATTTATGAAGTTAACTTTTCAGGGTGAATGTAATGTGAGAAATTGGGATTAAAAATAAATAATAATAATAATTTGGATGTGAGAGTGTGGCTGGTCTGCTGTTCTGCAGCTGAATACTATTGGTTTGTTTTGGCAAAATTCTTCTGCTCTGTGACAATAAATAAATGAATGATGATATGCAAATTAAAACAAAAACTAAGGCCTCAGTATGAGTTTAAGACGTGAACATGGTCATGTTTGTTGAATAAAAAAAAAAAATCTTTTATTTTTTGCCGATCCCGATCTTCGGAAAATCACGTGATCGGCCCCGATCACGTGATCGGATCGGGACATCCCTATTCTGCTCTACTATCCTCGGTTAATGTAATTTATACAAATGGAAGTATTGATTTTGCCGTAACGAATCATTAAAAAAATATACCGTTAACTGGAATATGTTAGTTTCTTACACATATGTTGGATTATGTAATTGGTTTGTCATGACAAACCAATATAAAATCGCGAATTAACCGGTGGTTATCCTATAGCCCTAGTTATATGTACATTTCAACAAAGTGGAGCCGCAGGGAACTTCCATAGCATACGCCTTATACATGGGACACTCTGACAACTTTGTTAACATAGCCTATCATTTCTTTTCACCTTTTTTCCAATCTAGAAAGTCTGGTTAGAAGTATATTTCCGGGAGGTGCATGATACCCCCCTCTATCGCTAGACTAAGCCAGGTAGCATAACAGTCAGGTATGTTTGCCATGTTCACTAAGTTCACACATTTCAAGCATCAAAGGTAAATATTTGATATTTGCCTCGCAATGTCGGCCTGTACGTCATTCAGGCCAGGTGTAACATGATGCAGGTGGGAGCACCAAGTTCACCCATGGGGTGGTTGTTCACTTTGTCTCAAATAAGATAAAGTTCTGTAATACGAGAACCGTTTCAATAAAGCAGTGTGAAAGAGAGAACAAGTGCCCGAGGGAGAGAACGGCAAACAAAGGATTTAGGTGAGTGATGGTGACCCATGTTGACAGTTACTTAAAGATTTTGCCTCCTCTTTTATTATTATAAATTGTATCAAATATAGTACTTGAAATTAATGCAGTCATCCATCTTAAGGTGTGGTTTGCTTCTCAGTGAAACTGCAAAATGTATTTTGCCGACTATTTACTATTTTACTCATCTAGCCTGGTGGTTCTGGTTGGTTATAGTTTTATGCTGCAGCGTTCTGTTTGTGTGTGCTTACCGGTTTGCTTAGCATAGTGTGTGTCGGGTTGTGTAAAGTGTTGTCCTATCTCCTCGACTGTTCAACATGTAAAGCAAATTCAGATATTTGTTTTTAAAACGCATTATACATGTTAGAAATATTTAAATAGTTGCTGAAAACACTAGAGAACACTGAAAATACTCTGAACTATGTAGTACTGAATTGTGGAGTTGGGGCTGGCCGGAAATCATGGCTTGATGACTCACTGGTGCATTAGCATGGTTCTCCCCCAGATTTTATAAGTAGCTCAAAGGTTAGTAGCAAAGCTAGTGCTAACCATATCTTGTATGTTAATGAGAAATGCAAACATTTGGCGCCATACTCCGTGAGGTATAGTTAAATAAAAACACAGATTTCGGTAGTCTAACCTAGTTTGCTAATTAGTCAAGCTTTCTAACCAAGTAGGATCCATTTGATATATTTGGTGGGTTATAACAAAGTTAGAACTTTGAATGGAAAAATAAAATGGCTCTTGAGCAGTACATGGATTAATAGACTTCTCTGACCATAATAATGGTTTGGGTTTTATAATGGTTATTTTAAAATGTTTTATTTTAATTATTCAAATGTGGTTGGGTGGTTAATAATGCAGTTGTCTGTGGTGTGACAACACATATATCCGACTTTAAAAGTTGTGAGGATTTACCAGGCCTCTCAACTGTTTACTTGTGATTGGGGACAAAAGACAAGGCAGACTACGTATTTGGATTTAGAAGGCAACAAAATAAGACCTGTGCAAAGCTAGAGATGGCGTGAGGGATGGAGGAAAGGGTTGAAAGGAGAGAGAGGTGTGTGCTGGCTGATAATGGGCGGGGTTCATCTAAAAGGAGAGAGAGGAGGGCGGCTAGCTGGGAGGAGGGGATTGAGAGAAACATGTTCAGAGCGTTTTTTTCTCCTCCGGCTCACATGGTTCTGAGAAGGTGAAGAGGGAGCAAAGGAATACCACGTGACATAGGGGTAAGTTGTGAGGCCCAGGTGCCTGAGCTTAATTTTTTATCTCAAATGTCAGTGCGGGTGCTTTGAAACACAAAGTACATTGAAACTCCCCAACAGGTTTCTGTAGAACTAGCTGCGGTGCTGCTAGCTCTTTAGTTCCCTGGGAATAACTTCTGCGTCTGTTTTTGAAAACACAGGGGTCGGCATCAATATGTCTGTCTATACGCCACTGTTGGTGTAGGCCACGACAGGCCTAGTCTGGGCCGTTTCATTCGGAAATTTGGTCTGAAGTCTGCATTGACTCCTCATCCCTGGAACACACCATTGGCCATTGTGAATGAGTCATTCTGTTCCCTCCCTGGTTGCCAGAGTGCTGGGGGCGAGCTGTGGACTGTTCAGCTGTGCTGTGCTGTGGATGGTGATGTGTTTGTGTCCGCTTTGACATATCGCCTGAGGGTGGGTTGAGGTTGAACTTGAAGTCTTTCTGGTGATAAGATAAGATAAGATATTCCTTTATTGATCCCCTTGGGGAAATTCAGGCATCATAGCAGCATGGGGGGGGGGGGGGGGGGGTACAGGTAGTAAAAACAACACAAGCAGTGTAAACAAATGGGTCAATATAATTTACTATCTAACTAACTGAAAAATATATTCACAATATTCACAGTGTCACATAAGGTGCAGTATGCATAAGGTAGTGTTATAATTTACTATCTACTGAAATATACATGATGTCCGACAGGCTGCCTTGCCTTGTGCTGCTAACCCTAATCCCCCAGCCAGGCTTCACCCTGCCCACCGCCGCCGCCACCACATGGGAGGAGTGGCGTTTGGGGAACATGTCATTTGACTATGATGCGTTTCCACATGAACACGTATTTATTTAGATCTGTCACCTTTTCCACAGACCGCAAATCAAGTCATGAGTTGAGTTCAGTGTGGCTTCCCGTTTTTCTTTTACCCCAAAAAGAAAGCCAAACGTCTGCTTTTTTTTGTTTTCTCTAAAGTAGGCTTTTTCTTTGACGGTGTTTAAGAGTTAAACGTGGATAGTGAGGTAATCTTAGTTTTGTTGACCTGAATGGAAAAGGTAAAGGGAGGTGTGATGCCATCAAGGGCGCTGTGACATCAGCAGGGAACCAGTGTGTCCCCTAGGACCGGCTTGTAGCAGCAGAGGTGAAGCATGCATCTACGTATGATTAGGGATGGGAATCGAGAACCGGAACCGGTTGGGAACCGGTTCCTAATTGTCCAATTCCTGGAATCGCATGCCTCCGTGACTATCGATTGCTTTTATCGATGCCATGTTTTTCCGACAGTTGCGCATTTTAAAACAATAACGTTAGCGCCAGGCATGCAGCCATAGCAGACTATTTGATTCCTTGACTAGGAAAACCTAAATGAAAACTAATGCTTTCACTGTATAAATATTCTCCCATTTCATCCATTTTAGATGATCACAATAGACTGAGGCTGCAGCTAGTCCTTTCACGCTAGCACAGCGGGGTAAACTGACTCAGGAAAAGGTGAACGAAGGTCACGGAGCGAGCAGTCACTAAATTTGTAAGGGCTCGAAATTGCGACCATTTTGGTGGGGGCTCAACAATAAATGACAATCAATGTCAAGTTGCATATTGTTATTCTAACCAGCTTAGTTCTGTTGCATTTCCAATTTATTTATTTAAAGTATAAATGTATCAGGAATCGATAAGGGAATCGATAAAGAATCGGAGCGATAAGCAGAATCGATTATGGAATCGTATCAATAAAATCTTATCAATTCCCATCCCTACGTATGATTGTGTCCTTGCCCCATGATCAAGATTTCCACAACGTTTGTTCATGTTAACCGTGAATCCAGGGACCGAAACTAAAGCCCGCCGCCCGCCAGGGGCGGTCAGTTTTTACCTTTGACGCTTGACACTTAGAGGGCTGCCCGCCGTGTGGCGTGTAATCAATCAAGTTCATAACGATACTCTTATTTTGAAAATCTGTGCGGGTCTCATTTCCGCCCCAAGCGCATCTCCAGTCATATCGATAACTTGCATAACGGTTAGGTTCGTATGATACTCTTATTTTGAAAAAAAACGTGCCAACGAGTCATATCCGCCCAGCCCTGCAGCGGGATACTATTGGCTAAGGGCTTCTGCTCGCAGTGCTCATGTCAACACAGGCAGTCTGCTCTAGAAGAGCGGACCTCCATGAGCTACCGTCAACTATTCACTTTTCGTTTAATACACATGACGAGGCATTGTCTAACGGTATCTAGCTGGCTAGCTACTGATAGCTGCTGATATCAACAAATGCTCCAGCAATAGTCGACTCGAGTGCATAATACCTCCGTTCCCCCGTTAGCTCGCGTTAGCTAGCGCACGTTAGATCGATCTGTCCCAGTAAACTAAATTGTCTTAACGTTATCTACCGGGCTAGCAGTAGCTACAGATAGCTCCTGATATCAATGTCTTATAACATTGATTGAATGCGTATTCTAGCTGAGGGCATGTTGAATGTGATTTGACAAAATAACCGTAACGTTATAAATAGGGTCCAGCTGCATCGCCGGAGAATCCTTGCATGCTGAATGTAGGGTCTAGCTGAATATAGGGTCTAGCTGCAGGGCCGGAGAATCCTTGCTGGAGCTGGAGGCTACTCAAGTATACACACAGACCGTGGAGCTGTTTGCAGATAGCAAGCATTTTGACTTATTGCGTGGTGGCGATGTCTCGCAGATAATACAACTACAAGTATGATTATATAATATATATTTTATTTAAAAAAAAATTATATAAAATATATATATATATTTTTTTTAATCAAAACAATTTTGGCAGGTAAGAAATATGCTTGGCGGGTAGACTCTTCCCATCTACCCGCCACTGGCCGGTGAGTCAAAAAGTTAATTTCGCTCCCTGCGTGAATCCATTTAGAAGTTGTGCCTTTTTGCGCCAGGCCACTCCCACTGCCGCTCTTCTGTTTTGCACAATTTAACAGTTAATTATCAGCCCTCCTTTGGGTCATGACCACCCTTTCCACAAAATCTTCTGCAAGTTTATGAATCCATTTAAACAACTGGTGCATGTGTGGAATATTGAGACATGGAGGATAACAAAGCATATCAAGATGGATCTTCCAAATGTTAATTTCACATAATGTGATTCCTTGAGTATCCTAGCAAATTATTGCATTTGCTTTAATGCAGGATTGTCGAACTCAATTACCAAGGGGGCCAAAATGACACATGACACATAATACCTAAAAAATGCAGTTTCTTTAATTTGTTGTTTTGTTTAGATTAACAATTCTAGGTTAAACGGGTCCTGGACTTGGAGATGTATCATGTCATTTAAATAAATATAAAAAAATTCTGATCTTCCGTAAGCAGGCGGAGGAGGTGGGCTTTCTGCACATGCCCTCGCTCTACCTAGGCGCCACCCCTCACCTAAAACAAGTGCAATATTTCCATATGTCATGCGCATTGTCCTGAGTGCATGTCCAAAAGGGGTTTAAGTGAAACACACGGGTCACGTATAAGCAAAGAATCTCATCTCTTTCTACCATAGCTTTCACTTATCTTGCGCAAAACAAATAATTTCCATGGATTTGATTTCAGAGTAGGCATGATGAATTGGCAATAATTCACTTGATTTTACTTTTTGTTTTTAAAAGTTAAAGTAATTTTTATTACTGAGCAGGGAAACGAGGTGCACTTAATTTCCATCGCAGGCCAGTTGAATTGTGCCGAGGAGAGGCAGCGGCCCGTTCAGTATGCGGACCGGAAGATGCCAGGTTTTTGGCCCGTGGGCCTTGAGTTTGACACAGGCTTTGTGATGAATGAAGTCGCAGGACTGTTTTCCCTTCGGTGAATGATAATTCTGAATCCGTGATCATCATTGTTTGCCTGTTGACATCTAAATTACCCGGGCCTGTGTTTGTGTTGTTATAATCGTGCTGACATTATCAGGTTTAGAAAGAGATGGAGCATTTGTTGGCCAAATTTGGACACCAATCGCATTTCTGTTCAGAGTTTGACAGCAACTTTTATATGAAAGCTTTTATTCCGGCATTTTGAAGGGGAGAGAGTGGATTGTTTTGTTAAAAAGACTGTTGTGGACTGTACAACACCCAGATACATTTTCTAGTGACATGAGTAGGCTACACATCGACAGACAATTTGTTGAGGCTATTTTACTTCAATATATCACACTCTGAGCAGGATATGGTTGGGTTTTGTGACACTCGTAAAAAGAAATCTTCAAAGACACCACCCTGTTTACACCTGTGTGTGGTTGTGTTTTTTTGTCTGTGTGTATGCCTCCTCTCTTGTTGTAGCTAGAAACACTGGCCCCTGTACTATGGCAGTTTTTCATTACAAAAAAATATTACTACTTTAGTAAGCTAAATCACAGTTGAGTCAAGTTGGTCTGAACAAGAGAAAACGGTGACTCATGAAACACACCGCTTTCAGACAGACAGTGGCTCTGGTTCCGTTATAGAGTCTCGGAACCTTTGGTGCTTTCTGGCGAACCAGCCGGCGTTCACTTGAAGTGGAAGGGGTGGGAATCACCAGTTGCATCATGATACGATACGATATCGATTCTTTGGACAACGATACGATATTTGCCGATATCACAAAGTCTCTCACGATACAATACGATACGATTAGATTCAGGTGCCTGCGATCGATATGAGATGATATCATATGCCCATTTAACACAATCAGTTATGAGACTCGCCACAGGATTTTCAAAATAAGAGTATCGATATGAATCGATCTCATTACATCGCATCGATCCGATTCGATCGTTGATAATTACATCGATGTATCGATCTGGATCGATGTATCGTCCCACCCCTAAGTGGAACCACCACCCCTCTTGTCATCAAGTGAAACCGATAGCGAAATCCACAGGGTGAAGCTGTGCTGCCTGATATGTAGTCCATCTCCATCGTAAAGGTGCCATGTGTATAATATTACATCATTTGTAATGAGGACCAAATGTACACTGACTCGACCACTTGCAAATAACGTGTAATAACCTGTGATCCTCCGTCCAAATGATTCAATATTACACATGGCTCCTTTTTAGGTTGTATCCTTTCTAAACTGCCGTTGTAGTTCTTCGGCCAGGAGCAAATATAGGGTCCAAGTCTAGTCTGACCTCACTTCTGTGTGCTTTGCATGAGTCACAGATGGTTTGATCAGAGTATGCTTGTATATCCGGGTGGCATGCCCAAAGATTTTCCTGTGTGTGAATTTGAAATGTCTAGATATGCCACCTCCTTTTTTACCTCGTGCAGATAGGCTCACCATTGATTGATTGATTGATTGATTGATTGAAAACTTTATTAACAGATTGCAGAATGGGTACAATACAGTACAGCTCAATACACACAATTGTTAAGGGGATGCAGACCAGAGAAAGACTTTCGTCTTGTTTACATCAGGGTCCCCCATTTTCAATTCATCAGGACATATATGACATACATGACATACAGATAGTCAGTACTGCTACATCTATACATTTATGACATACCAGATTTGCAAATACAGTACTGTTTGTGATACAGAAGGAGTCAGGAAAAGGGAGTATATACATTTGACGTAGAAACTGTACATTGGAGGAGGTTGGGTGGGGGGGGGGGTTGGGTACACTGGGATATTGACAACCATACTGGGTAATCTACATTGGAGGTGGTTGGGGGGGGGGGGGGGCACACTGTATATACAAGCAAAACTGTACATTGAGGGGGGGGGGGGGACAATGTACAAACAATCAAAATTGTACATTGGACTATTGACAACCATACTAGGTAAATGACTGTACATTGGAGGGGGTTGGGTTAGGATATTTACAGGGGCCAGTGTTGAATTGCAGTCTCCCGTAGGTGTCCCTTGAGAGAGGTTTTGAAAGTGGGTAGTGATCCACATTCCTTTACAGCTTTGGGTAGGGCGTTCCACATTGATGTGGCATAATTGCGAAACGTGTTTAGTCCCTTATTTGAGCCGAATCTGGGTTTAACATGATTTGTGGAGCTCCCTCTGGTGTTGTGATCGTGGTATTCACTGACCTTTGGGAAGTATTTTGACATGTACATGGGTACCTTGGTCGTGTAGTGTATCTTGTAGACCAGGCCCATTGCAAGTTGCTGTACTCTGTCGTCTACTCTAAGCCATCCTAGGTTGTCAAAGTGGGCAGGGGTGAGGTGGGTTCTAGGAGTAAGGTCAAGCAGTAGTCTGACCAGTTTGTTTTGAGATGTTTGTAATTTTGTTTTTAGCGCCTTTGAGGTGCTTTGGTACCATGAGGTGCAAGCATAGTCGTAGTACCCCTGAATGAGTGCTCCTGCCAGAGTCTTCAGGGTATTCTTGTTTACCAGAGAGGAGATCCGGTACAAGAATCGAGTTCGTTGGTTGACTTTTTTTATTACATTGGATGCCATTTTGTCACAGGAGAGATTAGCCTCTAGGATGGAACCCAGGTAGGTAATTTCATCTTTTCTTGTGACAATATTGTCACCCACTGTAACTGAGAAGCCGTCGGTCTTGCTGAGTTTGTTATTTGAACCGAAGAGAATGGACTCTGTTTTGCCCATGTGTAATGATAGTTTGTTATCAGCGAGCCATATGCAGATTCTGCCTAGTTCCGAGCTGAGGGTTTTTTCAACCTGTAACTTGTTCTTGTCAGAGACCAGCAGGGCTGAGTCGTCCGCAAACAGGAACAAGTTGCAGTCACAAGCTGACGACATGTCATTTGCATAAATTAGGAACAGTAGCGGTCCTAGTATGCTTCCTTGTGGAACACCACAGCTCACTGTGAGGGGGGGGGATAGGGTACCGTTTACCTCCACCATCTGTTCCCTCCCCTCAAGGTAGGATTGCATCCAGCTCACTGATAGACCAGCGTTTCCGTTAGCCGGTAATTACCGGTTTTTGACCGGCAAAATCTGTTGAAGTCCGACTTATTTAATATCTCCGGTCTTAATGTCCGGTGAAAATAATTCCCTGAGTCTAAGCACAATTTGATTATTTGAATTGTATTAAAATAGGCTAAAATTAAATAGCCTATGCGATGAACGAAACGATCATTACATTTGTTTCCTCGTTGCTTCTAATAATGACAACGACGTTGTCAGCGAGAGCTTAGTGCTGGGTGTGCGAGTGCATGTGAAGCTGCAGAGCCAGAGAGGCAACGGCACAATGCAGTATTCCATCAGTACTCCAATTCGGCCATTTTCAGCCAATGTTGGGTGGGGGGCGCTGTTGTGCGGTTCCCAGAAAAGAGCCAATAACAGCTGAATGAGCTTCTCTGCAGCGCCATACTCTTTGCAAATAAGTTGTTGCGAGGTGGAGAGAGTCGTCACGCAAACCACGATAATGTTGCCGCCTCTCTGCTTTCTCAGTTCTTCGCTTGATATAATTAATACAAATGTCCAATATAACGGAATTCGTTAGCTCATAAAAATGTGATTATAACAGACTGCTGTTTACTGTCGGACCGACTGCCCACATACGCGGTCTATTTTAGTTCAAGTCAGCAGCAGCACGGAGTATCGAGGGACTTATTTTATTTGGAATATATTAATTAATGACTGTATACGCAAAAGTAGCCTAGTTTTAAGTAATAATATTATAAATCTACATGCCTTGAGGATGACATTCTTTATTCTAAACTATGACCGGAATTAATCTCATTTGTCCGGTAGATTGAAATCTTGCAGGTCACGGAGACCGACAACAATTTTTTCTAACGGAAACCCTGTGATAGACTATCAAAACCAATTGCTTTTAGCTTGTCAATCAGAATGGAGTGATTGACCGTGTCAAAGGCCTTTTGTAGGTCCAGCATGACCATGCCGCAGTATTTGCCTGCGTCCACCTCTTGTTTGATGTGGTCATTCAAATAGAGAAGGCATGTGTCAGTGGAGTGGGATGTTCTGAAGCCAGATTGGAATTCGTAGATTAGATTTTTTCCGCTAGGTACTTTTCGACCTGTTCGTAGACTATTTTTTCCATGACTTTCGAGATGGAGGTGAGAATAGAAACAGGGCGGTAGTTGCCTGGGTCTAATTTGCTGCCCTTTTTGTGCAGAGGGGTCACCCTCGCAATTTTGAAGTCCTTGGGGACGTGTCCCTGTTTTATGGAGAGGTTTATTATGTGTGTGATGATTGGGGTGATGGCG
This sequence comes from Notolepis coatsorum, assembly GCF_963971535.1. Lineage (NCBI taxonomy): Eukaryota > Metazoa > Chordata > Actinopteri > Aulopiformes > Paralepididae > Notolepis > Notolepis coatsorum. Next base: position 122,520,944 of record NC_140173.1, on the reverse strand, counting down.
GCTGCTGAGTCTCTGAGGAATTTGGAAGGGATGTTGTCGTGGCCAGTGGCCTTGTTAGGTTGGAGGGCGCTCAGTTTATTGAGTACCTCATCTGTTGTTACCATTTCCATTACCATATGTTTGAGGCTAACCATATGTTTGCATTAGTGGGGTTTTGTGTGCCGTGGTGGTTTCTTCTCTTAGTAAGTGAAGGGTCACAATTTCACCTACACTATATGTTAATACAGTTCTTTCTCCATCTGTCCCCACATTGAGTCAATGGTGTGTCATCAAGGTGAATGAAGGCATGGTTTGTTATTACCCCTGCTGGCGGAGTTTAGTCATTATTTACACTGGTTACCCTGTAAACCCATTCACTGAGCAAAGGTCCTTTGCACATAGCTGAGTCATGAACTGCTAATCTCTAATCTCTCTCAATTAGACTGTTTAGCACTCATTCAGTGCGTGTGTCTCTCTCTCTTTCACTCTCTCTCCCCCCAACCCATGTACATCTCTCTCTCTCTCTTTCTCTCTCTCTCTTATCTCTCTCTCTCCCCCCACCCATGTACATCTCTCTCTCTCTCTCTCTCTCTCTCTCTCTCTACCCATGTACATGTAAGAATACTCAGTGAATACCATGGTCCGTGAATACCGTGACCACAACACCAGAGGGAGCTCCACAAATCATGTTAAAACCAGATTCGGCTCAAACAAGGGACTAAACACATTTCGCAATTATGCCGGAACGCCCTACCCACAGCTGTAAAGGAATGTGAATCACTACCCACCTTCAAAACCACTCTCAAAGAGCACCTACGGGAGACTGCAATTCGAAACTAGCCCCTGTAAATGTCCAAACTAAACCCCCTCCAATGTACAGTTTACCCCCCACCCCCCCCCCCCCCCACCAACCACCTCCAATGTACAGTTACCCAACCACCCCCCACCCCACCTACCCAACCTCCTCCAATGTACAGTTTCTTCCCCCTCAAATGTACTCTCTTTTTAGACTATTTTTGTACTCATAAACAGTACAGACTTATATCTGGTATGTCATAAATGTCTAGATGTAACGGTACTGTCTACCTGTATTTCATCTATGTCATATATGTTATGATTAATTGAATATGGGGGACCCTGATGTAAACGAGACGAAAGTCTTTCTCTGGTCTGCATCCCCTTAACAATTGTGTGTATTGAGCTGTACTGTATTTACTGTACCCATTCTGCAATCTGTTAATACAATTTTCAATCTCTCTTTCTCTCTCTCTCTCTGCTTTCCTTTGCATCCTCCTTCACACTATGTTGAAACATGCAGCTGGGGCCTCACAGATTGTAGCTGTCGCAATCCGGTCTCATCTCACTGTATCCATATTCCATAGCCATGTTTATTTTGTTACCATTAGTGTTTGTCTCTTAACTCATTGGACGCCAGAGATCGCTGTGGGCGTATGGCAGTGTGTGCCAGTGCTGTAATGAAATGGGGGTACATGCCGGTGTTTGTAGTACTAAAACTATATTAAATATTATAGCTATGGATCTAATGATATTGTCGATTTGTTATTGAGTTTCTTCTGGTCAACATGCAAAAAAACTGATAATTTTCTCATCAAGACATTCCCGTTTTATACCGTGGTGAATATGAGTATAGTTTTAGAGTAATTCTGTGTAATCCCAGGAAACTCTGCCAAACAGTGTTTTACTGCTTTTCACTATAAATCGTGCCATTCCTCGCCTGGATCAATAATCAATCTGAAATCAACGCTAGATTATCGGTATTATGTTTCATCATGGATGCATGAAAGGGGGGCCGCCCCTCCATGCTTTGATCGCAACCAACGGAACACGCCACACACACGCTCCGATCGCGGGGAAAGAATTATCGGATCAACGCAAGATTGATAACGTATAGCCCTTAGTCTATGATGTACTGCAAAAAGAATAATTAGGGATGCCCCGATCACGTTTTTTGCTACCGATACCGATCACTATCGCCTATTGATGCACGAAATATCGGCCGATATGGCAGTTTTTTTACACATCGGTATCGGTCCAATATCAAGATAGGGCCGATATGGGCAGATATAAAAAGAAAAGTGTATTTTTTTTCTTTTTACATGTTTAGCCTTAACACATTGGGCGCCATGGGTTATATCCATCAATATACCCAGTCTGCCACCATTGAAAGCCTATGGAGATGTTTACCTTCTTTGCAGGGCTATAACTTTTTTTATTTTATTGCTATATTGACATTACTATGGCCCATTCAACATCGATTATCTATCGTTCAGGATGTGGGAACGTTATATTTTTTCATTCATACATTATTGTCTTAATACAGTCTAGAATATAAGTGTTTTTAAACAGTTTAGCAGTAATTCCAAAAACGAGTTATAGGCCCTGATGCATATGATAGATTATCGATTGGCGTTTCTTTCCTATACACGCTATATAAAAAAATTCAAATGTATAATCGGTATACATTATGCTTCATCATGCGTGAAGGAAAGGGGGGGGGGGTCGTTTATAATTCCTTGATCGTCAGTAACGGCTTTATTTAGTATGGGTTGATATATTGATCAGATGGTTTGCAGTGAAATTAATAAATAATCAAGCAGAAAATAATGTTAGTGTCCTCTTACCGTTCGCCGATGAGACTGGAGGAGAAATATCCCAATTATTTGATGCCGATCTCCTACATCCATTTCCGGTTTGTATGGCGCAATAAATGCCGAAATCATATCTATTAAGTTTAGAAAGCGATCCAAATGCACTATAGTGTTTGTCTGGAGTCCCGTAACAAGATGTGACTGCCGGAGGGATTTCCTCGACGCACTGATCGGCACTTCCGGTTTTGGCGAGACTGTAACTCGCCCGACCATCCACCAGGCGGCGGTATTGAGGCGTTGCAATCTCATACAGGGTCTCGCTGGAGTCCGGAGGTTGGCTGGATGAATTATGAATGCCATGGTGAAAAAATTTAATATTGATCCCAAAAACGGCGTAAGTCGTTCTTGGCGTTCAACGCATGGCGGGCAAAAACGGCGTAACTCGTTTTTGGCGCAGGATGTGTTAAATATCAGTCATTTCTGAAAATAAGTTACAAAAAAAAAAAAAAATCGTTTTGGAAAATAGCTCTTTATTTGATTATCAAAGTGTTTTCTATACAGAGATATCGACATCGGTAAATATCGGTATCGGCCAGAACAGCAATATTAATATCGGTTATCGGTATCGGCCACAATTTTCACATCTGTGCATCACTATATGAGCCATATCGGCCGATACACTGCCGATACAGATCGTTTTTGGTTTTGTTATATTGTAAAAACTAGGATTTGGGTTAATTAATATTTATTAAATAATTTAATTATTAGTAACCTATACATAATAAAAAAGACTGCCGTTTGAAATCGAATTGAGCTGAATTCAATGCATTTGAACCATTTGCATGTATTATCAGCGCCAAGCTGCCAACACACAACAAGTCGAAATTCTCCGCTCTCTCTGCAAGCAGCGTCTGTCTGCAACGCATGACTGAGGATAAACGGGGCCACCGTGGACTGGGTGAGCAGCTTCAAGTACCTGGGGGTCCACATCTCAGAGGATCTGACATGGTCAACACACATAGACACAGTCGTAAAAAAGGCGAAGCAGCGCCTCTACCACCTGAGACAGTTAAGGAAGTTCAGAGTATCGGGGAAGATACTCCAGTCTTTCTACGCCGGAGCTGGAGAGAGCATCTTGACTGGAAACATCACTGCCTGGTATGGAAACAGCACGGCACAGGACAAGAAGGCCCTACAGAGAGTGGTGCGCTCTGCCGAGCGTACCACGGGTATTGCACTACCTCCCCTGCAGGCTCTATACAACAAGAGGTGCAAATCCAGAGCCTGCAGAATAATGAAAGACCCTCACCACCCCAATAACAGCCTGTTCCAGCTGCTGAGGTCAGGCAGACGCCTGCGAACACCAGCTACTAGGACAGAGAGGCTTCCAGGCCATCAGAGCCTTGAACAATGAACACTGAGGGTCACAGAACACTGAACTCTCCACACACAAGCACACATTAGCACGCACACGACACGCACGCTGTGCACGCTCGCACACTAGCAGCCACTTTAACATGAGAAAGCACTCACTCATGCTGCACACGCCCACACTTATGGCCACAAAGGAAAGGTCACTTTAAAAATAGTATAGTAACAGTGTATTGCACTACCAAGGGACCTAGCATGTCCTTCATGCTCTGTAAATAACTATGTACAAATACCGTGATGTCCCACTATGTTACCTGTTTATTGCACAATGTTGTTTATTGTTTATTGGATTCCATTATATGTTGTACTACTGTATTGCACATCGTTGCGGGCAAGACCACCCGCATTTCATTGTATACTTGTATGCCGTGACAAATAAAACTCTTGATTTGACTTGACTTGATGTGACTGGAGCCACTGTCTGTGTGTGTGACTGCTTTGGCCCAATCACATTCCCCCACCGGCAACCTGTGGGTCTGCGAATCAGAGCAGAGTAGGGCGGTTCTTCACGCACTGCAAGCTTGGTTGTCTGAACTACCTGGGGCACTGTAGCGTATGGGTTAGCCGGGCTCCGTCGCCTCGAGTCGACTACACAGTAAGTAAAACGTACTCTCATGCTCGCTCACTCGCACACACGCGCTCTCTCACGCTCGCACACACACACACGCTTACTCACTCGCTCTCTCTCACACTCGCTCTCTCATTACAACTCCGCTGAGAGTTGTCTTTCTGTTATGTTTTTTCGTGCGCGTCATCGATCGGTTTCCGCGATCGGCAAGTAGCAAGCATTATCGGAATTCCCCGATCTCATATTTATACTGATTATCGGCCGATACCGATCGCTGGCCGATCGATCAGGGCATCCCTAAGAATAATCCAATTATCTGATCGCCATTCCAAGTACTGATCACAATCGTGTTTCCAGACACCAAGTCACATAGTTTCAAATGGAGTGCAATAGCGGCCGCAAGGCGTTAGGCGGCGGTATTGGACTTTTGCGATCTCAGACCATCCCCAGTGATGAGACACAGCTGCCTGCATGTTTATGAATGGAAATAGCGAATGAAAGGAATAACGATCCAATAACGAGTATACTCGTTGTTGGCAGTATTCGATTGGCAGGCTATAACGAGTTAAACTCGTTTTTGGCGGGGAGTGAGTTAACATTCAAAATTGCTATAGATTATTTGGTCAGATCGTGCTGGTGACCTCAGCGGGAGTGTCCTCCGAGCCATAGGCGGCCCAGCTTAAAGCCCATTATACCGGGGCTTGTTTTTGCTGGCCTGGATGAGGTGAGCTGAGGTAGTGGATGTGGGCTCTGTCTCCCTGCCAACTCACCGAGCAGCCAGTCAGGCGGTGTGTTTAGCTACTGCCGCTGGCCAGGGATCTGCTGGCTGGGCTGGACTGCCTGGCTGCTTTCCCCTCTTGACAAGCCGGGTGGGGCTGAGCAGTGCTCGACAGTGACCCTCTCCGCCTGTCTGATTTATAAGTTCCTCCTGGCCCTCACTCTCTCCCCCTCTATCTGTCCCCCCCTCTCCCAGCTCCAGCCTTGGCCTCCAGATGAACCCTTCATTCCCCGCAACACTAGCAGAGCCACCCTGTGTCGATCGCTCTGTAAACAAATGCGGGTTATGCAGTAGATGTGGGTGGTTTGCGTTCATCTCCCTGTTGATGCTGAGCTCTGACGGTAGACAGAAGACTGACAAGTAGAAGGTAGAGGACTTACAGGGTAATTCTGGATATCTCTTAGGGCTGCTAGATGATGGTGAATATCATAATCATTCGATATTGAGATTGCGATTATTTAACAGTTACTCGTTGACCTTCCAAAACCACATGAATTTATTGAACTTAATCAAATCTTAATTTATTTGTAAGGCACACGTTAATGTCCCCATGGGCCGGACACGTCTTCTTTAAATGAGTCAAGAAGAAACATCACAATAAATCGAGAACAAAAACAAAAAACACCATGAAATCCAAAATAAATGTAAAATTAATAAATGCAACACTCCCAGACATACCCCAGCGAAGGTAAGGAAAAACCTCACAAAAAACCTAGCAACAGGCAATGTTGAGGAAAAACTGTCGGTGATAGTAGTGTTGCTATACTTGAACTCACTATAGATTAAAATGAGCTGATAGCCAGTTCTGTACATATTGTCAGGCCAGAGATATAAACTACTGTGCATGCTCCAGCTTCCAGCTTCACAAAGAACTACAGTGAGGCAAACAAGGGCAGTCAACGCCAGTCAAAGTTTGCCACTCCTACCAAACACACAAGGAGCGGGGTTTCCCCCCAGAAAAGTGGTTTAGCCCGGTGGTAAACCCGCCAATTTCTTTAGTATTTTTTGACGGGGCTGGCGAAGTTTTTAAAAGCTCACTGGAAACTTGAAAATATGACTACTTAATGTGAATGTTATAAATACACAATTTATTCAACACACTTTTTTTTTTCTATCAACAAAACTGTTTTCAGAAATATTCTGTTGCTAGGAACAACTTTATCCCCTGTTTATTTATCCTGTCGGCAACCAAGGAAACTATACAAAAAAGTGATCGCCACTGTGTAGCGTGTGAACGCATATTGGTGCCAAGTGTGGAAACGTTCAGTTCGGCCGGCATCCATCTCCTCGTTTATGACCATATGTAATTTAACTAGGTAATTACTTCTGATGTCAGAATTCTGTGATTTGTTGCATTGTTAACTAGCTAACATGATTTGATATATCGGTTGATGTATATTTCCTCAGATAGCTGCTATATTTATATAATTTGAATACAGGCTTCAATAGAACTGCCACCAAAGTGTGGCACCAAGCAAAGCCTCGAACACTGGTGTTCTTTCTGACTGTTGACCCTTCCTAGTTTCATTGTCGGCAACTATATTACTGATAATATACAAAGGGGCCTATTTATGTGAATGTGTATGTAAAGTTAGAACAGTCTATAGCGCATATAGTCTTAACAAAGAATCTGAGAACAATGTACAGTCTTGGAATGCGGTTTTCAACAACAAAATAAATAAAATAAAATGTATATATTACAGCCATGGAAACTTTGAAAGCAATTAATTGGTTCTAGTATCGTATGCTCACTCTGCTGTAGAGCCATGTTCACTCTGCTGTAGAGCCATGTTCACTCACTCTGCTGTAGAGCCATGTTCACTCACTCTGCTGTAGAGCCATGTTCACTCACTCTGCTGTAGAGTAGTGTTGTCACAATACTGGAATTTTGAACTTCGATACATACCTTGAAAAGTATCGATATTCGATACCATTTTCAATACCACAGGGAAACATTTTAAATTTTAAAATGTAATATTTTTTTTATGTATTTTATTAAAATAATTAACTAAATTTAGCTTTAGTTGCTGCTCCTCAGCTTCTCTCTGGTACTATAAGAGAAGAGAAATATAACACTTTTAAAACCCTTTGTTTCTCTTTAGATCAGACCATAACTAAATTATCTAATCTTTTGAAATTAAGTAAAGTTAATAGTTCTGCGTGTTAAGCATAACAGCATCTAAGTTAATTTACTTCTGACCATTATAGTCAAAGTATTTTCCTATGAACTGAAACTCATAAGATCACATAACAAGGCTAGCATCATTGGCATTCAGTTACAGCTATATTGGCCAACGTTAGCAAGCTATCTAGCCAGCTACTGCACCATGAACTGCCAGCCAGCTAGCTGTCTACCCTTAACCCACAATACAACAGCTATCCAGCCAGCTACTGCACTACGAACTACCAGCTAGCCAGCTGGCCACCCACAATCCACAACACCAACCAACCGTACAAAATACGGTCTCCGCCAATCACATCGATTTGTACAGTTAGTTAGATAGCCACTCCATTGCTAATTAAAAGGTAGCCACCACAGCCCGTATTAGCTAGCTACAGTGACTAGGTAGCTAACGTTAGCCAACGGAATAACGATAGCTAGCTAGCCAACAGCTGCAAAAACGAACGCCAATGATGTTATCAGCTGTTCATATTATGAGCTATCAGTAGCTAGCCAGCTAGATAATGTTAGACAACGCCACACCTCGTGTATTAAACTAAAGTTAGTAGTTTACTGAGCCATTTTGTTTAATGGTTCAGTGATGTTGAAAGAGGAGCTGTCACGACAAGTTGCCGGAGGCTCTGCACTTGGAGTGAATGAGAGGATTTGTTGACGAGACTGGTCTGTGAGGGGGAGGGGGATGGGCAATGCGTGCACTGCAGCCAGCGTGTGTGTGCCTGTGTGTCAACAACTTGCTGTAGGAGAGAAGACGGCGAGAAAGCCAGCTGGTATCGATAGTGCAGAAAGTATCGATATTGCGGGAAATGAGTATTGAAACTGTTTTAAATATTCAGAATCGATATGTATCGAAAAATCGATTTTTGACAACACTACTGTAGAACCATGTTCACTCACTCTGCTGTAGAGCCATGTTCACTCACTCTGCTGTAGAGCCATGTTCACTCACACTGCTGTAGAGCCATGTTCACTGCCGTCTCGCTCCTGCAAGTTGACTGCCACTCACGTCTATGCATATAATTATGTTAAAATAGCCATAACCGGTTTTAACTTAGTGTTCTGTCTAGCTAGCCTTATTTCGGGGTCAATCATCCATGACCATCCATCCACACTTCTGCTTGAAGTAACGTTAATGTTATCAATATACACTGTTAGGCTGGGCTAACGTTGTTGACATTGTTAACGTTATTGGTTAGCTAATGTTTCTAGACATGGAAGTTGGATCTGGTGATTAGGAGCGACAAGTGTTTCATAGAGCTGTCCCCAAGCCTGTTTTTGGGATTCGGACATTCGCCAGGGTTTTTCGAACGGACGTTCGAACCATCGTTTTTAATCGTGCAAAAAATGTGCTCCTAAAATACTTTTTCTGGTTCAGTACTGTCGAGTCTTAGCACACATTTATGCATATAACGTAGCGGACGGTAGCGCATATTGCTGCGGTTATTAAAAGTACTGGCTAGTGGCTACATACTGGTCACGGGAGGCTTCAATAACGTTTGGATGATAATCCATTTTGTGAATCCATTTGTTGAAAACATCTTTGTTGGCCGACGGCTCCTGCTATCTTAACGTTAGCAAGCTAAAGGGCTGCGCTCTGCATAGCTTAATTAACGTGCATAACATGACTTACCTGTGTAATGTTAAGTAACTTGTGTTCCGCTGGGAAAGCATCAGCATCACTGCATACACTTGCTTTAATCCAAACGTCCATTCAGAAACGTATTATGAAATATGACTGGTGAGTGTGAGTCACTCAACTCTCTTTTTTGCATGATGATTCATTTCCTGATACGACGGTGACCCCTCCTCATCTCACTAGACTATGTTGTTGTCGCGCGTGACTTTAGAATTATTGTAAACGCAACATAGTACTGTGATATATATATATATTTTTTTTTTGATCTTTTTCCCCCTCCATTTTCCTCCGATTTTCTCCCATCCCAATGTTAGTCGTATGCCAATTCCCAGTCCCTTCCTGGTCGCTGCGCACTTACCCCCCACAGTCAGATCATCTGGGAGAGTGGAGGCTACCACGTGCTTCCTCCGACACACGTCCAGCCAATCACCGCTTCTTTTCACCTGGCAGCGCGGATTCTCATCGAGAGGGCGTAGCGTGTGGGAGGACCACACTATCCCCCTCAAGTCCTATCCGCGCTTAGCAGGCGCCCCGACCGAACTGTAGGAGTCGCTGTTTACAACGACCCGGACCCACCCCGCCAGCTTCTCCCACCCTCTAATACAGCCAATTGTATTAGTGCAGACGGCCAGCCAAGCTGGTGACAACCCCGGAGCTGTGAGCTGGATTCGAACAGGCGAATCCAGCTCACAGCTCCGGGGTTGGTGACGAACGCAATCTCCGCTCGGCCACCTAACCGCCCCAGTACTGTGATATTCTGATATATATCACATGCTGATATATATTTTTCACGTAAAAAAAATAAATAAATAAAAGCGGAAGTTCGAACCTATTAATTAAGATTTGAATGCCAACGTGACGAAGGTCTGAACGGTCAAACGTTTGGGCTGAGCCCTAGTGTTGCAACATCATTATGCACACACAATGTTTCAAGTTTCTTTAATAGTTGTCATACAGAAGTACAGAATACTTTCATACAAAATGCTTCTTACTGTTACGCTCCAGAGACTGTGCTAGACAAGATAGTATCAAATAACATAGTATAGCATGTAATTTAGAAGAAGAAAATGAGGTCACAGTGTTCGGTATAGACATATGTACAATGTTCTGAGTTACCATATAATATACAATACTATGCAGTGTACTAATGTACAGTACTATATAGTGCAAAGCAGAAATGGGATGAGGTACAATTTACAGTAAGGTGTACGAGTTGTAGTGCAATCCTTCATCAATAAATATAAAGTGTGTGGAGTGGGTGCTACAGTGTGTCTGTTTAAAGTGCGTGTGGATGTGTGTGCTATGTGCGTTTGGTGGTTGTTGTTGTGTAGTGTTCATTGTTCGTTTAGCAGTCTGATGGCCTGGGGATAGAAGCTTTTTCTGAGTCTTTCTGTGCTCGCCTTGAGACTCCGGTATCGCTTGCCTGACCGCAGCAGTTCAAAGAGGCAGTTGTTCGGGTGACTGGAGTCTTTAATGATTCTCTTAGCCTTGCCCTTGCAACGCTTGTTGTAAATGTTCTGGAGGGTGGGGAGCCCCCCTCCAATTGTGCGTTCGGCTGAACGTGTCACTCTTTGTAGTCTGCTTCGGTCTTGTGCAGTGCTATTCCCAAACCAGGAGGTGATGTTGCCAGTCAAGATGCTCTCTATTGTACATGAGTAGAAGTTCTTAAGGATCTTCTGACTGACTTGGAACTTCCTTAGGCGCCTGAGGAAGTAGAGGCGTTGTCGTGCCTTCTTCACAACACTGTCAATGTGTGTGGTCCATGTCAAGTCCTCGGATATGTAGGCTCCGAGGTACTTAAAGCTGTTGACTCTCTCAACCGGTGCCCCGTCGATGCTGAGGGGGCTGTAGTCCTTGACCCCCGACCTCCTGAAGTCCACAATCATCTCCTTTGTTTTGCTGACGTTCAGGGAGAGGCTGTTATCCTGGCACCATCCCGCCAGGACCTTGACCTCTTCCAGGTAGGCCCTCTCGTCGTTGGCAGAGATCAGGCCCACCACCACTGTGTCGTCAGCAAATTTGATGATTGTATTGCTACTCCGCTGAGCCACACAGTCGTGTGTGTACAGGGAGTAGAGGAGGGGACTCAGAACACAGCCCTGGGGGGCCCCTATGTTGAGGGTGATGGATGAGGAGGTGCAGTTGCCTGCTCTCACCACCTGGGGTCTGCCAGTCAGGAAGTCCAAGACCCACTGGCAGAGGTCATAGTTCAAGCCCAGGTCCCTGAGCTTGGCTATGAGTATGGAGGGGACTATGGTATTGAATGCCGAGCTGTAGTCGATGAATAGCATTCTCACATAGTTCCCCTGCCTCTTGTCCAGGTGTGATGCTGCTGTGTGCAGCACATGGGCTATGGCGTCCTCCGTGGACCTGTTGGGGCGGTATGCAAATTGCAGGGGCCAGGGGGTCCATGTTGATGGGGAGGGAGGAGCAGATGTAGCCCTTTACTAGCTTCTCAAAGCACTTCATGGCTATGGAGGTGAGAGCTACAGGGCGGTAGTCGTTGAGGCAAGCAGGCTTGGATTTTTTGGGTACAGGGATAATAGTGGACTTCTTCAGGCAGGTGGGGATGACAGCCTGTTCTAAGGACAGGTTAAATATGTCAGTGAATACCGGGGCTAGCTGGTCGGCACAGACTTTTAGGACGCGGCCGGGGATGCCGTCCGGACCTGCTGCCTTCCTGCTATTCACTTTTTTAAAGGTCCGCCTCACCTCATGCTCTGTTACCCTGAACACTGAGTCTCCATCAGCAGCAGACCCCCCCCCCCCCCTTTGCCGTGGCTTGTGGGCTGGTGTTGTTATTACCAGCATCAAACCTCGCATAGAAGGTATTGAGGTCATTTGCTAAGGAGATGTCACTGTTCAGTTTGAGGGAGGCGCCTTTGTAGTCTGTCATCGTTTTGAGCCCCTGCCACATAGCTCTAGAGTCAGCTTGTTCAAACTGGAGTTCAATTTTATCCCTGTAGCGCCGTTTGGCCTCTGTCACTGTCCTCCTTACGTTGTATCGCGCCACCTTGTGGTCATTCATGTTGCCTGCCACTAGGCCGTCGTTGTATGCTTTGGTGCGCTCTCTCAGAGCTTCACGGACGGATTTGTCTACCCAGGGTTTTTGATTTGGGTAAACTCATTTTGGTAGTGGGGATTGTTTCTTCCACCAAAGTACAAACATAGTCCAGCACTGTCTCCGTGTAGACATTAATGTTATCTGTGTCGCGGAACACGTTCCAGTCTGTGCAGTCAAACGCAGCCTGGAGCGTCTCCTCAGACGTCAAATCCCATTTCTGCACCTCTCGCGAGACTACAGGAGTGCTTTTGATTCTCTGTTTGTACTTTGGTGAAAGGAAAATGGACGCGTGATCTGATTGACCAAAGTTACTATCAGAATGAGCCTTGTAGCCACCCTTAAATTGCGTGTAACAGTGATCTAGGATGTTACCGCCTCTGGTGTTGCAAGTCACATGCTGATAGAAGTCAGGTAATACCTTTCTCAGATTGGCGCTATTGAAATCACCCAGCACTAAAATGGCGGCGTTAACGTTCGCCGCTTGTATTCTATTTACCTCGTTGTGGAGTCTGGAGAGCGCGACGTTGTTACTGGCTTGCGGTGGAATATACACTCCGATCAGGACGATCGCCATTAACTCCCTCCGGAGGAAGAAAGGACGACACTTGATGGTTATATATTCCAGGTCTGGGCAGCAGTGGTTGGATAATTCCTTCACGTTAGTTGGATCGCTCCAATTGTTGTTAAACATGAAGGCGATACCTCCTCCAATGAGGGTAAGAACACTGATCTCAGACCTGCTCTTTTCTTATAGTGCGTTCACGTTTTAACCAACGGATGTTGCTGGTGACTGAGCTTTCCAACCAAGCTGTCCCACACTGTAACTAGTTACATTTCTTTTATAGTTATATAAATAAAAATGTCCCGGATGCTTAGGCCTGGTGGGGGGTCAATTTAGGCCTGGCGGGGGCTCAACTTAGGCCTGGCGGGGGCCGGGGGGTCAACTTAGGCTTGGAGGGGACTCAACTTAGGCCTGGCGGGGGCTCAACTTAGGCCTGGCGCGCCGCCAGACTTGCAGTACACTGGGAGGAAACCCTGAGTGGGCCGAGCATTGACTTCTGGTTACTCTGTCACCTGGTGAGGGAGAGTGGAAAGCTGATCGAGAGACATGATGGAGATATGGGGGAAATGAAAATGACCTGCTCAATTTGAGTGATAAAGCTACCGTGTCATTATGGTGTCAGGTTCTACCAGATTAGCAGAGATGGCTTTGTCCACATAGAGGAAATCAATCACTTATGTTCAATCCGGGAAACGTTAATTATGTTGCATCGTGGTGGAATTCCTTCTTTAATTAGGGGCAGTGTGTTTGGCAACCAGACTTGAACAACAAGGAGGGGAGAGTGGTCAGGGCAGTGTGCTGCAATATTAATGCTGTATTTAAGATGGCATAGAGATTTGAATGCTCTGAGTTATTTTTGTTTTCAATGTTAAAAGGATATAATAACTGGAATGTGATGGTCGGTTGGTTGATTCTTGAACCTCTGCTTGGAGGCCTAGTAGGGCTGGGCGATAAAACGATAACGATAATTATCGCGATATATTTTAATAATCGATATCGATGGATAATAAAAAAAATATCTTTTTTTTGTGACCTGCAACAGGGCAGCAGTGGACAGACTTGTCTTTCTTGCCTGCAACTTAAAGTATTTGCTTGTCCAAATGACAATACTGACCAAATTGAGATTTATTTTTCTCTTGTCCATTTATTTTGTTTGCTTTCTAATTTAAAATACAGTTTGAAACCGTCTGTACACAGTAGCAGTGTTCGAATTATGAGGGGGCCAATGGGGGCTCAGCCCCCATAGCTAGAGTCTGAGCCCCCATAGTCAAGACCCCCTGTGGGGGTCTCTCAAAAAATTTATATATATTTTTTTTTTTTTTTTTTTTTTTTTTTATATGTACGAATTAGTATTATTTATGTTACCTAAATAAATGGTTAATAGATCATATTTTTCTTTTCAGTTTTTAAAAGAACTGAGTAATTAATGTTGTGGAATAGGCTGCATTTCACCTCCAAGCCGCTATGTGTCGCCCATGAGCGTCGCCCATAAGTTTAGCGCTACTCCAACCTAGTGAAGAAGAAGCAGCAAGCAGCTGCTGTAAACAGAAGGCTGCCGGTCCGTGTCCTACAACTGAAAACATAAACACTAAACAGTACGCCACATGCCGCCAAAAAAAAGGCTCAACCCGCCGCAAGGCTGTACAAAGCTGGACAGCTTTGGTTTTATAAAAAGGCCAAAGACTGACGCTGTTAGTGCAGCAGCTAGCAGCGCTACTGTCACTGAAGTTGACACTGCTAGTGCTAGTACTAGTGTTAGCTCTGCTGCTCCTGTGCGCAGTGCAGCTGTTATTGTTAACGCGCCGGTTGGCGTCTAGTTTTTTACCAAACGGTTCGTGCGTTTTGCTAATCTGATTGGCCACGCACGTTTCTGGTCATGTGACATGTGCGCCCAATCGCGTGACGAGCAGTGCCTTAGCCCATTTCCGCGTCGAACAGCCTGCAAACGACCTAACGCCTAGTTTATCACTGGTTAAGCTTAGGCGACTCTTTCGCAGTTGGGTTAGAGTTTGGAATCAGGGCTGGCGTTCTATCGCCATGCTCTAAGACAAACTCTAACCTTAACCAACTTCGAAAGAGCGCCTAAGCTTAACCGTCGAAATAACTTGCAGTCACACGATTGGGTGCACATGTCACATGACCAGAAACGTCAGTGGCCAATCAGATTCGCAAAACGCACGAACAGTTTGGTAAAAGTAATGACGCCGCCGGCCTGCCACTGCCAGACCCGAGTCTCCACCACTAGACCTGGACTGTGCTGCTACTCAACCACCACAATGCTGGGGTCCGAGTCAGTGGACCTTTTGGAAAAAAATTTATTTGCCAAGGAGGGATGCATTGGCTGCCTTCCATGTAAAAACGCCAAGACATTGTTAAATCAATCATTTGGAGCCCATTTGGCAGAGCAGTGGATGAATGGGACTGTGACTACTGTAGCTCTCAGAGCAAGAAGTTGAGGAAGAAAATATACTTGCACAGTGATAGCATTGCTCATGATGTGGCGGCTGTAGCTCAGGAGGTAGAGCTAGTCGTCACTACTCGCTTTGGATAAAAGAGGTCAGTGGTTTGAATCCCGGCTCTTCCAGTCTGCATGTCGGTGACATGCTGCAGTAGTTACTTTTCTTCTTGTTGTTCTAAGAAGATGCTGCTACTTCTAATTTATTTTTCATTCAGTTCTTGATTACCTGTGCATATTTGTTTATAACATTATTTATTTTGATTTATACAAGTATTTATTTTATGTTCATTTTATGTTCATTTTATTATCAGATGATAATGTTACTTACTGTATCCTGATAAATGCGGCTGTTGTGCCATACAACTATTTATTTTCCATTAGATTATTTTGTTAGTTTTTGATTTATAAGTGCAGAGACAAATAAATGTTAATTCAAGTTCATAAATTTGGTCTCATTTTTCAAATTAAATTGTTGTATTTTATCAGATGCAAAATGCAAATAAGTAAATATGGCATTATATATCAGAGGTGAGTAAGAAAATGAACAAATATTGATGGTTAAGAATGAGACTGAATAATGACATCACACAATAGTGTAATGATTAGACTGTTGTGTGATGTCATTATTACTTAGTATTAGACTAATCCTAATGAGATATTCCTCTAAATATGACTTCGAAAACAGCCACAATTTCAGGAAAAAAATAGCAAAAAAAAAAAATTCAGGGGGCCCCCATAGCTCTCAGGTGATAATTCGAACCCTGCACAGTAGGCTATGTGTGCTAGCAGAGCTAGTCTCCAGTCACGGTGCACATGTGCGGTGGTTTGTCCACCTAAAAAGTGCCAAAAGATAGAAAAGAAACTAGCAGAGCCAGAACTGTTCAACTCCCCTGGAGCCACAGCCAGCAGAGAATCCTGTTTACTTTCGCTTTCAAACCAGCTGCAGCCTGAGAACTGGAGTGTGAGGAGCTGTAACACTAAAGATGGCGGCAACGACAAATAATTGCTGCAAAATAAACATACAATTGAGCACCTGGAAAAGCAGTATATAAAATGGATGTATTATTATTATTATTTTTTTTATACTGATAACAATATCGATACAGTCGCTCCGTTAGCGTAGCTTAGCTTCATCACTGGAAGTGGGGGAGATCCGGAGCTTCATCACTGGAAGTGGGGGAGATCCGGAGCCTGACGTTCCCTTACACTGTATACAGTCACGAAATACACTCCAAATACAACTCAAACGTTCATGTAAACATGTTGTGACCTGTGTATTCACCACGTGGAGAAATAAAAAATAATTGAATTAGACAATTACGTTTTATAAGCAAATATACTCGGAATTTTTTTTTGCCTAACCACTCCTCTCTGAGCGCAGCCAGTGATTTCAACGTGTCGTCGTGATTGTTGACATTCTCATTCATTCAAAGGATCCCAACCGATTGAAGTTTATGGATACCATGACTTAAAATCCTTTTACCTTGACGATTAAAAGCCTCCCCAATTTAGAAAACAGTAATCCAATGGCTGGTATTGTTATACCGGACGCTCTGAGCTAACCGGAGCTAACACAGATCAGGATGGTAAAGCATATATGACTTCCTTTCTGGGGTTTTCAAAATAAAAGTGCGACGTTTATATCAGCGGAAAATGTTTATTTTGTACATTATCTAACGTTAACACAAACCTAAACTAACTTTAGGTTAGTTGTAACGTTAGTTTAGGTTCGTGTTAACGTTAGATAATGTACAAAATAAACGTTTTCCGCTGCTATAAACGTCTCACTTTTATTTTGAAAACCCCAGAAAGGAAGTCATTATATATGCTTTACCATCCTGTTCTGTGTTAGTGTAACCCCGGGTTCAGATTCATAATTATCAATTACATAAATAGTTCCTGTTTATCTCTGCTACCACTTCCTGTTTTACCATGAGGTCCCACTTCCTGTATATAGCGTATGATTTGAAGGTTCTGGAACCTTTGTGATGTCATATAGAACATTCCGGAACCTCTTGGTTTCCTATATATTCAGCCAGCTCTCAAGCAGCCAGCCTCTTTCTCCTCAACCACTGGACCCGCAACATCACCCAGACGGACCGGACTAACCAACCGACTGGAAGCCGCAAGTCTCCACCAGCATCCCGGCG
The DNA here is from genome assembly GCF_963971535.1 of Notolepis coatsorum. Classification (NCBI taxonomy): domain Eukaryota; kingdom Metazoa; phylum Chordata; class Actinopteri; order Aulopiformes; family Paralepididae; genus Notolepis; species Notolepis coatsorum. The sequence continues at coordinate 122,503,530 of NC_140173.1, read as the reverse complement.
CAGTCCAGACCACCCACCACCAAGCGTGCTCAGCTGGATAGATACCCGATGGCGAGCCAACCCCGGAACATTTGATAAGACTAATGCCAGCCTGATGTGAATACCCATGATGCTCAACTAGGGCTCAACTATTGCTACACCATTAGTCCGGTAGGATTGAACTGAACGAGACTACAAGGACTTCCAAGGGAGGCAATCCCGTTCATCTTATGTTATTTTGATATTGTATTTTGTATTTGAATTGATTTAACTGGATATATGGATATAGATATTCTGCCATTGTATGATGTTATAATAGAACCTTCTAGAACATAGAACCTTCTACACCGGTTGTGGTGATGTCATAATAGACCTCGATTATCGCCGAATCACTTCCTGGTTTAAAGAGTTTAATGGGCCAATTCACCTAATAAGGTATTTGCATTCCCTGATAAACTAATATAGAGTTACCGATGATAACCTCAGAGACGTCTGAATGAACCCCAATGGGTTGATCCAATCGACCTAGGCCTGGATATCGACCTAACCCTCCCGCAAGGAAAGGTTACTGACCTAATCTAAAAGGGATACTTCAAAACATAAGTTGTACTTTACGTACGTATGTATTATTACTGTTTAGCTAGCGCGCTTTTAATTAAAACACCGGTTATTGTTATAACTCTGCCTCTGGTCTACAATTCTTTTAATTGTGTATATTACTCCTTGTCGCATTCGAACCTAGAACTGTGCCCGTGGCAAACAGCTGTTACTGGTATTAACACAAGTGCTACATTAGCTCCGGTTAGCTCAGAGCGTCCGTTATAACAATACCAGCCATTGGATTACTGTTTTCTAAATTGGGGAGGCTTTTAATCGTCAAGGTAAGAGGATTTTAAGTCATGGTATCCATAAACTTCAATCGGTTCGGATCCTTTGAATGAATGAGTGTCAACAATCACGACGACACGTTGAAATCACTGGCTGCGCTCAGAGAAGTGGTTAGGCAAAAAATAGTTCAGAGTATATTTTCTTATAAAACGTAATTGTCTAATTCAATTATCTTTTATTTCTCCACGTGGTGAATACACGGGTCACAACATGTTTACATGAACGTTTTAGAGTTGTATTTGGAGTGTATTTCGTGACTGTATACAGTGTAAGGGAACGTCAGGCTCCGGATCTCCCCCACTTCCAGTGATGAAGCTAAGCTACGCTAACGGAGCGACTGTTCCCAAAGCTAAATGCACGCACAGAGACAAAAAAGGTATGTATCTTCTTGTCTAACTCCAGGGAAGAGTTAGACAAGAAGCTATTTTCCCAAAATGTTGGAGTTTTCCTTTAAGGCCTAGTACTGTAGAAGTGATGATTTTAGTTATCTACTGTTTGGCGATTAATCACTGTCCTCGATTAAATCGGGACCCCTGCCCCCTTATTTCCCATCCATCACTTAGTTGCTACCCATCACTTCACCATGGATCTTGTTTCCAGACTGCTGTGATTAAAGGTGTCTTTGAACTAGGACTTGTCCATTCTAAAGCTGCGACTCGCGCACCATATGGTCCTGTTGACTCTGTGTTAGCACGACTGGCAAGTGTTGCTGTGGCTGCGTTTGATTTCCTCTTTAGGTTTTACATGTGAGCAGGCGGTATCGCGTTACGCCCCAAACTTTCTCTGTGGCCTTTGTGTATATAAAAAAAAAGGGGATGTTAACCACTGGTCTCTGAAAGGTTTCTCCCGCTGTGAGGATCAAAGGGGGAAACCTGCTGGTCGCTTTAGTGCTCCTATTGTTGTAAAAGCTTTTGAATGGTGTGAATAATTCATAGGGATGTCTAGGAAATGGAGCTTTAGTGGGCTCAGTGGTAATTTCAAGTGCAGGCTAGAAACGGCTAAGCAACCTGTGACCCATGCTTTTCTATCCTTACACCACAGAACTCACACAGTCTGGCCGCCCGGCTCTGTACAGGCATCCGGTTGGGGATTAGGAGCTGTCGGTGCTCTGGTGGAAATTAAAACTTGTAGTCATTGTCACGTTTTTGGAATCAATGTTTTTGTTTTGCTTTTTAATTTTTTTTACCATAGGGGAAAACAAGTGATGAGGTGAAGGGAGACGAAAGAGGCTACTGTGTTTCCACCATCACCAGCTGACCCTGACCCCCGACCCGGCCATCTGCTGCCCCCCAAACACTCTTAATTCCAGGCGGAGACTGGAGTCCCTCTGGGCGCCTCCATCAAATGCTCCAGAAACGCCATGCACCGCACCTGGTCAGGACTCGACACCACCACTCCATAGACTGTGCCCCTTCCCCTCTCGTCCCAGGACGTCCCTGACCTTCCACACTCCCCACTGGGCCAAGATGAAAGAGGTGGGGGCGTGGTCGGCAGAGGATGTCTCTCATTGGCTGAGCGAGGAGGGGATGCCGGAGTACGGCGACGCCTTCCGGCAGACCGGCGGCGGCGCCCTGCTCCGGCTCGCCGAGGCCGACTTCCGGACACCGCCCCTCTCGCTGGTCTCGTCCGACGGCGGGCAGCGGCTGCTGGAACGGCTGGAGACGCTGCGGATCGAGACCCACATCGAGGCGCACAAGAATGGCCACGCCAACGGCCACGCCGGCGGGCTGCCCAACGGGACTGGCAAAGCCCAGAGAAACGGCTCGCTGGGGATCAACGGCTTCCGGAAGGAGATGGTCCACATTCCCATCCCCATGGCGATTGAGACGGAGCGCTCGCCGTTCCCCGCCGAGTGGGGGAAGACGGGCGTGGCATTCGTCTACGCGGTGGTGTGCTTCATCACCACCACTGTGGTCATCTCGGTGGTGCATGAGAGGGTGCCGACTAAAGAGCACACCCCGCCCCTGCCGGACAAGTTCTTTGATCTCTTCGACCGGGTGGAGTGGGCCTTCTCCATCTGCGAGATCAACGGCATGCTGCTGGTGGGGCTGTGGGTGATGCAGTGGACTCTGCTCAAGTACAGGTAAAGACATCTATAATTCTGTTTTATCTTTATGACATTCGGTAGGGGTGGGCCGGCTGGGCGATATAACGATAATTATCGCGATATATTTTAACACATTGAGTGCCATAAGCTTCCCACATTCTTCACTGTCTAGCGCCAGCTTTTCATGACCATTTTCGCGATATTTCACGAGCTTTGCGGACACTATTGTATATTCTATATTATAGCTATGGAGACAATAGTATGGCTCATTTGACAGACACTATTTCTAGTCCAACATGTTTGTTTCCACACACTGTAGTTTGTAGTTTATTACACGCTAAACATTATCCATTTCCAAGATAATCCTGTCTTTTTCCATAGATTGTGAGATAAAAACGCGTTATATGCAAAAAGATAGAAAATAAACTAGCAGAGCCAGAACTGTTCAACTCCCTTGGAGCCACAGCCACTTTTTTTGGTACTTTCGCTTTCAAACCAGCTGCAGCCTGAGAACTGGAGTGTGAGGGGCTGTAACACTAAAGATGGCGGCAACGACAAATAATTGCTGCAAAATAAACATACATTTGTTGTTTAAATAATAATAAAAAAATATATATATTTTTAATACTAATAAAAATATCGATAATTATCGAACAATATGAAAAGATTTATCGTGGGGGGGTCGATTCACATGACAATTGTGATTGTATCTGTGGCGCTATGTCGCCAAGCCTGTTTCCATCCAGGCTAGACAAACCTATTTGCGGTGAGCATGAAGTGCAGTGGATTATCCGCCATCTGACATCAGAGGAGGAACTATATGATATAATATGAGGAGGAAAAGTAGCGTTCAATTAACTCATTGACTGCCATGCTGTTTTCCCATCTCTACTCTATGGCGCCAGCGTTATTGACAATTTTCGCCATGTTTGCGGACTAGGGCTGACTTTCAAAGCTTTTTTAGGCATTCGAAGCTTCAGGGCCGAGATTTGATTTTAATTCGAAGCTTCGAGATAAAAAAATATATATATATATATTATAATTGTATATATTTTTTTAACTTTTTTTATGTTGTGGGACAGCACTTTGGTCAACTTTGTTATAAATAAAGTGGATTGGATTAATTAATTAAATTACTAAGTCGGGAGCTGCGCTGCCTGGGCGGCTGCTCTCCGTTACACAGCCAACAACATTACATTACATAATTATGTTGCAACCTTCGTCTATAAAGCAAACAATTATATAAATATTTATTAGGGCTGTCAGTTTATCGCGTTAATTAGATTAATTAATTACACAGCAAATTATCACGTTATGAAAATTAACTCAAAATTTATTACAAAAAAAATAAATAAAGATATATATATTTTTAAATAAATGTTTTTGTATCATTCATTCCATAAGAATGTAGAATACACATTTACAGACTTTTTTTTAATATGATCCATTTGCATGTTCTTGGTATCTGATTCTAGGGACATCTATGAATCTCAGGGAATGTATTCCCAGTGTCAGAAATACTGTGGGCTAGATCCACAAAGAATGGATTGCACGGTGCAAGTTGCACCCTTACTTACAATTCATTATGAATTGAAAATGGGGGACCCTGATGTAAACAAGACTAAAGTCTTTCTCTGGTCTGCATCCCCTTAACAATTGTGTGTATTGAGCCGTACTGTATTGTACCCATTCTGCAATCTGTTAACACTTTCAGTGCCGGGCCGTGTTTTCCTTTTTACCCCATTGATGCCACGGTCCACGGCCCATGTAACGTTAATATCGCCTAATCTATGTTTTAAATTATGCTATGTGTCTAATCTGCCCATCGCTTATCAAAGAATCATTTTCCAGTCAACATTGGCAAAGCAGATTTTGTTTTTATCGCTTAATTTCCTTTTTATAGCATTTTGAAAACCACTCGGTTTCGAAGAAAAAACACATTCCATGATAATCGCCTTTTACTGGAATATTCCAGAACGTTATCATTTGTCTGCCTATTTATGAATCGTTTTCAAATAAACGCTAGATGGTCGATAGTATATGTGTGCGCACGCACGCTCGTGCCGTGCGCTGATAATCGCTGCTATTATTTCCTCATGGCTTTTACAGTGAAACAGCCATATCACATATAGTGGAAACGCTTATATCTCCATGAAAACTAGTCTGATTATCCTAACACTGATAACATAGATTCCTTACCTGACATCAGATGGTATCCAAATGGTATATTCCAATTCCTGATCACCATTCAAAAAAATCGATAAGTATATTGATCCAACGTGTGTACAGTATAACCCATGATCGCCACGGCTCAGAGGCTCCAGAATGAACTCTGGTAACTCCGGCTGCATCAGTGGACTGGAAAATGTGGACTGGAATATTTTTTTTCCCCATCCATTTTCATTGAGTCCATTCCAAAAGGGTGATTTACCATCTGGGAGATTATAGGGGGTGCTTTTTTCACATCTGATCGCCGGCGGCCCCTGGATCGCCGGCGGCCCCTGGATCTCCAACGGTAGGCTTGCGTGATGCAATATGATTTCAGATCGCTAATAAAAAAAATAAAAAAAAAATACAGAGAAAAGCCGTGACGTGGCTTTCAACGTCACAATCGTAAACCCGAGATTAGCCGTGAGTGGCGCTCAAAGTGTTAATAACATTTTCATTCAATCAATCAATCTGCGCGGTGATTGATTGAATGAACATTTTATTTTGAGTAATTGTAATGAACCAAATGAGAATATCAATACATTTTTTTTTTATCTTTGACTGTGAATAACACCATGCTCAAATTGACCAGACCTGAAAAATCTAAGCAAATTAATAGATGGAAGATGATTAAACAGAAGGTTTTGTAGATACAGTACTGAATTCTGCCATCCGGACACATGCAATTTGAAATATGATTATAGAATATAGAATATCAGTGATGCAAGGCTTCTATCCTCTCTACAACCAACCAGTGGGGGGCATAGCAACGTTGAAGACAGGGGAGGGGAGAATTGGATACACGAAATTGGGATGGGAGAAAAATAGAAAATAAGGAGAAAAAGTAGATTAAAAAAATATATATATTTATATGTAGTTAATAGAGACAAAGCCAGAATTCGACTTAATTTTTTATTAAGACATGTTTTTATATGGGTCGGGACACTATAAAAAATACTATAGAGAATTGTCAGTGCTGTAAAGTTTAAATCTTAGACACTTTGCTTTCATGAAATATTTATTGTAAGCAGTCATTTGAGGCTTTATAAAAGCAGCACAATGAACACAAATCTGTCAGTGCCGAGTCCGACCTCATCTTCAATAACAAACGGCATTGCTTGTTGTAGTTAACGAAGAGAGGCAGAGTTAATGAGGCATATGACGTTCGTTGCATTGGAAGCGCAAGACTTTTTTTTTTTTTTTTATATATTCAAATTTTCCAATCCCATGCCCATCGAACGAAGCTTCGAAGTATTTAAGACAGCCCTATTGCGGACCCATCGTGTGTTCTGTATTATAGCTATGGAGACAATAGTATGGCTCATCTGACAGGCATTGTTTATAGTCCAACACTGACAAACTAGTTCATTTCTACATACTACAGTTTGTGCGCTATTCCATGCTAAACATCGCCCCTTTCCAAAATAATCCAGTCTTTTCTTCTAGATTGTGAGATATGACGTCTTGTATGCATATGCCCAAATCGTTCGGGTTGCTCGCCTGAAACTCCAAATATTTCCAAATCAAAGGTATATATATATATATATATATGTTTCTTCATAAAATCATCAAGGGGGGGGGGGGGGTCGTTTTACCTCGAAACTGCGATCGTTACCAAAAGCATGTTTTAAGGTTCGGTAAAAGACGACACTGTTACAACGTCGATACAAAAGCTTGTTTTAGGTTCGGTCAAATATACCTAAAATATCATACGGGAAACAATAGGTTTGAGCCGATAAAATCTCTGATCGATTGCTCTGTCCGGATTCCCTCTGAGGGGGAGGAGTTCCTGCAGGCACTCCCCACACTAAACTATCAGTTCAAAAGGTAGGCGAGACTGCCACCTGGCGGGATTCGATCGTCATTGCAATTTTAACGTAGGCAGCGGTGCAAGGGAGATATAGGTAGGTCCGCAAGTGTTTAGAATAGCGATCAAAGGATCTAAAAACGAGAACTCGTTATTGGCGCTCAGCGGTTGGCGACGAAACACAAGTATTCTAGTTTTTGGCGGCCAATGAGTTAAGACAGTGCTTCTCAAACTTTTTCTGTCAGGCCCCCCTTTGGCGGACCAAAATATTTTGCCCCCCCCCTCGCCCCAACAAATAGTCATGAAATGGGCCATGTTTAAATTTATTGAAATAACACCAATATCGTGACCTTTCAAATTCAAACCCTATATTTTGTTTTCAGAGCTGTCATGGAAGAAAAGTCAGCTTCACACAGATACTGTATGTGGTGCTGAATGGTATCAACACCTTAACTGCTGCATCATGAGACACTTGGTGGGCCATGAGATGAGATACTTGGTACTCAGCACCACACTTTTAAATCTAGCTCTCTAGGTGGTATCAGATGAGATTTCAAAGAGTTCTTCCAAGAGTTTGGATGGAGATGTGTCAGGAAGCTTTGTCTCAATGTTGTCTGTAAAGGTTTTTTTTATCCAGAGTAACTTGGTGATCCTTTTCTGTGTTTTATTAAATAATGATTTTCAGATTTTGAGAAATGGTATTTTCATGGAGAACAGTGCAGCTGCAACAGATAGCACTTTAGTGATAATTTTCTGTAATCCAAAAGAAAAAGAAAAAATCGTTTTTTTATTTTTTTATAAATCTCAAGGCCCCCCCTGTCATGCCTCTGCGCCCCCCACTTTGAGAAACACTGAGTTAAGAGGTTAAGAAAATTGTATTATGCGTTATTAAGGTTTTATTATAGTTTATTAACACTTTGAGTGCCAATGACGAGAAATCTTGTTATTTAATCGGTATTGCTTTTATTAGCGGTATCCATTAATTTTTCATCAATCTAGCCTCACGTTACCATTGGGACTGTCTTATGAGCTTGAACAGGGAAAATACCGCCCCCTATCGTCTCCCGGATGGTAATGCACCCATTGGATTGGACCCAATGAAAATGTATGAGAAAAAAAAAATCCGGATTCCACATTTTACTTCTCAGGCATGTAACCTGAGCCGATCGGATTCATTGTGGACCCTCAGAACAGCGTGGAATATGCGTTTTGAGTACGTTGGATCAATAAACGCGATTGATATTTGGAATGGCTATCAGGAATTGGAATAATCTTTTTGCAGAACATCTGATGTGAGGTAAGGAATCTATATTACCAGTCTTGGGGTAATCAGATGTATTTTTCACATATCTGAACGTGTGTGTGTGCGTGTGCGCGTGTATGATGTTAGCACTGACCAGGAAATAGATCATCGATTTTTCAGCCCGCTTCTCTTGTATTCCACTAAAGAGCTACTATCACGGAATCATTTATTTTCTGGAAATTTTCAAAAACGTCTGTTTTTCAAAACGGTATAAAACAGAAACCTACAGATGAAAAAACAATCCGTTTCGTACATGTTGACTGCAAGTCATTGATAAGCGACGGGCGTATTAGACACACAGCCATAATATAGAATATAGAAATAGCTCCGCGAAAATCATAAAATATCGGAAAATCAGTCCAAAAAGGCTGGCATTCAAGCGATAAATAGTGCGCCCCCTGCTGGCACTCAATGTGTTAAGGTTTTATTGGTTTTATTCATAGTTATTAAGGTTTTATTATCTGTGATTAAGAAGGTTTTATGAGTTATTAAGAAAGTTCCAGAAAAAAGATTATTTCCCATCAACATTATGCATTTTAATATACCCTCCATTTATAATATACAGCACAAAGAAAATAACAGATTGGGGCTTTAAACCTTCTCATGTTTATTGTCAGCCTCTCTTTTACAGGTTATGCAAAAATCAGAATGAAATATAGTGCCCCCGGGGCCATAGTGCAATGCCGATATACAGTAATACATTTTTTGTTGTTGTTTCTTGTCGATACATTTTTGTATGCATTTTTTTCACTTCCAGGTTGAATCAGAAGTGTCAAAGTAGTAATTGCTTTTCTTCCTCTTCGTTTTCCAGATCTATAGCGGGCCGTCGGTTCTTCTTCATCGTAGGCACGTTGTATCTGTACCGCTGTGTCACCATGTACATCACCACGCTGCCTGTCCCTGGCATGCACTTCAAATGCTCTCCCAAGGTACAACACACAGGTTTATTACAAGGTGCAACTAGGGAGTAACTCATGATACCATACTGTGATGAATGTGGCCCTCAATAACTATATTCAACTACTACACAATATCTGCCATAATCTATATATATTGCAAGACATTTCATCTACGGTACAGCACGATATCTGTAACTGTCTGAAGAAGAAATATATAGATATTACCTAAAGTGTGTATATATATATATATATATATATATATATATATATATATATATATATCACAGCTTGGTTTGGCTCTGTAAAAGCCAGATTGTGTGTGCATAGCGTACCCTCCCCCACTCACTCTACGCTGATGGGATGCAGGCAGATGCCTTGTACGACAAACCTGGTGTGGGGGTGTGTGAGAGACCTAGGGAACAGAACGAGAGATCAGTGCCGTTTTCAGTTTTGATACACTGTATCGAATGTACATTTTCACGTTCTTGCTCAGGCACGCAAGCAAATCTTTGTCCACATGAGTTTGTATTTGTCATGTGTATGAAGTGTAAAGTCCAAAGCACACAGCGGGTGAGCGACGTTGCCTGGCGATGCGATCAGCTGTCGCTCAACAACAATCGCTTAGCACCCCACACCGCACACAACCTTTCAGGTAATATAGTAAGCTATACGTTCACTACCACCGATTGGCCTGAAGATGTCCTGAGAGATCTACGATAGCCTACTATGACCACTGCTATGACAGCATTGACTGCTAATAACGAGTATATTAGTGCAAACTGTTTGAGAGAGGTGGCAATATTGATCGGTGTGTAGCGAACCATTGGAGATCATCATGAAGTGGAACAACAAGGTGAAGACTATCCAGGAGGTGCGTTTTCACCAGACCACGTTGGAGTCCGCATTTCTGGTAAATCAGAAAAAGATTAAAGCCAAACCGGCGAGGATGTAATGTTACCGGGACATCAGAGGAGACATCCCTTCTCCAACTAACGTTATTTATTTTAATTGTTCCCGTTAATTAATAATTAACATAAGTAGCATGGTAATCATACGTAGCTTATTGATCAATGAATGTATTGATACATTTATTTATATTACAAATGATACACCAGGAGAAGTCATGTTATTTCCTCATTGTCCTTGCCATGTCGCCTGTCTGCCTAAACAAATTATAGGATTGAGGCGATATTTAGCCAGGCGACAGAAGTTGCTGCGCGATCATCGCTCGAAAATCTGCTGCTGTGTGGGTTCTCTCATTCATAACAATGGAAACAAAAAGCTAGGGGTGCACGATATCGATTTTTTGATATCGATACCGATAACTTTCTGCTCCTCAAGGTCGATACCAATAACCGGTGTGTGTATATATATATATATATATATATATATATATATATATATATATTTTTTTTTTTTATCTATATTCCTGTAGTTTTGACCTAACCAGATTTATCATGACATGAGCGTTACTACTATGAACAAAACAAAGCCAAGAGAACAGTTTTGACTCTTCAAATAAAGTGACTATATTTATTTTTCCAAATGAATATAATTTGAGTCAATCCCAAAATTCACAATCCGTCAATGTCATTAACAATGTGTTTCCCTGAACAATGAGTGAACTAAAAACCAACAGGTATTGTGCTTTGTCAGTAGGGATGGGTACCGTTCACATTTGAACCGATACGGTACCGGTAGTCTCTAAAAATAGAATCTACCTACCTCGGTTGTAGGTAGGTAGGTAGTCGGCTTGCCATTGCCCCGACTGCTTTGTTGTTGAATCAAGTCAAATCCTAAGTAAGCATATATTGTGCATGTGAACGTTGACATGAAAAGAAAAAAGTTTTAAAGTGTAAAAAAAATTAAAATTATCGACCCAATAATTATCGTGCATCCCTACAAAAAACATAACAGAAATCGCTCGCCGTGTGCATTGGACATAACATTTAACTGACTCTGTTGCTTGTTGCACTGAGCAAACACACCTGCGCATTGAGTTTCAGTTATCCTTGTCCCCTCGTGTGTGTGTGTGTGTGTGTGGTGTGTGTGTGTGTGTGTAACTTGAAAAAAAAACACTTAAGCTTACGTTTACTTTCGGTTGCTATAATGGAGCAATGCACTCATTCAACCCCTTGACCAAACAGCACCAAGAGCTTAAAATCATCACATCTCTTTTGTGTAAATGACACGTATTCACTCATCTGTCTAAAATGAAACACGCGCTGAAGCAAAGTCTAGGCCCACAGAGCATCAGGAAATGACAAAATGGAAACGCATCAATCCCTTTCAGAGAGTTGACAGTGCAGGAAAGCGTGTGCTGTGTCGCCCTCCACCTCGCCCTGTACCAGATGAACAGATGAAGGTCTCTCTCTGTAGTACCTCAGGACCCTGGGGTCTGGCTTCCTGTTTAAGGCCCTATCTGAATCGGCACATGCTGTCCTCCATTGCAAGGATCTTGTGTGTGTGTGTGTGCCTTTGCATGCCTTCTTCCTCTATCCTCATGGGGGTATGCGCTTACTTCTTTTTTTGTTGTTTACCTGAGCGTGAAAGAGTGGGTGGCGTATGGGACAACGGACCTGTACTACCATGTCTGTCTCGTTGTTGCCGTCTTTATTTTCCTGTGCTTACGGTCTTAAAACACCTTTCCCACTGTAGCCAAAATCTTTTTTTTTTATTATTAATAAATGTTTTATAAAATATTGTCACTCGAGGTAGTTATCTAACTGAAATGCAAAATGGTACAGTGGTAGGTATGTTTTTCGAGCGACGGCTGTTGACACGAGCTTGCGTGCATGTGTTAAACCCTCTTCAGGGAGAAATGGAAATCTGCTACAGCGGTAGGAACTGTATGTTGTCTGAGTGACAGCTGTTGACTCGTTGCTCTGGTTCCCCCTGCAGCTCTTCGGGGACTGGGAGTCCCAGATGAGGAGGATAATGAAGATGATCGCCGGCGGAGGCCTGTCTATCACGGGCTCTCACACCATGTGCGGAGATTACCTGTACAGTGGCCACACGGTCATGCTCACGCTCACCTATCTCTTCATCAAGGAGTGTAAGTACACTAATTAATGATATCCTTCTGGCCACTGACTCTGGTGACTTCCTTATCCTCGTTATTTTAGATCTCACTGCTGCCTTCGACACAGTGGATCACAATATTCTGCTCTCCCGTTTGGAGCACTGGGTTGGCATTAAAGGCCAAGCCCTGGAGTTTTTTAGATCATATTTGTCTGAGAGAAGCTTTTGTGTTAGCCTGGGCAACGCTGTATCCTCCACAGCACCTCTCCCCTGCAGGGTTCCCCAGGGCTCAATTCTCTATGTTCCCCCAAGGTCCCTCAGGTCCTCCGACCAGCTCCTCTTGGCCGTTCCAAACTCCAGGCTGAAGCTTAGGGGGGACCGTGCTTTCGCTGTGGCAGCCCCAAAGCTCTGGAATGAGCTGCCACTGCATGTTAGGCAGGCCCCCACTCTGCAGGTGTTTAAATCACGCCTCAAAACACATTTATTTGCTCTGGCTTTTGGTTTTTAAACCGTTTTTGAGAGACCTGCCTTTTTATGTGACACATTGTACTGTTTTTATTGGGTGCTTTTATTCAATTTTTTATGTTTTATATTATGTTGTGGACTTGTACAGCACTTTGGTCAACTTTGTTGTTTTTAAATGTGCTTTATAAATAAAGTGGATTGGATTGGATTGGGGAGCGGGTCTATAGTCGACTGTGCTTATCAGTCATTCAGACTCTGACTTTTAGTATAGAATGTTTTTTTCCGTATCGAGTATCTCAATCCGAGAGTGGGATATCTGGTTGAATCTGTCTGTCATGAACCGGTTATGTGTCCACGTTTACATCCTCCTTCCTTCTCAGATTCTAGATAGATGAGCGTGGAGTAGGGCTGCACGATTTTGGGAAATAATCTAATTGCGATTTTTCGGACAGATATTGCGATTGCGATTAAATTTGCGATTTATAAATATATATTTTTTTAACAGCCCCACAGAGGTTTATTGTCAAATGCGGCTTGCATCTGGCCTACGCGGTGGGTCTTTTCAGGACACAGAGCCTGAAAATGTTTCTTTTTACCTGGGAATCGATACCGGTACCCAACGGTACCTTTTTTTTCTGTACTTTACTCTCCCTCTCTGAAGTCTAAACTTCACAACACACAATCTAAAACCCCTTACCTCCCTCTCCCAAACCGCTCTTGTATCTCAATGGGACTTCCTGGTTAAATCAAAAATCAAAAAAAGAAAAGGAAAAATAATTGTGATTTTTTTTTCCTTTTTTCTTTTTTTTTTGATAATTGCATCATTCCAAATCGCGATTTCGATTTAAAATCGATTAATCGTGCAGCCCTAGCGTGGAGGGACATTTCTTACGGCCTTTCACTACCACACTACCAAATGGTTGACCCTTTCACTGTGACGATACAGAAGGTTAACCCTTTCACTGCCACACTACAACGTTGTTTTTTTTTAAGATTTATTTTTTAGCGTTTATCGCTTTTTTCTACTGGGCAGTCCAGTAGAGAGAGAGAGAGAGAGAGGAAGAGCGGGAGACGGAGTGGGGGGAAGACATTCGGCAAATGACGCCGGGTCCGGGAATCGAACCTGGGTCGGCCGTGCCGCGACGCAGGTTTGCCACTTGGGCGCACCACACTACAAAGGGTTAACCCTTTCACAACCACACTACAGAAGGTTAACCCTTTCACTGTGGTAGTGAAAGGTTAACCTTCTGTAGTGTGGTTGTGAAGGGGTTAACGTCACATTAGGTTGTTTGGTTGCTTAGGGTAGGAATTGTGAACACGTTACCTTATCATTAGACTTCCGAGCAACTAAATTTGCCATCCGGGTAGAATTGAGGGGAAAAACTGCAGACATGGGACTTTCAGCTTCAGTCACGGAGAAAAGATGGAGGCGGTTTCGCGCTGCAGACTGATCTGTGTGTATATCACCGATGGTGTTAAATCCCTAGCTTTTGTATTGCGCCACTTCCCCTTTGAACTCCTGATCCCAGCTTATCAGGAAACGTGGAGGAAATGTCACACTGTTGGCGAGCACTTTGAACTTTCCGTAGATTTGGAAAGATTTGTGCGCCCCACGGAAGCATCTTATATAAACCACATTTTGCCGTGGTATGCCCGAGGGTGGAAAGGAATCCCAACCTGAGCATGACATGAGAGCAAAATGGCCACCGTGTGAATATGGTCAATGGAGTGAGTTTCCTCTCCTTTTTGTAAAATGTTCTCTGGCGTCTTTGTCCACTGGCTGGGTTTATCTCTTAAAGCTGCACCATGTACTTTCAACAGGAATCCAAAAAGAACCTTTTGAAACAAAGTGAAACAACATGGTGCTGGGAAGGGCAGGTGCACCACAGCCAAACAAATCATTTCTGCTTTCAAACGGTGCTCCAGGAATCTAGTTTATTCACATGTATATCGTACTTTATTTGGGTGTTTCACGTGTGGGATATTAAGGTTTTGCGCATTCAACTAGGTTTGTCTTGTCATGTTTAAATTGCATAATTTTTTTTTATATATTGGGCTGGTCCTCAAAATGTTAAGTTACTTCATTGTAGAAAAACTGGGATGTACTCTTGTCAATCGGTTTTAGTTGATTGGAGATGTAAAGCCCCAATAGAATTTCTGTGACCACATCAATGTGGGGTATATTTACATACACTGTTGAAGAGTTTGATCTGTAGATGGAAAATACTCCGGAACTTTCTTCACCCATTGTAAATCTGCTTTACTCCAAACATAACATAAGTTAACTTATTTACTCTAAACAAATCTTTCACAGCCATAAAATACAGCAAATAAAACATTTTAAACTCATAATTTACCTGTTCTCTAGTGTTTGTCCTTATATTAACTAGAGAAACACGTCTCTATTTTTATTCGTGGTGGCTGCCCATTTGGTTACATTCGGATCACCGATTGGGCTTTTAGTATAGGAATGAACTAATGATTATGGCTGAGACCAGAACTGGAGCTCAACGATTTAGTATTTGTCAAAAGCACCAGGGGTTGACCTCCTTACGTTTTTCCGGGTCCCTAGATACAATGGTCTGGAGTTGCAGTGCATTCTCAAGATGAAGGGATTAATAGATTTCTCCTGTGTACTGTACATTTTGTGTAAACAAGCCTTCTGCCACCGTGTCCCATGATGTTGACCTGCTGCTGTTTAATTAAGCTTGTCCTCTGAAGCATGGTTGATGCAGCAGTGCCATCTAGTGGTGTTGAGGGGGAACTGTTTTTAATGAAGATGAAGGTGGCATAGGTATCAGAATAACTTTTTATTTGTGTGATTTAATCATTATGCATTCACAGGGAAATTGCAATGTGTTCTTGCGCAATCCACACTTAATTTCTATTCATACCTTAGTTCTCACCATAGCCACTATGACACTGCTTGCTTTATACTGACTAACTTTACTCGTGTTTACAGGGGAATGCGGTTTTAATTCTGATTCAAACCTTGTAGCTCATTGTCTAAGTCTCCAATTTTACATCCCAGTTACATCACCTATTGGTGAGTTTTTTTTCTCTTGATTTCTAGCTTTAGAAGAGTCGTTCACAAATACTGACAGAACTGTCCCGGGGCACAGGAAGAACATATGCGAATCCTTAAAATGGGTGACATTTCCCTTTTTTTTTTGTATAAACTTTAATGCAAAAATATATATAATCTTTATATTTATTTTTGGCCTACACTTTGAATGTTACAAATGTAACATATCATTACCAGTCAGTTTGTACTGTTCAGTTAAGTTTACTGAAGTGAAAAATGCAGTGATGCATATCGTGAACGTGAATCGTTAAAAAGCGTTGTGATCATCACCCCAACATCAACACGTTCATAGTACCCGCATACAAACGCATAGCATTCCCACCAAACCATGACGAAAAACCAGTCCAGTCAGTTCCACAGCCCTCATCTCCAGCTTTGATGTTTGTAAAAAGAAAAAGAAAAAAATTAACTCGACTGTGTTTTGCGTGTGTTTTGACAGATTCCCCCAAGCGTTTCTGGTGGTACCACTGGTTCTGCTGGACCCTGAGTGCGGTCGGGATCTTCTGCATCCTTCTGGCCCATGACCACTACACCGTGGATGTGGTGGTGGCATACTTCATCACTACACGTCTATTCTGGTGGTACCACACCCTGGCCAACCAGCAGGTGGGTTCAGCACAATGGTAGAGAAAGGGGTATATACTGGGGAGGGTATATACTGCTGAGAACATGAGGTATCACATCATATATTTCAGCTGGTTATTAGACCGATGGATCACATCTATATATTTCAGCTGGTTATTAGACTGATGGATCACATCATCTATATATTTCAGCTGGTTATTAGACTGATGGGTCACATCATCTATATATTTCAGCTGGTTATTAGACTGATGGGTCACATATATATATTTCAGCTGGATATTAGACTGATGGGTCACATTATATATATATATATATATATATATATATATATATATATATATATATATATATATATATCTCAGTGGCGAGGAGTAACGCGTGGGAGGCTCACGCTGCCCCCGATACTTCCTGATTCTGCTGTACAGGCGCACCAACCGACCTGTAGGAGTCGCTGTCCACAACGTCCGATCCCCACCCACCGGCTTTCCCACCCCGTAATACTGCCAATTGTATTAGTATGAACGACCAGCCAAGCCGGAAGCAACGCCAAGAGCTGGGCTCGAACCCAGCGTCTCCTGCATTAGTGGCGAGCGCCTTGCCCACTGCGCCACTTAGCCGCCCGATCATATATATATATATTTCAGCTGGTTATTAGACTGATGGGTCACATCATATATATTTCAGCTGGTTATTAGACCGATGGGCAGGGCTGTACGTTAACTTTTTTTGCACATAGCACTGGTGCTACAGAGGTTGATAGTTTTGTAGCACAGGCCAAAATCTTGTAGCACGAGTATAAAACGTCTCTAAAATCTCTAAAAACAACCACAAGTAGTGCAGTTCATTACTTAAATAGGTATGTGACTGGCAAGGGACATGAATCTTGCATACAGGGCACACAAAATCCAAACTTTAACAAGAAATGCTTTTAGACAAATTCTTTCTTTATTTGCCCATAATGTAAAACAAAAAGAACAAGGACATAACCATATAACCGATATGAAGCAGTCCAAGACCAGGCAGCGCTGGTGTGGACTCAGATTACAGGGAAAGCTAGAAACCAACCTAGAAACACCTATAAACCAACATAACAAATAGATATAATGCATACAAACACCTGTACATATTTGTGGAACCAAATAAATAAATGTATTATTATTATTATAATTATTCGTGTGTGTGTGTGTGTGCGTGCGTGTGTGTGTGTGCACTGCACACGTGTCACAGTTCCAGCATCATGTCTGCTGGCCACTTTTTCAGATCCACACACACACACACACACACACACACACACACACACACACACACACACACACACACACACACACACACACACACACACACTATTGCATTAATCAGAACTAAGTACAAGGAACTCTGCATGAATGAAAAGGGCTTTATAAATTAAATTAATTATTATTATTATTATTACCTTATTTGCATATTGTCTCGTTATTAGATAGATAGATTGATTGATAGATAGATAATTAATACTTTATTGATCCCGGAGGGGAATTTTAAGTAGCCATACGATGGAGTTCTTTTTACAGAGTAAAATTAGCGGCTTAAATTTAGTGAACAGCATTTCTTCCTTGGCGATGCAATATGTCACATTCATCTTAAACTTTACCTCACGGAGATCAGCATCATCCGCTCTGGTCGTGTTTAGTCAGCGAGTGCAAGAGTGTGCCGGCCCGCTCAGGAGTTTATTTAGCGTTGAAGGCATCCCGGGCAAGAACGTGTCGATGGGACGTATTGTGTTTATTAATGTTATCCCTTTTTAGGATATTGTTACCCGCGACATAGGGATTCTCTGATCGGATCTTTTCCGGAGTCTCCCGGCACCAGTGACAGAATAATAATAGCTGTGCTTCCTCATTAAAAAATATCCACGGAAAATCATTTTCCCACTCTGCGTTATATCTGTACATCTTGTTAATCTTCTCCTTTTGTCTCGTTTCTATTAACGGTGGTCCCTCTCGGGCTCGTTTGGGGTTTTGATCTTGTACTTCTTTTGTTGGATTTAATACCTTAAAAAAGCGCTTCATCTTGTCGAAGTCACCCAGTCAGTGTACATTGAGCTCGCAATTTAGTCGCGGGGATATTGTTCGCTAGGGATTATGGGATTTGGTGTTTGATTATGGACTCTACGCGAGACAGGACATTGCTTTTAATCGCACGAGACTACAAGTACCAAGTGGATAGCGTGGCGCTGTGGTCCATTCAATTTACCGTCACACTTTCTTTTTTTTTGCTTGCGCCACGGGCCATCGCACCAGTGCTACTAAAGTCAATTCATTCATCGCACAGACTGACGTCAGTGTCGCACGTGCGATATATATGTCGCACTGTACAGGCCTGCCGATGGGTCACATCTATATATTTCAGCTGGTTATTAGACCGATGGGTGAGTGTATACTAAGAACAGTGGGCCTCATTCAACAATACTCTCTTATTATTTGTCTTATATTCTTGCTTACCTGTCTGTTAAGAGAACAATAAGAAAAGCCACCGCCACATTCATCAAGCCGTTCTTAACGTCCTTACCCAGGTCGGTTGCATCATGCATCCCACTCATTCTTAAACTCAAATGCGCGTTCGCGCTCACTTCATTTGCATAGAGTCACGCTCGCATGCTCTTTATAAGGCAGTTGAGGTGTATGCAAAACAGTTTGAGAGTTTCTGGTATTGCATGCTGATCCATTCAACAGGAAGCGGTTTGCGAGTTGCGACTGATCTCAAAATGAGATTAGATTCAAATGTATTGTTATTATACAGCACAAGTACAATACACCATCCAACCAGAGAGGATAAATGCATTTAACACAATCGCGGCCACTGGGATGAGTCTAATTAATCTCAAGAGGACCGGGAAATGTAAACAGACGTGGGGCTGTTTGTAGAGCTAAATCTATACTTTATAGTATTGCTATCTGTCCATTCTCATTGTCAATTGAGTCCATAAACCATTAATGCTTTAGGCACGATCCTCAAGCATGTATGCATGAAAGGGGGGGGCGGGGGACGTCGTTTCTGATTTATTGATTACCAATAACCGCGTTAGCCTCATAGGCCGAACGCCTGGTTGAGTATCATAATAATGCCCGATTGGGCTGTACTTTACGTGAAAAATATCTTACCGTGGTCCGGTGGGATCCCCCCCGAGCATTTCCCCGTTATCGATCGCCATCTGGTAGATCGATATGTCCATTGGCTGATGATGAATCCCCTTATTGCATGGTGAAATCTGCGATGCAAAACGTAATCCAAGGTACAGGCTACACATCCAGAATCCAGCTACTGGAAACTCAAAAAAAAAATCCAAAAAAAGAATGCTCCCTTCAGCCACAGTGCACACTGCATTATCGCGATAGCGCCCCTAAGAGGGTCTGGCCGGTATTGCACCTTCTCGAATTCAAAGAATAGGGTAAATCTGCAGTGCAGCTCGGCGACCTTGAATAGGTTATTAATATGGAATAAAAGCAATAACAACTTGCCACGGATATATCCGTGCTTCTGTCCACAACGGGTGGAATCGAAACACGGAGATCTCCGTGCTTGGGCGGGATAGTGTTAATGCTCCAGAAATATATACATATAAATAAATAAATAAATAAACGGCTTAGCGAGGCAGCCTTAGCGCACGTCTGAGTGCACACACACATGACACACGCACACACATTTTAATACTTTATTTGGTTCCTCAAATTATATTACATAAACAGGGAATCAAATATATTGGGGCGGGATTGATTGCCTTTGATTTGCGGTGTTGCCAGAGGTATGCCAGACATGCGTTTCGTTGCATCGCGGAGAATATTCCATTATAGAATTGACACCAGTCTGCCCCACTTCTCTGCGCCTCCGGGAGTAACAGCAAAGTTAGGTCTTACCTGGAGCAGTTTTGTGTTCAGTGTCCCCCTGTACGCTCTATCATGTCTCTGGAAAGTAATCCACTCGCAATCTGACATTGGTTGCACACACACGCACGCACGTGCATCTCACGACTCACGACTCGGTGTGTGTGTGTGTGTGTGCGACCAATGTCAGATTGCGAGCGGATTACTTTCCAGAGACATGATAGAGCGTACAGGGGGACACTGAACACAAAACAGGGCTTGACATTAACTTTTTGATATTAGATTATTAGATATTTTACTTAAAGCTAAACCTACTTGTCCGAAATGTACTTGTGAAAATAAAGGCCTATAAAACCGACAAGAGATTTGGACAATTATTATGATTTAATAACTTAAACACAGTGTGTGTGGGGTATATATATATATTTTTTTTTATCCACTTTTTCTCCCAATTTCGTATCATCCAATTCAACCCTCCCCTGTCTCGAACGCTGTTTCTTGCCTCCCACAAGCCGGCTGCACGATTCCCCTCCGATACTCGAGGTAACAGCAGTCTCATCTTTTCACCTGCGCGGCCCGATTTTTCAGCGTCAGGGGTCTGCGCTTTGGAGGGGCGCCGCCCCCATCGCTTCCTGATTCTACTGCGCAGGCGCACCAACCGACCTGTAGGAGTCGCTGTCCACAACGCCCGATCCCCACCCATCAGTTTCCCACCCCCTAATACTGCCAATGTGTATTAGTACGGACGACCAGCTAAACTGAAAGCAATGTGGAGCGCTGGGCTCGAACAGGCGAACCCAGCGTCTCCAGTATTCGTGGTGAGCGCCTTGCCCACTGCACCACATAGCCGCCCTGGGGTATATACTTTATGATCAGTCCTCCAGCTCATCTTCACTCCCCATCAGCACCAGCTCATCTTTCTCATCTCCCCTCTCTCTTGACGACCAGGGGTTAAACCCTGGACTACGTGTATAGTTGTTATTACGGTATAGTTGTTATTATGGTATAGTTGTTATTGCCATAAATAATTGTATTTTTATTTGAAATAATTTCTTTTAACAATAGGCACATTAGATCAACGGGTAACAACAAAACAACCAACTTTTATTAAACATTCTATTAAACATTCTGATATTTTCGCGGGTCTCGTGCCAGTCAGTGTCAACTAAGCGAGCACTCAGAAGACGCTCGCCGTTTGTCCGGGACAAGTAATATTGACGTACAGAGATTGAGAGGTTCCAGTGTGACACTGAGACAGGCACTTTCTGATCAGATGGAATAACGTTACTATTTGTTTGGGGAATATATATATATATTTTTTTTTTACTTGTCCAGTCTGACGAGTTAAATTGTATTATGCTTGTCCGACCATTTATTTGACTTGTCCCAGACAATAGGACAAGCCTTAACACTTTGATTGCCCATCACAAGTTTTCTCGGGTTTACCCCCGCTGGTTGAAGGCCCATCACGAGAATTCTCGTATTTTCTCGTATTTTTTTTTTTATTAGCGATCTGAAATCATATTTCATCAACCAAGTCTACCGTTGGAAAATCAACCACTCCAGGCGCTCGGATGTGGAAAAAAGCGCCCCCTATCGTCTCCCAGATGGTCATTCACCCTTTTGGATTGAACTCAATGAAAATGAATGAGAAAAAAAACCCGGAATCCATGTTTTACTTCTCACTCATGCAACCGCCGTCGACCAGTTTCACTCTGGAGCTTCAGAGCAGCGGAGATTGTGTTTTTACACTATACTCGGTGGATCAATAAAATGATTGATTTTTTTGAATGGCGATCAGGAATTGGAATAATCCATTTGGATACCATCTGGTCTCAGGTAAGGAATCTATGTTACCAGGCTTAGGATAATCAGATCCGTTTTCACGGAGATATAAGCTTTTATGTGATTACGTGATATGGCTGTTTCACTGTGCGAGCGGTCAGTAACTAGGAGAATCGATTTTCAGCTCGCGGTACGAGCGTGCATGCGCACACATACTATCGATAATCTAGCGTTTATTTAAAAACTATTCATAAATAGGCCGAAAAATTACAACGTTCTAGAATATTCCAGTAAAGGGCGATTATCATAGAATGTCTTCTTTTTTCCGTGAAATCGGGTGCTTTTCAAAATGCTAGAAAACGGAAATGAACCGATAAAAAAACAATCTGCTTTGACAATGTTGACTGGAAAATTAGTCTTTGATAAGCGACGGGCAGATTAGACACATAGCCATAATTTAAAACATAGATTAGGTGATATTAACGCTAACATTGAAATGGTGCTGGGCATTCAAGGGGGTAAAATGGAATTAAGCTTGGGCAATCAAAGTGTTAAGGTCAAGCCCTGCAAAACTGCTCCAGGTAAGACCTAACTTTGCTGTTACTCCCGGAGGCGCAGAGAAGTGGGGCAGACTGGTGTCAATTCTGATCAGCGTTTTTTCAATAATGGAATATTCTCCGCGAAGACTTATACTTATATGTTATACGTATTGTATATGTGTGAAATGAATCGTTCCAGCAATGTAGGCTTTGTCAATACTGAATGACTGCGGCATGTGTTGTGTCTGAGTTGATGCTCCAGAGTATTGCATACATCTCAATCTGAAACGGTTAAGCAGCCACTCATCTGGCTCTGCAAATAGATCTAGAATATATGCGTTCTATGCGTACGGCCTGGGCAGCCAGCGCATCTAACTGTTCTAACATCAATATATAATCCATTTCAGAAGCATAACACACGCAATAAGTTATTATTATTATTTTTGATGTTCTGGGATTTTAAAGTCGTATTTGGGAGCAATTGACCAATGGTAGGCTTTTTTCTTTCTTTTTTTGGGGGGGGGGGGGGGGGTAAGAATTTCTTATTTCGGTAAGAGTGCTCTCGACCACTCTTATAATTTGTTCTTGCCTGAGAAAAAAAGCACAAAATCTGTTCTTATATCGCTTCATGCATGAGGCCCACTGTTACTGACCCTTAGCTGCCAGAGTTGTACCTCTCCTGCTGACTTGTTGTACAGAACATGTAAGTGGCTTTGGATAGAAGCGTCAGCTAAATGACAATGTAAAAAAACATGGAGGACATGTGGTGTATATTATTCCCATGTCATTCCCTCGAGTGCACAGCTGGTAGGGCACCCCTGGCAAGCAGTCTATCACTTCTGCAGGGTTTAGGTCCAGCGGTCAAGTTCCGTGTTTATCTGTTGCATAGAAATGCACAAAAGTACAGTGAGATGTAAACATTTGTTGTTACAAAGCCCACACACATACCTACTAGATAAACCTTGATCCAGTTCAAAGCTTTCAGTTGTTTGTGTTTTGTTTTGTTTCTAGTCGCTGAAGGAGACGTCGCAGAGCAACCCCTTCTCTCGGGTCTGGTGGTACCGGCTGTTCCAGTACTTTGAGGAGAACGTCAAGGGCGTCGTACCTCGGAACTATCAGCTGCCGTTGTCATGGCGAGTGTCACCGTGGAGCCGCAGTGTGAAGTACAGCAGACTGGACAACCAGTGACCGCGGTTACATGACAGGAAGCGAGGGCTTCAGTGTGTGTGTGAGAGGGAGAGAGAGAAAGAGAGACTTCCCAAAGTGCTGTTTTTAATCCATGGAAGATGGCACTGTTTAACCTAGCACTGTCCTTTTACCTGTAGTAGTAGTAGTCCTAGCAGACATCTGTACAAATGGCTGCACTGTGACCCATCGGTTCTTTGAATCCATTTTTTTCTCTTACTTTCCTCACTCTCTTATTTTGAGACGAAAGGTTTTTGAAGAAGAAAAAAAAAACGAGCCACATTGCAATCTCTGCTTTGTTGCAGATCTCACAAGCATTTCAAAAGAACATTTCAAAGCGGTGTCCTTGACGACCATAAGGACTTTGAAAATACTTTCGCCACAAAAAAAACTCATATTTTTCAAATAATGTCTTCTTCACATTCTTATATGATCTATTTAGTGCAAATTGTGTCAATCAAATGTTTTATTTAATAACCAAAATGCTATAAGCAGTTTTTTTCCCTCTTTTTTATAACAAATACCTTTTTGTAAACTATCCTTGGTAAATTGGTCAAAGGTGAAAAAAGAAAGAGAAAAAAAAATACTTTTCTAAGTATTTCAACTACTTTATTTTTCGAAATGAATGATGTCCAAAAATAAAATTTTTAGATTTTTACCTTTTTCAAGATGGAGAACTGAGAGTAAGAGTATATAATGTGGCGTATAGCATTATTCCAGTGCCTTCCTTAGCTTGATTGTACAACAGTTGATGTACCTACGTGTCCCTCGGCCTCGTGTGTAGGGCGGCCCACAGGGTGGCATGGGGTGGAACCTAACGATGGTTATATAGTCTTGTTTCGCATGAATGTAAGAATACTTATGCCAGCCTTACCTGAAGATTGGTCTTCCCAAAATGACGTGCAGTGAATGAAATGTCCGTGTCTATTTATTGATGCTCTATATCAGTTTATGCTTACTTGGTCAGTGCTGTTGTAACAGAAGAAAATGACCGTTCATTTAATTTTTTTGTTTTATTATTTTTTTTAAATGTATGTCCTTCATAATTTCCTGCTTATCAGCCAGTCTTGACCTTGTTCCAAACTTTTCTTCTCCAGTGAGTGATATTCAGTGACCCGTCAACGCTACCATATCAGCTGGGTTCAATTTGACCATAATATTATCCATTGAATATCCCTTAGTGGAGAATTGGAAAGGGTTTAAAACAAGTCTGGCCACTGGACTTGACATCACGGCTGCGAGTCTGTAGCTCAAGAGATACTGAGCCCGTCTCTTGTTCCCTACAGTGTACAGTCGCTCACTATAATAAAACCGCTGGCCGCGTAGCAAACGCAGCTGGGTTGCGGCATCACAGAATGTGGTCAACATGGTCTTCTTGTGATTTTATGTATCATATCTGTACCCTCTGTATTCGGGGCGGAGGACGAGATGTTCAATGTGGGTGTAATAATAACCGTGCCACCTCTAGAGACGATTTGTGGCGATTTGTATTGAGCTTGAGGAATGTTTAGTCATGGGAACAGAAGCTTCAGGCAAAGCTTCCGAGCATGTTTTGTAATGGGTACGTATGTGGTTGTTATGGTGATATGTGTAGTGTACTAATTTACCCTATTACCTGGTAACGGACCGGTGTTGAACCCTGCCCTCTTTTCTTGAACCTCTAATCACAACTGTTAAAACATCATGAAAAGAGGGCGTGGCCTGAGAGAGGTCCATTGGGGGAGGTGGGGGGGGGGGGCTTGTATGATTTTTACATTGCCTCATAAGTGCAATGCCAAAAAAATCATTAGAACTACTCGCTAGTGTAGTTGGCCAAATGGCATAGATGAAGCTAATGTTGGGGAAGACCAGGCTATAGGGCTGGCAGCGTTGATGTTTGGCCAAATGTATGCATACAGAAGAAAAGCAAAATGGGTTTCCATGAATGTGAAAATGTCTTTTGTTTAACGGTTCTGAGCACACATGCATGTGTTGACATCTTGTTTCTCTTTTTGCATTCTGTTTTTAACTTTTTACTATTGACTGAATTACAAAAAGGAGCGTATTCCTCCCAATTCAGCTGTCTGGGGAGACTGAATAATAATTGCATAGCACTTTTTGGAAATGGTTGGGGGGGAGGGGGGGGGTGGTATGCTAAGTCACGGCAAAACGGATTGGCTGACGATAACGTACAGTAACCCTGTACCGAGTTGCAACCAAGTTTCTTCAATATTCTGTAGTATTTGTGTTTTATGGTAGCGGCCCCAAAGGAAGACTGCACTAAACCGTGACGCGATTTGACGGTAATTTTACTAAAGTGGTGAACATCTAGTCGAGATGTAATATCTGGGTGTGGGAGGTCAGAAGGAGTCTCTCGACGTAACAAAATGTTAAACCTGTGTGAATCCATTGGCATGGAGTTTTAAAATGCCCTCCCTGTAGCTTTCATCAAAACATTTCCTGTGGCAGACTGTAAAGAAAATAATAAACTAACCCTTTCTGAAATATCGGGACACATCAGCACAGCACATTCCGCACGGAGGCCAGTTGAACTGGAGTCAAACATTCGGTGCAAATCGGGGCTTAAGTCCTCAGGTGTGGATGTGATGGTCATGTTATTAAGAAGAAGGTTAGCGTTTACATGTTGGTGTCCTAGTTCGCCCGTCTGTTGCCAATCAAGCTGGAAATATGTCTCTTTTACTCCTTTCCTTTAATTAATGAAAGTTTGTTATTCTCTGTTTCTTCCGTGTGAATCAATGATACAATTTTGTCCTTTTTTGTGTGTGTACCAGATGTTTGTAAGCTATGATAAATAAATATGACGGAGGATTCTACTTGGGAGGCTTTTGAAATAAAATGTTTTACTATTCTGTATTTTACTTTGTACTGTGTCCTGCCCCCCCCAATGTTTTCTGTAACTGCTCCTCAGAGGAGAAAAAGTGTTGTGTAATTGTGTTCATTCACTTTGCTCAGTGCCTAGGATGACGTCTTAGGAGACACACAAGTGACCAGTAGATGGACACGTGGAGTACCGTCTTCTCCAGATGGATAGCTTTCTACTAGGGGTGTAAAGGTACGCGTATCCGTACCGAACCGTTCAGTACGGCTGTGTACCGAACGAATACACCCCCCACCGGGGGCTGTTTTTCCCCAATCTAATATAATTTTTAATTTTTTTTAACAAATCAATTATTAATTTCAATATAGAATATTTGTTGACGGCCCTACAAGTACAATTAGTTACTGCACACTACATCACCCCTGAGTGGAACATGGAAAGCCAAACTTTCCCCCACTGTACCGAAAACCCGTACCGAACCATGACTTCAAAACCGAGGTACGTACCGAACCGTGGTTTTTGTGTACCGTTGCACCCCTACACTCTGGAGAAGACGGTAGGCTAATTTCTCAAAATGTTGCCGCGTTCCTTAAGACTTTGCAGGCAGACGATGGCTTTCCATTCATTCCATTTATTGAACATAGAAGAAACTCAAAATCGGTGTCAAGAATCTGTGCAGTGGACACAAACAACCATCGCCTGTAGTTGAATACCTGTCACTTAGGTATCCCTAGAGCATGGTTCAAAGTTGAACACATCTCATCAGAAGTGGGCTAAATGTTCTTGTACTTCATCGGTCATGTCCACCTCCAGCTCTCTCCATGTCCACCTCCAGCCCTCTCCATGTCCACCTCCAGCTCTCTCCATGTCCACCTCCAGCTCTCTCCATGTCCACCTCCAGCTCCATGTCCACCTCCAGCTCTCTTCATGTCCACCTCCAGCTCTCTCCATGTCAGCCTCCAGCTCTCTCCATGTCCACCTCCAGCTCTCTTCATGTCCACCTCCAGCTCTCTCCATGTCCACCTCCAGCTCTCTTCATGTCCACCTCCAGCTCTCTTCATGTCCACCTCCAGCTCTCTTCATGTCCACCTCCAGCTCTCTCCATGTCAGCCTCCAGCTCTCTCCATGTCCACCTCCAGCTCTCTCCATGTCCACCTCCAGCTCTCTTCATGTCCACCTCCAGCTCTCTCCATGTCAGCCTCCAGCTCTCTCCATGTCCACCTCCAGCTCTCTCCATGTCCACCTCCAGCTCTCTTCATGTCCACCTCCAGCTCTCCATGTCCACCTCCAGCTCTCTTCATGTCCACCTCCAGCTCTCTCCATGTCCACCTCCAGCTCTCTTCATGTCCACCTCCAGCTCTCCATGTCCACCTCCAGCTCTCCATGTCCACCTCCAGCTCTCCATGTCCACCTCCAGCTCTCCATGTCCACCTCCAGCTCTCTTCATGTCCAGCTCTCTCCATGTCCACCTCCAGCTCTCTACATGTCAGCCTCCAGCTCTCTCCATGTCCACCTCCAGCTCTCTTCATGTCCACCTCCAGCTCTTCATGTCCACCTCCAGCTCTCCATGTCCACCTCCAGCTCTCCATGTCCACCTCCAGCTCTCCATGTCCACCTCCAGCTCTCTTCATGTCCAGCTCTCTCCATGTCCACCTCCAGCTCTCTACATGTCAGCCTCCAGCTCTCTCCATGTCCACCTCCAGCTCTCTCTACTGATGGCATCTGTTATTCTGTTGTTCCACAACACAAGGTCACCCTCACCAAGTTCCAATTGCGTTGTAAACAATTAATGGAATTAAAATGAATCGTTTTTTTTGTCTTAAAGAAGCCCAGCTAAGCACACACGGCTCAGAATAATCACAATAATACAACCACATGAGTGACACCAAATTATTTGGTGTCACTCGTGTGGTTATATTAATGGCATACAAATAATAGGAAAACGTCTAATGTTTTCTATACATGAGTACACAAATGCATGAATCTCATATTTATATTTATATCACACAACTATTAAGCTTGCTATTGTTTGCACCTTGAAGCCTGTGTTAATTGTGCTGAGCTGTAGTGACTGGAGTTTAGTAGCATGGATGATGTTCTGACTCATGTTTTTCCAAATCACAACATGGTGATTGTCCCCTTAGCAAAACTGTTGGACAAATCAGCAATCTGTTAAAAAAAAATTAAGGTTGCATTTCACTTAGATTTTTTGTTGAAATTATCTTAATTTCATTTGCTAATCTTAATTGTTTGGGATATATTGTTTACAGAACAAACAACAAACTGTAAGACTATAACTCTACAGAGGGGGGCAGCATTTCACCCCTTTCCTATTTCACAACAGACAGCTGAATCATTTCTGACGTGGTTTCTTTATTCTGTTTCACTTTTACAAATGAAGTTAAGTCACTTTAAAATATCCCCCACTAATCATTCAAACATAGTGACTATACATGATTTCCTCATTCAAACATAGTTACTAGACATTATTTCCTCATTCAAACATAGTGACTACTATAGACCTCATTTAAACATAGTGACTATAGACATGATTTCCTCATTCAAACATAGTGACTATAGACATTATTTCCTCATTCAAACAGTGACTATAGACATTATTTCCTCATTCAAACAGGACTAGACATGATTTCCTCATTCAAACATAGTGACTATAGACATTATTTCCTCATTCAAACAGTGACTATAGACATTATTTCCTCATTCAAACAGGACTAGACATGATTTCCTCATTCAAACATAGTGACTATAGACATTATTTCTTCATTCAAACAGTGACTATAGACATAATTTCCTCATTCAAACATAGTGACTATAGACATTATTTCCTCATTCAAACAGTGACTATAGACATAATTTCCTCATTTAATAGGAAGCATACGAAGCATGTTATGGCATAGGGAGGATGTTAGGAAGCATAGGAATGGTCATAGGAAGGGTGATAGGAGGCATAGGATGGTATTGTAGCTACCACACTTCATAATATCACACTCAAACACATACAGTACTGTATCTGACGGGTATTTATTTAGTAAAATTAATAGTTCAGGGATTTACAGTCCTTGAATTAAGCTGTATATAAATTCTAGTTGACTAGGGCAAGACGACCTTTTTTGCTTTAAATGGCCTGCTGTGGACCCCATCAATTCTTGGGATGAAAAGATGATGGTATATTTATCTGAAAAGCTCGGCCCTCGGCTCACTCAAGTATTTGCTGGCGCCCCTAGAGAGGTTGCGCTGGCTAGCCGAGCCTGACTCCCACACAACACTGTACTCAGTCAAATGAGGGACATTCTGTGTTCATAATCCACAGTTTCAGTCTACTTCCATAAACAGAGCATGATCTCTACAGGGGCTCTCAGTCTAATTTGCAGTCCTAATTGTCTCGATGCATTTCAATTCCTTGAGCCAAAGAGACAGTGAGCTAATGCACTGCACTGCCTACATCTTGTACATCTCGAGTTTGAACAAGTTAATAATGCAATTTTACTTTACAATTACTACTGTGACTGACTGACTGACTCAGTTGAAACAGGCACGCTTGAGTGTCCGGGTCGGGCTTAACTAGGCTTTGTCGAAACATGCATGCGCGTGTCCGGTTCCGGCTTCACTAAGCTTGCCTATAGTCTTGTTTTTTTCCCACAACTGGAACAGTTTGATTGGTTTTTAAGTGGCAATGAAAGACTGCCTCTCTCCCCCCAAAAAGTCATGTGATTTCATATACAAAGAAAAACACTTTGTGTGTGTGTGTGTGTGTGTGTTTTCCCCCACATCTCGAATAGGGGCCGCTCTGGCCTTGTGTCTGCTCTACGGGATGAACCAGCCCGACTTTGAGTATACAATTCATCCTCACAATTACATAACCGTTTCCTGACCCCGAGTCTCCCAAATCCAAGTCAACAGCATAATACAGCACGTAACTAAATTAAGATATTTCACTTTGCTGTTATACACCCCCCCCCCATCACTGTGACATAGCCAAAATAAACATTATTCTGATGAGTTCACAAAGCAACTCTATTCCAGGCAGCAGCTGTGTGGTCTTTCCACAAGATACCATACTTAGACTGTGGCCATGCAAGCTTTTGGAGTGGAAATGGAGCTTTATCTATTAAAGCACGACTTGGAAAGCGGGCTGTGTGGGAAAGATCTGCAGGTCAATTAAGCTGCCATTACAATAGTGACCAATGGGACTCATGCTTTCATTCCTTCTCCTTGCTTAGGAGGCCTGCTAATATGGGTGTGTACTTCACCTCCAGTACTCTCCTTTATTTAGATAGAGATAGATGGATAGATAGATAGATAAGCAGGATTCCATCACCCATCTCTCTCACCCTCTCATCCAGTCATGATTGCTAGTGTGATGGGGGGGGGGGGGGGGTCGTTATGAAGTGCACTCACTCGTCAATATGTATTTTTGATGGCTGTCTTGGAGCCTGAATACATAATTTACATTTACATTTAGTCATTTAGCTGATGCTTTTATCCAAAGCGACTTCATCAGGAAGGGCACAACTCTATCAGCTGAGTAACAATGTTCATCAAAGTGTTGAGTGCTACAGTGTAGGTTCGTATATTAGGATAAGTGCATGACAGTAAGGTTAGTTATTATATATAGTTTGTAACAATATAATGTTACTGAATATAAACTGTACAGGGATTTGAAATAGCAGCAACACAACAGCAAAAGCTGTGAAAGGCTAAGATAAGTGGCGACAGTGGCTCAGAAGGTAGAGCAGTTGTCTGGTAAACCGGAGGTTCCCGTTTCGATTCCCACTCCTCCCAGGCAGCCTGTCGAAGTGCCCTTGAGCAAGACACTTAACCCCTAATTGCTCCCGATGAGCAGGTTGGCACCTTGCATGGTTGCCTCCGCCGTCTGTGTGTGAATGTGTGAGTGAATGGGTAAAATGTGAGGAACAAATTGTAAAGCGCTTTGAATAAAAGCTGCTATATAAATGCAGCCATTTACCATTATAAGGGCATCGCAGATGTTTTATATTCTGATGCCTGATACCTTTCTAGGGGGTGTAAAGTCAAAAGGTATGAAACACAGTGATGTTAAGGGGCATTTTAAAGCAAGCAATTCCATTTCAAATTTCCTCTCGGCTGAGAGCGAC
Source organism: Notolepis coatsorum (assembly GCF_963971535.1). NCBI lineage: Eukaryota > Metazoa > Chordata > Actinopteri > Aulopiformes > Paralepididae > Notolepis > Notolepis coatsorum. The sequence goes on along the minus strand of NC_140173.1, from coordinate 122,471,921 downwards.
TGAGATTGCATCGAGGTGCTCTGTGTTCAGGGAGAACCCGGGGGATGGTGATCATGACAATTATGACGATGATAGGCTTCCCAAGGGGCCGTGGAAACGACCAGCATTAGAGCCCCTGGACCAGAAATCCCACTAACCCCTGCCAGGGTTTAGCGTCAGTTCAAAGGTCAGTTGCCCTGTCAGACCTGCTCAGCGTACCGTACAGTAAAGCACACTACAAATAGCACCACTCAAATAGTGCATTTGCCAGGCCAGTGTTGACTCATGATAGCCGACCGTGATGAAGCGCTGCAGCAGCAGTGTCCCTGCAGAGCATCGCCACAGATTGCGTCTTACCATGTTCCCTATGTACTTGCAGAGATTGTGTCTTACCATTTTCCCTTTGTACTTTCAGAGATTGTGTCTTACCATTTCCCCTATGTACTTGCAGAGATCGTGCCTATTCGCTCAAGCACGCAACGTGTAATCACACTATTATAATTACTTCATATATTATTAGTCTGGTGAGAAATGTTATTAAAAAATCCACTTTTATAGCTCAATTTGTAGTTGAAACACTTGCCTCCGCAATCTTCTCCCTCTCCTTGTTTACTTCTTGCAGCTTTTTCAAAAATGAAAGCAGCAGGAGAAGAAGAACACAGAAGTCTACAGATAAAAACATTTTGACTACAAATAGGACAGTAAAGTGAAATATTTTTTTAATAAAGTTTGGGTGAGATTTGCAAATCTTTACCAGACTATGTATAATACTAAAGTAGTTGTGCTTTGTGTGTGATTACATGTTGTGAGTTTGAGTGAATAAGAGCAAAATAGCAAGTAAAATACATAGAGAAACGGTGTGACATTATCCATGCAAGCTGGGATGTGGTTTTCAGGAGCGGAGGTCACCTGTGGTGCACGACGGTGATAATGCGACCAAGTTAAATTCCAGGAAGATCAAGGTCTGAGGTCCGTTACTATGTCTGTAAATACATTGGGTAGATTATTACAGCTTTGAGTTTGTAATGTCGGAACGTGTGGGAAAATCCTCTGGTAGAATTCCTTGGCAAGCCAGGATTGCCTCCGAGAACGACATCATGTGTGATGTAACAAGCCAAAGGTCAACTCACGCTAACCAAGGAAGCACTGGTCACGACGCATGTAAACAAACAGTCCCTGGGCCATCTGTCGAATTAGCTTACCCACCAGCGCCGCACTGGCACAGCAGAAAGCATGCACACATCTCTACGATACATCCTAGAAAAGACACTTGCCATCTCTGGCTTTTTTTTTTCTTTTTATCTACTTTTTTCTCCCATTTTCTATTTTTCTCCCATCCCAATTTCGTATCGTCCAATTCTACCCTCCCCTGTCTCGAACGCTGTTAGGCCATGCCTCCCACAAGCCGGCTGCAATGTGGACTAAGCCTTACATCACGTGTCCCCTCCGGTATTCGAGGAAGCAGCCGTCGCATCTTTTCACTTGCACAGCGCGATCTTTCAGCGTCGGGGGTCTGCGTTTGGAGGGCACGCCACCCCCGTCGCTTCCTGATTCTACTGCGCAGGCGCACCAACCGACCTGTAGGAGTCGCTGTCCACAACGTCCGATCCCCACCCATCAGCTTCCCACCCCCTAATACTGCCAATTGTATTAGTATGAACGACCAGCCAAGCTGATAGCAATGCAGAGAGCTGGGCTCGAACCCAGCGTCTCCTGCATTGGTGGTGAGTGCCTTGCCCACTGCACCACCTAGCCGCCTCCATCTCTGGCTTTTTGAAGAGTATCTTTGGTTGGAAATGGGGCACATCACTAACACATAAGGCTGACCAGATGGTAGAATGATACGTCACATCACATTTGTCAGTGTCAATTAGACGGCGACCCTGCAGCAGTTCAGTTCACAATAGCTGTGGGTATGTACAGTACTGTATGTATGTGCACTTTAGTAATTTCTGCTTCACTGCATGGGCCAACATGCTTGTGTCATGTGTGCCGTGCCTTAATGTAAATGCATTTAGTGGACCGGGCTTTTTATAAGGTCAAGTTCATCCTCTGGGGGGTTAAATATGTATAGGGGTTGGAATTCAGTCTTAAACTAAGGTTAAAAGGCACATCTATTGGGAATCAATGATTGGGTAATGATTTCTGAATGACTGTGTAGACTATACTACACCATGGTATGGACGTTTCTATGGCTCTGCTCTAGTGTTAGTACACGCACTTATATAGCGCTTTTATCCAAAGCGCTTTACAATGTATGCCTCACATTCACACATTCACACAACGATGGAGAAGGCAACCATGCGAAGTACCAACCTGCTCATCAGGAGCAGTCGGGGGGTTAAGTGTCTACCGGGAGGAGCTGGAATTGAACCGGGAACATTCCGATTACCAGATGACTGCTCGACCTCCTGAGCCACTGTCGCCCACTGTCACTTTACAATGGTTGACTGTATGCATTTTTCAGTATGGGCCGGGGGTGGGGTCAAAACCCTGACAGTGTAATTTGTGGATTGTGAAAGGCTCCAATGAGTGCTGCGGTGTCCTATAGCCTCGCGGCCAGATGGAGACGGCTGAGTGACCATGGTACACACGGGTCACACGCCAACGAAGACCTGCAGGCCCTCATTTATCAATGGTGTGTACGGCACGCACAGATATGTGCGTAAACCATGCGTATGATCATTTCTAAGCAAAGTGTGGGATTTATCAATTGAACGTGTGCTTGAGATTGTGCGTATATCTATACGCACAGCTCCGACCGTGTGTACAAACATAATGCACCAAGCGGTAGAATATGAAATTGGAGCGTGGAACAAAATGCAGTGTTGGATGTCATAATTTCCCCCAGCCCAACTACATACAATATCCATATATCAATAATAACAGCAGGCCGAGGCCAAGAGAGGATTTTCCGGGGCGGCCGGGTGGCGCAGCGGTCTAAGCGTCTGCCCACCACCACAGAGACAGTGGGATCGAATCCAGCTGTGGTGCTTCCGGGTTGGCCGACCGTCCATACTAACACAATTGGCAGTGTTAGAGGGTGGGAAAACCCGACGAGGGTGGGTCAAAAAGTTATTACTAAGGTCAATCAAAAAACCAAATTTTTATTTAGAATTTCCTCGTTCATAAATAAAAAACGCTCTGAGGACCCTAGCTGGAGCCCTCATCCAATGTCACTTTGACTATGCTTGCACTTCATGGTACAGCAACATATCAAAACAAATTAAGACAAAGCTCCAGACCTCCCAAAACAAACTAGTGAGACTCCTGCACAACCTTCACTTTAGGACTCACCTAACGCCAGCCCACTTTAGCAGGCTGGGATGGCTTAGGGTTGAAGAAAGGGTACACCAGCTTAAAATGCTACTGGTTTTTAAAGTACTAAAAGAAACGGTCCCCAAGTACCTAGTAAATTATTTTAATAAAGTAGGAGATGTCCACAAACACGCCACAAGAGGAAGCCCCACGGACCTGGTCCCGCCGAGAGTCAGGACATGCATGGGGAAAGATGCATTTTTTTACTCGGCTACGGTAATGTGGAATGCCCTGCCAACATTTATAAAACTCCTGAACTCCCCTCTCGGATTTAAATCCGCCCTAAAAACATGGCTCAGCAGCAACTCAAATTGGTCTTAAAATGTTTTTTTTATCTCTTTTATCATAACTTGGCTTTTATTTCTTTTATCATGAGTTGCTTTTAAGGGTTTGCGGATTTTCTTTTAACATTAGTTAACTGTACGAGTTGTCAGGTTAGGTGTTTTTATAAAAAAAAAATTGAATGTGTCCTGTCAGTGTACATGTCCATTTGTGTTTCTGTGCCTTTTTATGTTCCATGTATGGACCACAATGGAAACAAGCCTTGGCTTTATTGTGTTTTATCCATTTTTGACCAGCGTTATTGACACTGTTATTGTCTTGTCTTTTAATTTTTTTTTTTTTTTTTTTTTTTTTTGTCATACGATTTGTGTCAAAATAAAGTATTCAATCAAAAGAAAAAAAAAAAAAGGTCCTGGTCGCCTGTAGCTGTTCCGCAACCGTTGCTATTTCCGGGGTAGGCCTGATTGGCCCCGACAGGCACGTGACCCGCCGCGGCCACGCCCCGCGGCAGCCCCAGCGGCAAGCACGCTACTGTTGGAGTTCGCTTCGCCTTTCACATCGCTGCCGTTTGCGAAAGCAGGATGAGAGGCGAGAGCGTAGATTTCGCTGTGTATCATTTAACATTTGAAAGGCATACATTGTTGTCATACAGAAGTACAGAATACTTTTATCCAAAATGCTTCTTACTGTTACACTGTTAGAGACTGTGCTAGACAAATGAATGACTAATTCGGTCAGAAATAACGTAACTAATAACGTTAGTAAGCACTAAGCACTGCTTATATGCTTATTATGTCTGCGGGGTACAGTAAACGTTTCTCCCGGTACATTCTGAAGAGCACACCGCTGTATGTTGGAGAACCAGCGGTCTTCCGAAGTTCCGCTCCTCCTCACTCGAGTGAGACTAAAGCCGTGCACAGCTCAGCCCTGTGAGACGCGAGCAGGAAGGAGCTGGGAGTCCTTCCAATCGGAATATGTTGTTTCTTTACACATATGTTGGATTATGAATATGTCTTTATAGCTACAAATGAATGACTAATTCGGTCAGAAAGCAGTAACACAACAGTTGCAATGTTGTGTTACTGCTGTTCTCGGCATAAGCCCCAATAAGACCGTCACCAGAGCTCAGCGATGCTGCTCGCGTGAGCATATTCTCCCCGCTATATACAACAATGTATGCCTTTCAAATGTTAAATGATAAATGATTGCATGACTGCCGACTGCGGCGCGACGCTGTACATATGTCTCTATACTATTTTATTTCATACAACAATGTATGCCTTTCAAATGTTAAATGATAAATGATTGCATGACTGCCGACTGCGGCGCGATTATTATGACTGATGACTGCGATGTGAAAGGCGCCGCGAACTCCTTCCTAATGCTGCGGGCGGCGTTGAAGGCGGAAAGCGCCTGTGAACCACAGCAGCCTCGTTGCCGCGTCCTGAGGCTGCCGCGGGGCGTGGCCGCGGCGGGTCACGTGCCTGTCGGGGCCAATCAGGCCTACCCCAGAAATAGCAACGGTTGCGGAACAGCTACAGGCGTCCTGGTCGTTGTAAAACAGCGACTCCTACAGATCGGTCGGGGCGCCTGCACAGCGAGGTCGGATCCTGCGGGAGGTAGTGTCCTCCACACGTTACACTCCCCCAGTGAGAGTCCGCGCTGCCAGGTGAAAAGAAGTGGGGATTGGCTACACATGTGTCGGAGGAAGCATGTGATATTGTGATAGTCTCCGCCCTCCCAGACCGACGGTAGGGGGCAGAGCACGCAACGACCAGGTAGGGGATTGGGAATTGGCATAACGACTAACATTGGGATGGGAGAAAAACTGAAAAAGAAAGGGGGGAAAAAGAGAAAGTAAAAAAAAAAAGAAAAAAAAAATTTAAAGAGGATTTTCCTCCAGGTTATACCCAACATCATCGGAGCAATAGACTGTACCCGTGTACAGGGCTTGACGTTAACTTTTTGGCTCACTAGCCACTGTGGCTAGTGGTTTTCCAAAGTCACTAGCCACTCAGCATTTTCACTAGCCAAAAATCCCCACACTCGCGCCCCCACCCAAAAAGTAATAAATATAGGTCATTTTTTCTTCACTAACCCCTGCTGGGGACAGTATCATTGTAATCATACTGCTACACGCCAACTGTACAACTGTGCTTCTGACTGTTGACTCCATTGTTTACTACTGCCTGCGACCAGTGACTCAGCCGCAAAAGGAGCTCCAGTTGGGGCAACGGCTGACTGGGACAAGATGGAGGGTGTAGATGTGGAAGAGTTGTGTTGAACCTAGCAATTACATTGTTGCTCCAAACGCCGTGAACATTATCATTGACACACCTATGCCTTGGCTGTGTTGAACCTAGCAATTATATTATTGCTCCAAACGCTGTGAACATTATCATTGACACACCTATGCAGGGCTTGACGTTAACTTTTTGGCTCACTAGCCACTGTGGCTAGTGGTTTTCCAAAGTCACTAGCCACTCAGCATTTTCACTAGCCCTGGGCAGGTGGGCAGGTGTCAACGTCAAGCCCTGCCCGTGTAGCTTTCAAAGCTCCATCAATAAACAAATCCAGTTATGTGAATAGAACGCTAGTGGTTACGAGTTTGTATTCTTCATTGGGTTGCACAGATATCAGTGTGCTTCAGCGACTCGTTCATTTCAGTCATTACAGTGCTTATGTAGCCGGTCTCCTCCTGCCATCTCTGCATTGTTTTAAAGTTCGACCCCTGTTAACACTTTCCATGCCAGCCATGCGGTGCCTAGGAACCCTGTTGCGTGCCACCGCTATATTCAATGACAGAGCTCTCATATTTGCGAGCGCATAAACTATATCTTAAATTATAGGTATGTGTCTAATATGGCCGTCGCTTATCAATGACTTGTTTGCAGTCAACATTGTCAAAACGGATAGTTTTTTAATCGGTTCATTTCCGTTTTATACCATTTTGAAAAACGCTCGTTTTTTGGAAAGTTTCAGAAAAAAAGAGATTCTCTGATAATCGGCCTTTACTGGAATACACTGGAATACACAAAACACGTTGTCATTTTTCGGCCTATTTATGAATAGTTTTCAAATAAACGCTAGATTATCGATAGTATATGTGTACTTATCAGTGTTGGGCAAGTTACTTTTAAAAAGTAACTAGTTACAGTTACTAGTTACTTCTTCCAAAAAGTAACTAAATTACTTACTCAGTTACAAATTATTAAAGTAACGAGTTACTTCAGAAAGTAACTATTGCGTTACTTTCAATATTTATTTATTTTTACATAAACAACATACACAAATCTAAACTATTTTAATGTTGCTGTGGGACAAAGTGAGACTAGCCTCCAATCAAATGTCATGTATGTAGATATTATAATTACTATGTTTATATAGTGGATCATACAAATACAATAGATGTTTTGGAACTTTTGATATGTATTGCCCCTCAACAGGCCACAACTGGGCAACATTAAATTATGCTTGTTAAGCACTATACCAAAAATAAATAACAAATATATACTGATTGATTGAACATTTTAATTAACAGATTGCAGAATGGGTACAATACAGTACGGCTCAATACACACAATTGTTAAGGGGAAGCAGATCAGAGAAAGACTTTCGTCTTGTTTACATCAGGGTCCCCCATTTTCAATTCATGACATTTATGACATACACAACATACAGATATAAGAATCTAATCGAATCATCTAAACTAATCTAATCATGACATTTAAGACATGCATGACATACAAATATATATTTCTGCGCACCAGACTGTGCTATTAAACCAGGAAGTGCAGCACTATGTTGAGCCTGTCAGCAGTAGCCTCCACTACTGTATAGTGCCCTGCGCTGCAACACAACAAGAGTGAACAAAAAACGCTCATGGACCCGCGGTCTCACGCTGACTGCTCGCTTGTGTTGTTCCGTTGGATTCGTTTTGGATTATTTGGGCTCAAAACGTACACTACACGGACCCGCGGTCTCACGCTGACTGAATCGCTCGTGTTGTGGCTGTGTGTCAGACTATGGAGGCACCCCCCCACCTCTACCTCTGATTGGCTTACCATGACATTTTACTCAACCTCAGCTAATCGTCAGCATGTTTGTGCTTGTCTCGCACACTAAACAAGGAAGAACAGATGCCTCTCAGCGCAGATATCTGTCTGATGAAAGAAACAGGTTCATTCATAGTAACGCGCCGCATTTTTTTGCAGTAACAGCGTTATTAAGATTGGAAGATAATTACTTGTTACTGAAAAACTAACGCCGTTAGTAACGCTGTTACTTATAGCGCCGTTATTCCCATCACTGGTACTTATGCACGCTATAGAAGCGGGCTGAAAAATCGATTATCTTATTTCCTGATCGCATGCACACACACACACACACATGGCACACGCTGATATATAGGTGAAAATAGCTCTGATTATCCCAAGACTGGTAAAATAGATTCCTCACCTCAGATCAGATGTTCTCCAAAAAGATGATTCCAATTCCTGATCGCCATTCCAAATATCGATCGTGTTTATTGATCCAACGCTGGGTACTGGAAACACATATTCTCTGCTGTTCTGATGGTGGGCGATGACTGCAGTAGGCTCGGATTACATGCCTGACAAGTAAAATGTGGAAGCAGGACTTTTTTTTCTCCATGCGTTTCATTCAATCCAATCCAATGGGGTGCAGTACCATCCGGAGAGACGATAGGGGGCGGTATTTTCCCTGTTCGAGCTCAGACAGATCCCCACTGGTAACGTGAGGCTAGATTGATGAAAAATTTATGGAAATCGATAATAAAAAAAATAACGATTAAAAACGAGATCTCTCGTCGGCTGGCACTCAACGGTTGGCATGAACTAACGAGAAATCTCGTCGTTGGCACTGAAAGTGTTAAGGGATTGCCCCGAGTGAGTTTCGAACCCCGGTCTCCCGCACCGCGGGCAACATCGCAGACCACTATACCAAGAGGTGAATTCACTTTTTGGTAACGTGTCTGTATGCCTTTTAAGGGGGAGTGAGTTTACCTTGCAGTACCGTTAACGTCCACAGTCACTTCACAACACTTGAAGTCCATCGTGACTGTGGATATACTCGCGGTACCTCCGTTACACTCACCCCCCTAAACTCGGGGTCGAACTTTGACACAACGCAGAGATGGCAATACGAGACCGGCTACACTTAACTCAATGGAGGCCAAACCCGAGATAAGTCGCCAGACCCGAGATTTCTCGGGTTTTGATCGTTTATTCTTTTATTCGATATTTTTATTCATTATTCATACAGGGACCTTGGTGTTACCATAGGGAATGAGTCTGAGGTCGCCAAAGTGCAATACCGGCCGCATCCAGCTAGACGGCGGTATCGAGCACCCTTTGTAACCTTGTATCTTGGCCTGTGGAATGGCCAAATGTCTCTGGTTTCACTTTTCCTTGTCAGCCGAGCGGAGCGGTTCTCCCGGTTCCATAGAAGCGCGTCAAATATCCTCGATCCATATGTTGTGGTGGGTTATGCCGTGCACCAAATGGACATTGGATGTACCAGATGGCGATCAAACAATTGGAATATAATTTCTTGGAATACTCCCGATCACAGGTAAGGACTACCCCCCCCCCCCCCTTTCATGCATTCGTAATGGAACATAATACCTATGATATAGATTTGATTTCGGAATAATAGCGTATACAGGCAAGAAACGGCAACATCTATAGTATAATTGACGTATAAGGCTGTAACTCAGCATTTCAGGAATTACCCCAGACCTTGCTATATATTATATATATTTATTTTCGTGTCTTACATACAGGTGTATGCCCAGCCCATATGGGCTTACAAGACACATAAACAATAAGTATATAATAATATACTTGACCAATTACTTGACAAATGACATATAGACCAAGATGGCCACAAGAAAAAGAAGATACAAGAAAATACAATAAAACGTAATATAACACAAGCTGTACGCAATGTATGTAAACAAAGAAACAAGAGGAATTCATATACAATTATATAGGATATAGTGTGTTTTGTCTCAAGTGCCATGCTTTGTCCAAAAATCCTGCAAAACTGAAGATGTCCTCCACAAAAAAACAACTCAACATACAACTCTCAGACTGCCAAAACAAATCCGGATTTACAATTAGAATTTTCTCAAATAAAGCCCTCAAAGCGGTGTACAAAAAAACTAAATGATATTCATCCTCCACCACTCCCAGATCACATAGAACACACAACCGTTCCTCCTCAGGTTTACCTTGGAATCTACCCACTTCCATAGCCAGTGAGGCTATAACTATACTTATATTCACCACGGTATAAGACAGGAACGTATGGATGGAAAAATTCATTATTTTTCACATATTGAACGATAGATAGGTGATGTCAAATGGGCCATAGTATTGTATCCATAGCTATAATATAGAATAGTTATAGCTCTACAAACAAGGTGACGCACTCCTATCTTTTAAAGCGTGGCCTTGCTACGATGGGCCCCGACTAATAGCTGGCGCTGAATGAGTTAATGTCGGGTCAGCTTGTCATTTATTTCTGTCAATGTGCTGGTTCTGTAGGACTGGATCAGTCAAAATCCTTGGCACCTGGCGCACCGAAGATAGTCTGCATGCTCCCTCCTCCTCAGCGGAGTTGTCTGTGAAATTGACAACTTCATTGGATGTATTTATTCTCAAAAAATATCTATAATCATTCGATTAAATATTGTTTCAAATAAAAAGCTAAATTCTATTATTCTGTCATGTTTCCAAATAAGATTGTTCACAACGGAGGTGTATACGTTCAATTAGTTGGTTAGACCTCCGTGATCAATCTCACTCTTTCAGTGAAGTTTCTCATAGTTCGCTCGGCATTTTTCCACATTTCAAGGGTTTGTTTCATTACCATATATGGTTAATTAGGGGCGGTTCTGTATGCAAATACTTAAAATTGTGCACGAGCGCGGAGCATATAATGGTATTTATCAACACGGAGTACTTGCAGGTGTGCGTAGGACCTGTGTACGCACGTTTGATAAATCCCGATTTTTCTGTGCGTAGAGACATTCTAAATTCCATGCTTAGGAACGAAAATAGAACACTTTCTATGCATTATTGATAAATGAGTGCTGGACGATTTGCAGGCAACCAGAGATGTTGATGTGATCCTTGAGGGTGAAGCATCAACCAATCATTGCAGTGGTCTCTATGGTAGAGAACTCTCTTACTAAGCCACCAAGCCGGCTTCTTACTGTTACTGTTAGAGACGCCGCCGCGAGCGTCGCCACAGCAGGGCGCAGCGAACATTTGAAAGGCATACATTGTTGTCATACAGAAGTACAGAATACTTTTATCCAAAATGCTTCTTACTGTTACTGTTAGAGACGCCGCCGCGAGCGTCGCCACAGCAGGGCGCAGCGGCAAGCCTGGCGCTGCCGCGGGGGCGTGCCACGGCGTGTCACGTGGCCGTCGCGGCCAATCAGGCGAACCCGGAAACCGAAATCCAACTAAATCCGTTGCGGAAGTGATACACGCGGCCTGACGTTTCACTGCACATTGATTGATTGATTGATTGAAAACTTTATTAACAGATTGCAGAATGGGTACAGTACAGTACAGCTCAATACATACAATTGTTAAGGGGATGCAGACCAGAGAAAGACTTTCGTCTTGTTTACATCAGGGTCCCCCATTTTCAATTCATCGTAACATATGTGACATACATGACATACCGATAGACAGTACTGCTACATCTATACATTTATGACATACCAGATTTGCAATTACAGTACTGTTTGTGATACAAAAAGAGTCCAGAAAGAAAAGAGTATATACATTAGACGTAGAAACTGTACATTGGATTGGGTAGGTGGGGGTGGGGGGGGACTGTACATTGGAGGTGGATGGGTGGGTGGGGGGGGGGGGGGGGGTTGGGTAGGAGTGGGGGGGGGGGGGGGGTTGGGTAGGAGGGGTGGGTGGGGGACACTGTACACCTGTACAAACAAACACTGTACATTGGATTATTGACAAGACCATACTTGGTAATTTACTGTACATTGGAGGGGGTTGTGTTCGGACATTTACAGGGGCCAGTTTCGAGTTGCAGTCTCCCTTAGGTGTTTTTTGAGAGTGTTTTTGAAAGTGGGTAGTGATTCACATTCCTTTACAGCTTTGGGTAGGGCGTTCCACATTGATGTGGCATAATTGCGAAACGTGTTTAGTCCCTTGTTTGAGCCGAATCTGGGTTTAACATGATTTGTGGAGCTCCCTCTGGTGTTGTGATCGTGGTATTCACTGACCTTTGGGAAGTATTTTGTCATGTACATGGGTACCTTGGTCGTGTAGTGTATCTTGTAGACCAGGCCCATTGCAAGTTGCTGTACTCTGTCATCTACTCTAAGCCATCCTAGGTTGTCAAAGTGGGCAGGGGTGAGGTGGGTTCTAGGAGTAAGGTCAAGCAGTAGTCTGACCAGTTTGTTTTGAGATGTTTGTAATTTTGTTTTTAGCGCCTTTGAGGTGCTTTGGTACCATGAGGTGCAAGCATAGTCGTAGTACCCTTGAATGAGTGCTCCTGCTAGAGTCTTCAGGGTATTCTTGTTTACCAGTGAGGAGATCCGGTACAAGAATCGAGTTCGTTGGTTGACTTTTTTTATTACATTGGATGCCATTTTGTCACAGGAAAGATTTGCCTCTAGGATGGAACCCAGGTAGGTAATATCTTCTTTCCTTGTGACAATATTGTCACCCACTGTAACTGAGAAGCCGTCGGTCTTGCTGAGTTTGTTATTTGAACCGAAGAGAATGGACTCTGTTTTGCCCATGTGTAATGATAGTTTGTTATCAGCGAGCCATATGCAGGTTTTGCCTAGTTCTGAGCTGAGGGTTTTTTCAACCTGTAACTTGTTCTTGTCAGAGACCAGCAGGGCTGAGTCGTCCGCAAACAGGAACAAGTTGCAGTCACAAGCTGACGACATGTCATTTGCATAAATTAGGAACAGTAGCGGACCTAGTATGCTTCCTTGTGGAACACCACAGCTTACTGTGAGGGGGGGGGGGATAGGGTACCGTTTACCTCCACCATCTGCTCTCTCCCCTCCAGGTAGGATTGCATCCAGCTCACTGATAGACTATCAAAACCAATTGCTTTTAGCTTGTCAATCAGAATGGTGTGATTGACAGTGTCGAAGGCCTTTTGTAGGTCCAGCATGACCATGCCGCAGTATTTGCCCGCGTCCACCTCTTGTTTGATGTGGTCGTTTAAATAGAGAAGGCATGTGTCAGTGGAGTAAGATGTTCTGAAGCCAGATTGGAATTCGTAGATAAGATTTTTTTCCGCAAGGTATTTTTCGACCTGTTCGTATACAATTTTTTCCATGACTTTCGAGATGGAGGTAAGGATAGAAACAGGGCGGTAGTTGCCTGGGTCTAATTTACTGCCTTTTTTGTGCAGAGGGGTCACTCTCGCAATTTTGAAGTCCTTGGGGACGTGTCCCTGTTTTATGGAGAGGTTTATTATGTGTGTGATGACTGGGGTGATGGCGGCTGCTGAGTCTCTGAGGAATTTGGAGGGGATGTTGTCATGGCCAGTGGCCTTGTTGGGTTGGAGGGCGCTCAGTTTTTTGAGTACCTCATCTGTTGTTACCATTTCCAGTTTGAAGTCGTCTTTGTGGACCCCTAGGTTCTTGTAGTATGCTACTATGTGTTCTACCCCATAATGCCCTGAGTGGGAGGGTAGTTTGTTTACCAGTGTTGTGGCTATGTTTGTGAAGAAACTATTTAAGCAATTGGCTACATCCAGCTTTTCTGTGATGAGCGTGTTGTCTGTCTTTATGTTTATATTTTAGAATCTGGTTTTAAGTTTTTTACTGCAGCCTAGTTGGTTATTGAGTAATTTCCAAAGTTCACGTGGTTTGTTTTTGTTTTCCTCGGTTTTGTCATTGATGATTTTTTTTTTTTGCTGTTTTGATCATGGAGTTTACATCATTTCTTAGTCTGTTTCTTTCCAGTTTGAGTTCAGTCACGTGGGCTTGGAGTTCACTGCTCGTGCTTATGGTAAGCTTTGACTGACTTTTACGAAACTCTGAGCATTTTTTGTCTCTGGTTTTCATAGCGGTCAGTATTTCAGCGTGCATCCACGGCTCAGCGCGATTTTTTACCCTGGTGGTTCTTAGGGGGGCCATGTTGTTTAGTATCGTTGAAAATTTGGTTTTGAAGCCAAGCCATGTTTCTTCAACCAGTGTACCATTGAGCTCATCTGACCAGTCCAGACTCTCCAGTTCAAGGTTAAAGGCCTCGCTAGAGTAGGTTTTGAGGTCTCTAGATGTGACTGTTTTGTGACAGCCAGCCTTTTGTTTTAGCTTTTTGCGCGTACAGAATATCATATAATGATCACTTAACCCGCATGCTATAACCCCTTTATTGGCGATCTTGGACTTGTCAGAGGTCAGGATGAGGTCAATGGTAGTCTGAGTTGACTCACACACACGTGTGGGTTGTGTGATTAGTTGGCTGAGGCCGTGCAGATCACAAAACCTATTGTAGGATTTGAAGACGGGTGCAACTTTTTGTTGCATATCCGTGTTCCAATCCCCAATAAGAATCATTTCTGTATCCTCAACTCCAGCTAAGCACGCATCCAACACATCATAAAAGCCATTTTGGTCTGGCGGTCTGTAAATTGTGCCGACTAGAACAGATTTAGCCCTTTCAAATAGAATTTCTACAAAAACAGTTTCAATAGCCTCATGATCTAGGTCTGTACGGTACAAGGGCCCTCTGGATACAATTCAGTGCGTAAGCTATTATGCAACACATCGACACAGAGTCATTCAAGCATTGTAAGGAATATCTCTCTCTTTCTCTCCCTGTCCTTGGTAAATGGCTGCTTTTTTATATATTTATCCAAAGCGTTTTTCAATTTGTTACTCACATTTACCCATTCACTCACACATTCACACACCGACGGCAGAGGCAACCATGCAATGTGTCTTAAGGACACATCGACACGCTGGCCAGGAGGAGCGGGAATCGAACCGGGAACCTCCGGATTGCCAGACGACTGCTCTACCTCCCAAGCCACTGTCTCTCTCTCTCTCTCTCTCTCTCTCTCTCTCTCTCTCTCTCTCTCTCTCTCTCTCTCTCTCTCTCTCTCTCTCTCTCTCTCATCTCTCTCTCTCTCTCTCTTCTCTCTCTCTCTCTCTCTCTCTCTCTCTCTCTCCTCTCTCTCTCTCTCTCTCTCTCTCTCTCTCTCTCTCTCTCCATTTTCCTCCCTCTTTCTTTGCTTGCATCTCACACGCTTCTGCGATGTCTATCTCTCTCTCTCTCTCATCTCCATTTTCCTCCCTCTTTCTTTGCTTGCATCTCACACGCTTCTGCGATGTCTATGGAAGTGGCCGCTCGGCTAGTGCGTGTGTACCACATGAGCAGTCGTCTCTGGAGGCCTGTCTAGTTATTCTGGGTGAGCTCCTGTGACGTTGATTGGAAATGAAGACGTTTGAATCAAATATCAAAACAGGTGGTTGTGTGTTTATGCTCAATCACTCAATCAAAAAGGACAATTCTAAGTGATTTCTTTCATTCATCAGTCATTTTCCTTTTTCAGTCAACAGAATGGCTAGTGAGTGGGACGGTTCTACAGGGATAATGCTAAAAACACAATAAACAGACTAGCCCTTTTTGCCTACATGACACAGATCCAAAAAAATCTGATATTTTTCAATCAGATTTGGGCTACTTTCATATGTAGCCATATTTAGGCAGTGACTCACTTTAAAACAACAACAACAACAACAACTGGAACCTTCTCACCCTCATCCTCAACAGTTGATGAACTTTCATCCGACCTCCACAGAAAATAATCCTAGAGATGAACGCTTGCACCACTCATTTCCACGATGCATGCAAATATTGTGTTTTTTTGTTGAAGCATTTTATATCACCTAAATGTAAAATAGCGGGCCACTTATTTGTCATAGGCCAACTTCTCAAAATGTCAACATGGAGTCTGTCTGTTTCCGGGGGCTGACTTGTTGAATCGAATAAGACACATTTGATATTCTAATCAAGATGTCGGTGGTGCCATTTTGAGAACAAGTCAGATCAAATACGTTAGCCCGCATTTTATGTTTAGGTAATACAAGATGCTTCTGAGTAAGTCAAATCAAATGACATGCCATATCGTCGCTCTGGAGATCTAAAGTTAATTTCAGTCTATTTCATCTGCCTGGCTGTGATATGAAGCTAGTGAAGCACAGCGGTACATACAGCTGGAACCAGCAAGGCACTCCACTGACTAAAAGTTATGGCTGGAGGCCATTTAGCCAAATCCACATGGCTGTGTGTGACTCTTTCACTCGTTATACTGTAGCTAGCTTGGGCATGGATTGATTCTTTAGTTCGCTAGCATAGCTAACAAATGCAAATATATTGTAGTCTGCCCCATTGTTCTGACCAGGATTATGTTCCTTTTTGAGTCTGACGTGGTTGGTCGTACAGTCATGAATCTGAAACCCAGAGATCTGGCTTCTCATGGACAACACATTTGCCATAAAGACCTGTGAATTTTGCCATATTGAATTTTCTGCCGTTTTATTTTAAAAACAAACAAACAAAACCCACTGTTTTCCCTACTCCCCCTAGCCTGTTCACCTGATTCTCACCAAATTAGTTGTGTGGAATCTGGGGACTAAGATCTTTAAAATGTGTCATTTAGTTAATTGATAGGCCAAATCATATGACTGGCAGGTCCAATCGAATTTAGGAATAAACAGCAAGTGATGCGTTACTTGTGAAAATGTGAACACATTATCCCATTTGCACCAAGCTTGGCACATAATGTCTGTCTTACAATAGCAAGGAGGCCTGTGAATGTTTGAGTCATGGCCTCATGGTGGCGCTATTCTCACAAAACTAAAAATGTTAACTACTCCTCAGCGGCCCGATCATGATGATATTTGAAATGCGTTGTTACTTTGTGACATCCTCATTTGTGAGACGTAAAACTACATGACTAGTTTGACTACCATTACGTTTCTCAAAAAGAGACTTTCCCCCTGCCTACTTCTCCATGGCCGTTCGCTTGATTCTCACCTCATGAGTGGCATAGAGTGACCACCATTTTAAATGGTTGTATAAAGACAAACCATTTCACCAGATTAGGGCAAATGGTCAAAATGTGTCAATGAGGACTTGGGTCTGTTTCGGGACATAGCCTACCCACTATCGGCCACCGGGTTTTTGTTATTTTTCTCATACACTTTATTTGTATGTGGAGTGTACATGGTCCTCGTTCCAAATAATTGAAAATCGTACAAACATCACCTTTAAAAAGTCTGCCCAATGGGTGAGATGAATTCACTTGTGACAATACCAATTTGATTTTATTACGGATCCCCATTAGCTGGTGCCATAGCAACCAGCTATAGTCTACCAATAAGCTTGTTTCAAGGATCTTCTCAAAACAAACAACATTATCTCAAAACGAAACAAATTATAATTTTTCTGTCATGTCTGTACTGAGTTGACCCTAGTTGTCAGTCCCGATATCGTCCCTATTTGCCATTTTCCTTCCTGCCTCGTTTTCCTTTACTCTCGGTGGCTATTCTTTCAATCGCTCCAGCCTCTGTCTCCCCTGTTGCCATTTAGTTGTTACCAAAAGGTCCCCCCTTCAGGCATTTTTATAGCAGCTTCCAGTTAGGGGTGACAGATAAATCCTTTCGCGGTGAGAGGGAAATAGTTAACCCTGTGTAGTTTAGGGCCCTACTTGTTGACACAGTGCAGGTGGCAGCCTGCTGAATGTCCAGCTGAGCGTGGAATGTGGGAGGCCCTTCTGGGCACGAGGCAGCTGAAACCAACCTCGCAGAGGAGGTCAAAGGACCATAACAAATCTCCTACTGGGCCCGTGTTAATAAAACACCAGTCCTGAGAGTTCTCTCCAAAACTCTCAGGACTTTTGGTTTGGACAGAGGGACAATAAAAGGAGAGCTACTGGGGCTCAGAGTGGGCGAGGAGCCTGATGGACTCTGCGCTTTAGTTCACTAATATACTCATCAGTAACAGTGAAGGGCCTTTTGTCCCTGCGAGAGGTGGAGGCTCAGGAGAAACGGCCCCTGGCTAAGCTATCCCATCTGGGGGCCCTTCCCGCCAGGGGCCCCAGGGCTTTCCTACTGATTTACGGCTGTCCCCTCTGACTGCCTGCATCTATCTTTAGCATCGTTGACTTTTATGAGCATGTTTAAAGTTAGGACGTGCTGTGGCAAGGTCGTCGGGGCTGGCTCCAGACGCTCACAGCAGGCCTCCCCGGTGACTTTACATTATTTTCCTCATTTGGATAAACATGCCAGGGATGCCTGCTTCTTAGCAATGTCATCATGGATATGTTTGGGTGGTGCAAAGCTTTCTCTGAATGCCCAGTGTCCCGCTGTGACAGGCATTCGCCAGGAGGAATTCAGTGGTGCTTGAGCTGTTTGCTCAACAAGCCCCGCTGCTCCCCCCTACTGCTACTATCTTCGAGGTAGCTCTTTCATTTTCTTAAGTTATTTTAGGGCATTTCTGTTTCATTAGCATGTTGAGTGACAGGAGCGAAGGTGGATGACTTGCAACAAAGGTCACAAAGTATTTCAACTAGGATGTCAAACCTATTGCTCAAATACTAAAGTGAATTACTGACAACAAAATCCAACCAAATGTCGAAATTCAAATCACGTTCTTGGAACGACTACAATAGTAGTAACTCCCATCGGCCTCGAGCCAGGACTATTGCTGCCATGTGTACGGTTTACATCCCGAGATGTTTTCTCTCAAACAAGCTTCCATTAAACACATTCCTCACAAACAGCCAGATAGTGGCATGTTAGTTGGTATCTATGTGGCTGGAGGAGTGACTCACCACTCAGGTGTGTTTACTGCTCATTACGCAAGACCTCTGGAGAGGAGGAGCACATGTTTCCTGCTCCAAAGAAAATACACAGCAAGTAATCTTCCCTGACAGTTCCTCTGCGTTCCCCCCTCTCTCTCTCTCTCTCTCTCTCTCTCTCTCTCTCTCTCTCTCTCTCTCTCTCTCTCTCTCTCTCTCTCTCTCTCTCTCTCTCTCTCTCTCTCTCTCTCTCTCTGTCTGTCTGTCTGTCTGTCTGTCTGTCTGTCTCTCTCTGAGGTACAGTAGAAGTGAGGTACAGTAGAGATGAGGTACAGTACATGTGAGGTACAGATGAGATGAGGTACAGTAGAGATGAGGTACAGTAGAGATGAGGTATAGTAGAGATGAGGAATAGTAGAGATGAGGTACAGTAGAGGTGAGGTACAGTAGAGGTGAGGTACAGTAGAGATGAGGTACAGTAGAGATGAGGTATAGTAGAGATGAGGTACAGTAGAGATGAGGTACAGTAGAGATGAGGTACAGTAGAGATGAGGTACAGTAGAGGTGAGGTATAGTAGAGGTGAGGTATAGTAGAGATGAGGTACAGTAGAGATGAGGTACAGTAGAGATGGGGTACAGTAGAGATGAGATGAGGTACAGTAGAGATGAGGTACAGTAGAGATGAGGTATAGTAGAGATGAGATGAGGTACAGTAGAGATGAGGTACAGTAGAGGTGAGGTACAGTAGAGATGAGATGAGGTACAGTAGAGATGAGGTACAAGAGAGATGAGGTACAGTAGAGATGAGATGAGGTACAGTAGAGATGAGGTACAGTAGATGTGAGGTACAGTAGAGAGGGGTACAGTAGAGGTGAGATGAGGTACAGTAGAGATGAGTACAGTAGAGATGAGATGAGGTACAGTAGAGATGAGGTACAGTAGAGATGAGATGAGGTATAGTAGAGGTGAGGTACAGTAGAGGTGAGGTATAGTAGAGGTGAGGTATAGTAGAGATGAGGTACAGTAGAGATGAGGTACAGTAGAGGTGAGGTACAGTAGAGATGAGGTACAGTAGAGGTGAGGTACAGTAAAGATGAGGTACAGTAGATATGAGGTACAGTAAAGACTAGGCACAGTAGAGGTGAGTTACAGTAGAGATGTGAGCAGGGTCAGTTCATTTCTCAGCCCCAGCTGCATTTCTTTCATGTCTCAGTGAGTAAGTCCAGGCTACAAAGCCAGACTGTTTGTTGCCTTTAGTCTTGGAGACTGTTGGGATTCCCTGCAGCTTACATAACACCTCTCTCAGCATTCACTACACGCTGAGCTTTGTCTGTGAGAAACAATAATGTGATGAGCATAGAGTGTGTTTTCACAACATTTCTCCCACTTTAGCAGACGGAGAGCCGGATTAGAGACAAAGTGAGGACAAGCGAAGTACAAGCCACTCGCCCTCCATAGAGGAGAGAAGTAGACATAGTAAATACCTATTTTTAGCAAAGAAAGGACAGACGGTGCTCAGAGATGGTGTTGTGGTTAAAGGCCCAATCCGTAACACTAGACAGTTATATAGGAGTTTTTAATTGTATTTGCTGTATCGTAGTGCTGTGGGTTAATAACTTTGTTGACGTTGGTAGTGTTTGTAAACACTGGAGTTATAGCTGTTCAGATTAACGAACAAAGTTCAGAAAAGCATTATTTTCTATTCAACATTGTGTATAATATAGGCCTACCATGCAATACTGATACTGTAATGAATGAACGTTGTTATGACCAGAAGGTCCTGTTAGAGGTCTAGGGGAGTAGGACAGATGCAGAAGCCTTAATTAATGTACCTGTGATTGAGTACCGTACTTTTCGCACTATAAGCCGCACCTGACTATAAGCCGCAGCAGCTAAATTGAATGATGTGTACATATATAAGCCGCACTGGACTATAAGCCGCAGGTGTTTTAATGTTTAATTACCATATGTTATTGGTAATATGTTATACGCTATTCTTGTGTGTTAACACCTCGCTAAGTGCACCCGCACAGACCACACCCAGCTTCTCGTTTGTAGTCTTTCCACCAGCATTGGGACACAATACTGTCGGACAAATAACAAGAATTAACTCATTTACAAGTTGTATTAAGTTGAGCAAATAAGGGAACAGATAAATAACATTTCAATGCAGTAAAAAAAAGCAAGATTTTTACATTTTCGGGTTTGGTCCACATATAAGCCGCACCGTTATATAAGCCGCAGGGTCGAAAAATGGGGAAAAAAGCCGCGGCTTATAGTCCGAAAAGTACGGTAAATATACACCGTAACATCTCGCTCGTTCTGTCATGAGAACATTCATTATGTCAGTAAGATAGACATCTGCAGACATTAAATATCACTGGGGCTTTAAGACCTCTGGAGCCACATGTTCCCTCGCTGGCCTGGAATCAGACTGGATTCCGCCACAAACCTTCTCTCCTGCGTCTCCACTCAGTTTCCCTCTCAGACTTTCTAATGTCCCAGTAAAGATAACAACGTAACGGGAGTCGTCTGGTCACTCTGCCTTTAACCCTTCCCTGGCTGGCGTATATACAATTTTACGTGCGAGATTAGAATGTGAGAACTGAACATTAAAGTGATGATGTCACAATTGCTACCGGCTCATCTGAAAGCTAGAGAATGTTTCGTCTTGACAGCATAAACATTGTAAATGGACATCAGGGTTTCTCAACACATAAACCTGCAATGTTTACAATGTTTACAATGTTTACATGCAGGGCGGTCAGGTGGCGTAACGGAGATTGCGTTCGTCACCAAACCCCGGAGCGGCTAGATTCGCCTGTTCGAATCCAGTTCACAGCTCCGGCGTTGTCACCAGCTTGGCTGGCCGTTCACACTAATACAATTGGCAGTATTAGAGGGTGGGAGAAGCTGGCGGGGTGGGTCCGGGTCGTTGTAAACAGCGACTCCTACAGTTCGGTCGGGGCGCCTGCTAAGCGCGGATAGGACTTGAGTGGGATAGTGTGATCCTTCCACACGCTACGCCCTCTCAATGAGAATCCGCGCTGCTAGGTGAAAAGAAGCGGTTGATTGGCTGGACGTGTGTCGGAGGAAGCACGTGATAGCCTCCACTCTCCCAGACCGACTGTGGGGGGTAAGTGCGCAGCGACCAGGAAGGGGATTGGGAATTGGCATAACGACTAACATTGGGATGGGAGAAAATCGGAGGAAAATGGAGGGGAAAAAAGATTAAAAAAAAAAGAAAAAAGAAAAAAAGGTGTTTACATGCAGATTCACCATAAAACCATGAATGCTGCTAAATGAACCTGAACTGCTACACACCAATGTGTCACTCCTCACTTAACTTTTTCATACAAATCCCCTTTTCACATTATATATTGTGGCAGATATCATCACCCGTCACATGGCTATGTGGAGGAAGGGAGATACTACTGCCACGGGCAGAGGAGAGTTAAGTGAGGAGTTGACACACATAACCAGGGCCGCCTCAGGGGGTGTGCGAGCAGTGCGGTCGCACAGGGCCTCGCGGGAAGGGGGGCCTCGCACAAAAATAAATAAAAATAAAATATTTTTTATTTATTATTATTATTATTATATATTTTTTTTTTGCGGGGCCCCCCTTCCCGCGAGGCCCTTTTTCATCACAGACCTAAAATCTAGTTTTGCTTATATGCTTATATATTTCACATTAGACACGTTTGTAGAATGTGTCTGACTTGTTCCTGGCTCTGAGGCTCTGCAGATACACTATTGGAGGCAGCTCTGAGGCTCTGCAGGCAGTAGAATTCGTTTCAATGAGGGGAGGGGTTACAGGTAAGGTAGCGTCTGACTATTTCGCGCGTGCAGCATTGGAGGTTATGCCAGCCAAGATGAAGAGGACATCGTTCGGCAGATGGACTGAAGATGAAAGTTGTTGCATGTTAGACAGTTCAGTCAGGCTAGCCATCCCGGCTAAAGACAGGGACAGCTATTTAGCTTTAGCTACGTTATAATATTGAGTGCTAACGTGTGGTTCAGTCGGGATATAGCCATGATGATGTTGGCTAGTAGCTAGCTTAAGGCTAACTAGCGTTAGCTAACCTAGAGACAGCGCGTGCAGCATTGTTATGCCAAGATGAAGAGGACGGTCGTTCGGCAGATGAACTTCGTCAACTCCACGCGGTTGTCTCCATCCTCTTGGACGTTTGGTGAGTTTTTAATGCACTCTATTCTATTCCCGCCGTGGATATCTCTCTCTCTCTCTCTCTCTCTCTCTCTCTCTCTCTCTCTCTCTCTCTTCTCTCTCTCTCTCTCTCTCTCTCTCTCTCTCTCTCTCTCTCTCTCTCTCTCTCTCTCTCTCGGGAGCCAAACGGGCCGACTAGCTTACTAGTAGCTAACGGTGTGTGGCCTGGTGTCAGCACCTGGTGCGAGGGAGGTGAGCTTGGTGTTTCATTATGAGAATATCTCCATGCTCAAGTCGGCTATAGTCCGCGAGGGACTTGTTGCCGGCACCGCTATGGTAAACACCACTCTGTAGTGGGACGTGTATTGCCTTCTTTTTCCCTTCTCTCTTCGTATGAGAAGAGGAAAACACAGCGGCTGTCTGAAGTGTTGGCCTGTATTGCTTTTCTCACGTTGTACAGTTTTTCAGTGGTAGCCGCATTGCTTGCTTCTGCGTTAGCTAATGGTTAGGGATAGCCGGGTTGAGCTAACTGTTAGCCAATTAGCTGTTTAGCTACGACGTTAGCTGCTCGTTTTCGCTCGGCTGGGAACGTTAGCTTGATGCTATCAGTTAGCCTAGAGTTAGCTGTTAGCTTGTGCTACGACCATTGACATTAGCCGTGAGAATAGCAGGCCCTGGCACTCTGACTACGACATCATCTTTGACAGAAGATGTAGTCGGGCCTGCACCATGACAAGGCTCCGGCCATAGCTTCTTTTTGTCCCGCCAGCGAGAGGCCTTTCGTCAACGTGGAGACCTGTGTTGCGGCCTTTCGCCCTGCGTTCCTTGGTGCAGGTAAGATGTCCATTGGACATTACCCCACTCGTCCTTCCTTCCCCTCCCGAATGTTTTGTTAATAACGATGTTTTTTTCCAGGCAAAACATATGTTACTTCACAACATTTGGAGATACGACATGTGCTGTGTGTGAATTGTCTTGGTCGTTTGTGTAGCTTGGGTAGCGTTGGCCAAAGCTGTGTGTGGCCTGGTGTCAGTACCTGGCTACTCTATTTGCAGTTAGCCTATTTAGCTGATGTCGGCCATTGGCTCCTTGCTACTTTGTTTTCTCTGGTATAGACCCTCTTCTCTTTGGATTTAAGTGTTGATCTTTGTCCTTTTGGATCTATGTATATTCATGTTGCCTTTGTGAAGTTATCTTTTCCTTCTGTTTTGTTCTTCCATTAAAAGTTGAATATCCTTTAGGGGCTCATCTTTGCTTATCTCTCTCATACATGCTCTCTCTCTAACACACACACACACGACACACAGACATGCTCTCTCTCTCTAACACACAAACACACATGCTCTCTCTCTCTCTCTCTCTCTCTCTCTTTCTAACACACACAGTCTGCCTATGGCGGCCTTTCTCGATGGCTAGGCTGTGCTCGCTGAGTCTGTACCTAGTCAAGGATCTTCAGTCACAGTGCTCAGGTATTCTGCCACTGTGTACTCTCTGTTTAGGGCCAAATAGCATTTCAATTTCTATCTTTCCAATGTGTCTCTCTCTCTCTCTCTCTCTCTCTCTCTCTCTCTCTCTCTCTCTGTACACTGTATATTGACTGTAGAATGGGAGCTCTCTCTCGCTCTCTCTCTTGCTATATGTTGACTGTATCATGCCCAGCCTCGGGCAGCGCTATTATTTAAGAATATGTTGACTGTATGAAAATAAAAATAAAAAATGTTTTACCTTTTGGGGGGGGGGGGGGGGGGGGGGGCTCGCGTTTAAATCCCGCACAGGGCCTCGCATTTCTCCCAGGCGGCCCTGCACATAACATAAAACCCTAGGAAAGACAGAGTAGAGTTGAGTGGAGGTGAGGAAGGAGCAGAGTGGAGAGAGAGAGGGCGATATACGGAGTTTGTGAGGTGAGAGGGAGTTGTAAGGAGAGGAGAAAGCGAGAAGGTGTTCGTGGTACTGGACCCTAGACTGGCTGAGAAACCCCCTTGTGAAACTGACCCTGGACCGGAAGACAAACCCTGAGTATTGAACATTCCCTTTTTGTACAAGAGCCTGATACGTGTTTTGACCCTGGACTGTTATCCGACTACTCTAATTACCCATCGGACTGTTGTGCTTCTATTCAATAAATATCTTATATGTATTGAAATTGTGCTTGTGTGGACAGTTGAATTTGTTTGTTTTGAACCGTGTCGAGCCTGAACACCACCAGGCTCGTCACATTATGTTCTGAACCAGTTGAATACATAGTCAGAAAGACCAACCACTGAGAAAAAAATTTCAAGTACCTTGCTGATGAATGGGAGGTTGGATATCGGCCTATAGTTTTTTTTCTTCTTTTTTTACTATCTTTTTTCCCCCTCCTCTTTTTCCGATTTTTCTCCCATCCCACTGTTAGTCGTTATGCCAATTCCCAACTTCCTTCCTGGTTGTTGCGCACCCCCCCTACTGTTGGTCCGGGAGGCCGGAGACTATCACATGCTATCCTCCGACACATGCGCAGCCAGCCGGCAGCCAGCCTGGCAGCTCAGATTCTCACTGGGCGAGTGTAACGTGTGGAAGGTCACACTACCTCCCTCCAGATCCTTCCTTCGCTGAGCAGGCGCCCCGACCGAACTGTAGGAGTATTTTTCTGTTTACAACGCCCAGGACCCACCCATCAGCTTTCCCACCCTCTAATACTGCCAATTGTATTAGTACGGATGACCAGCGAAACTGAAAACAATGTGGAGAGCTGGGATCGAACACACGAACCCAGCGTCTCCAGCATTGGTGGTGAGTGCCTTGCCCACTGCACCACCTGGCCGCCCCATCGGCCTATTGTTGGTTAGTACATTACTGTCTAGTTTGGGTTTCTTTAGTAATGGTCTTACGATGACTGTTTTGAATACATCTGGGAAAATGCCTGTCAGAAGTGATGTATTTATAATATTTAGGACATGACTTGCAATACTCTCGAAATTTGCTTTAAAAATGCTGTGGGTATAAGGTCAATACAGGAAGTGGAGGAGTTACATTCTATGACAGTTTTGTAAAGCTCAGTTGATGTAATGCAAGCGAATTTTCCTATGGTTACTTTTTCGCAGGGTTTGCTGATGGTGTCCATGTTTGTATCGGGACTAATGCTGGCTCTAATTGAAGTTATTTTGTTATTGAAGAATAAGGCTAGTTCTTCACATTTTGATGCAGATGACTGTGGAGGGGTGGGGGCAGTGTTGAGTAGCTGGTTGATGGCTGATAATAATATTCTAGAGTTTCCAGCATTCTCTGTGATAATCTTAGAAAAAATTTCCTTTCTTGACACTCGTATTTTTTTTTATAGGCAGTCATGGCTTCCTTATATATATCGCAGTGGACTGTGAGCTTGCTTTTCCTCCATTTTCGTTCAGCAGCTCTACAGATTCTCTTTGTCTGACCAACACTGCTATTATTTAACCATGGGGAGGTTTTGTAAAAAAAAAATTATCCAGTGTATTATGTTGTTGAGATTTTCAACCATGCAGTTTATAGAACAGTCCAGGCTGGATGGTTCAATTCGTCTCATGATGTTTGAGAACTTCTCTTCTGCGATGTCATCTAGTACTCTTCGCTTTACAATGGTTACCGTTTTTGTCTCCGTTAAGTTTAGGTTAGCATTGAAGAATACACAGTGATGGTCAGATATAGGTCATTCGATTACTGATACTTTATCAATGTTCAGCCTTGTTGTTATCACTAAGTCTAGGGTGTTACCATGTTGGTGAGTGGGTTCATTTACATGTTGTATTAACTCAAAGCTGTCCAGTAGGTTGATAAGCTCAATAGCCTTGGGGTCATTCTTCTTATTTCTATGAATATTCAGATCTCCATGTATGATTATTAATCTTTCACATCTAATGATACCGACTGAGATTAGCTCTGAGAATTCCTGCAGAAATATTGATGAGTATTTTGGTGGCCGGTACAATGTGATATGCCATATATATATATATACAAATGTTGGATATATCTGCATATTCCTGTTCACATACCTGCATACATACCTGTATTATATTTATATCTGTATATATCCCATACCTACTCTTAATAGTTATACCACCGGCCAGTATGGTAACTACCATTGTATATATATATATGTGTAGCACTGTACAGAATTATACTGTACATACATCAGTTTAGCATTTATTACTCTGTATCTTGTTATGTATATCATATTTAATCCTTGTGCATTGTATATTGTTAATATCTATATTGTATATTGTTTTAATTTAATCTAATCTAATCTAATCATATCATGAATCTACCCCTTGTATCATATCATACCCTCATGCCATGGCCTGTTCCAGTCCCTCTTGGCTGGTCGGACTGAGTGTGTCTCCCTTGGAGGCGCAACATCTTCCAACCACCCCGTCACCTGCGGTGTCCCCCAGGGATCCGTCCTCGGCCCCCTGCTGTTCACCCTATACATGCTCCCCCTCGGCCGCATCATCAGCCGGCATGGTGTGTCGTTCCATTGTTATGCTGACGACGCCCAGCTGTATATCCGGATTACACCATCATCACCTTCATCACCCCCCACACTGACCGCTTGCCTGGAGGAGACGAAGGTGTGGATGAACCACAGGTTTCTCCAGGTCAACAGCTCCAAAACTCAAGCCATGCTGATCGGTACCCCACACCAGGTACGGTTATCCACCATCACCACCATCTCCTTCTCCGGTCAGGACATTCCCCTCTCCACCCTTGTCACCAACTTGGGCGTGAAAATGGACCCCCACCTCACATACGAAACTCATATCAAACACCTCTGCAAGACCTCTTTCTTTCACCTCAGAAACATCACTAAACTCTGTTCCTCACTCACCCTGGCAGATTCTGAGAAACTCGTCCACACCTTTGTTTCCTCCAGGCTGGACTATTGCAATGCACTCCTCATCGGGATTCCTAGTAAAAGCATTCAAAAACTGCAAACCATCCAGAATAGCGCTGCTAGGATCCTGATGAGGGTGTGCAAATATGAACACATCACCCCCACCCTCAGATCACTTCACTGGCTCCCCGTGGAACACAGGATCGAGTACAAGGTCTCCCTCCTCACTCACCAGTGCGTACACGGTGGTGCCCCTGCCTACTGTACCTCAAGGAACTCCTCACCCCCCAGTCCTCCTCACGCTCCCTCCGCTCCGGCACAGCCTACCTCCTCAAAGCCCCCAGGACTAAGCTGCACACCATGGGCGATCGAGCCTTCTGCTCTGCCACACCCAGACTGTGGAATGCTCTCCCCATCCACCTGAGAGCACCACAATCCGTCGAGGCTTTTAAAAGGGGCCTAAAAACATTTCTTTTTAACAAGGCTTTTGCCTGAATTTTTCTTTTACTTTTCTTTTTACTTCTATTCATTTTTATTTGTTCATTATTTTAATCTATTTTATTTGTTATGTTCTTCCATTTCATTGGTTGTTTTATTAATTTTAATTGTTTTATTTATTTAACTTTTTGTTTTTATCTCCTGTAGCACTTTGAGATTTTTACAAATGTAGGCTAAAGTGTGGTACAAATTGAATTTATTATTATTATTATTATTATTATTATTATTATTATTATTATTATTATTATTATTATTATTATTATTATTATTATTATTATTATTATTATTATTATTATTATGATTATGATTATGATTATGATTATTATTATTATTATTATTATTATTATTATTATTATTATTATTATTATTATTATTATTATTATTATTATTATTATTATTATTATTATTATTATTATTATTATTATTATTATTATTATTATTATTATTATTATCATGAATCCATTGCACAACCCCGGAAGCCTCAAGCAACAATTTAATTGAAGGTTTTAATTGATGTAGGCACACATTCGTTTTTAAAACGGTTGTATTTCCATTGGAGTGCTCTATATCGTCTACCAGAGCGTAAGGGCTCATACTCTGCGTGGAGAATATGCGATGGATCAGACAATATTCCCTGTGCTTGTCTGAGAACAGACTGCTATTGACTGGAGGGACTGGTGTTCATTCCTCCCCATAACCTTCATGGCAGTCTGTACCAGAGGAGGAAGCTTAGATTTGAACAGCACAGAGAATTATACCATGCTGACATCCCATATGCCTTATGCTCTTTGTATTTGTATTTTTTTTTTTTTTAATTTATTTAAACAAAAGTAAAAACAATACATAATAACAAGTTATAACCATTGTGAAGGAGAAGTTAGAAGCCTAGAAGTTTATCGAGAATGTCCCCTGTTTTATAAAATCAAACATACAAAAATACAAAAATATACATATTATAAAATACCAGAATACATTCAAAAGATATGTGTTAATACAAACATACATACACACACACACAGTACATACATGCATATACTGTATACTGCATACATAATAATATATAACAACCCACCCACCTGCCTACAAACCTACCCACCCACATAACCAATTGCATACCTACATACCTATGTATGACCTATTTATCTATCTACTACTTTTGGATATGAGAATTTTTTTGTAGTTTGCTTTTAAAATAACCAGAGATGGAGATTTCCTCAGCATAGGATCAGCTGCATTCCAAATATTGGACCCTCTATACCTCACTGAGAACTGCCTAAGTGAAGTACCACAATAAGGTATATATGCGGGTCCCTGTACTGATGTGTAACATATGAATGAACATCTGAATTAAAAGAAAAAAACTATTAAAACCATTTGGTAGATTGTGATCATGAATGCATTTGTACACAAATATACATACATGTAAAGAATTAACCTCAGACACAGTCAGAATGTTTAGTTTCTTGAAAAGAGGAGCAGATGGTTCAAATCGATCTGAGAGGGCCAGTCTAACAAATCTTTTTTGAAGATGAGATGAATGAGTGCTAGCCCATATTATGTTACAATAAGATATGTAAGGAAAGATAAGACTATAATACAGGATTAAAAAACAACTTCTATTTATCAATGAACACACCTTCCTAATTATACCTACTGACTTCATTGCTTTTTTACAAACATGATCAATGTGTTTTTTCCAATTGAGTTTATCATCAACTAAGATCCCTAAAAACGTTGTTGAAGTTACTTGTTTGATTTCGGTGTTACTGATTATAGCTTTGCCTCCTTTTTTCGAATAACTTTTACCTTTATTACAAAACACAATAAAATTCGATTTTTCTACATTTAACGATAGCTTATTAGTCTGGAACCAATCTGAGACACAAGATAAACCATCATTGGCTTCCCTAATTAATACTGCAAAATTCTCATGTGACATTATAATGTTGGTGTCATCAGCAAACAAGATCGAGAATACTCTAGGAGATACCCAAGCAAAATCATTTATATAAATAAAGAATAAAAGGGGGCCAAGTATAGAGCCCTGAGGAACCCCACAGACTAGCTTTGCCCTGTCAGTCATCGCTATTAATGGAAACAAACTGTTCCCTATTATAAAGATAGTCACTGAGCCATTTAATCACGTCGCCAGCCAAACCATACCTCTGAAGCTTTGATATAAGTATTTTATGGTCCACAGTATCAAATGCTTTGGATATATCCAGAAATATACCAATTGAAAATTGCTTATTGTCTTTTTTTTTATCCACTTTTTCTCCCATTTTCTATTTTTTCTCCCATCCCAATTTTCATATCGTCCAATTCAACCCTCCCCTGTCTTCGAACGTTGTTTCTTGCCTCCCACAAGCCGGCTGCAATGTGGACTAAGTCATACATAGCACGAGTCCCCTCCGATACTCGAGGTAACAGCCGTCGCATCTTTTCACCTGCGCGGCCCTAGTTCTTTCAGCGTCTGGGGTCTGGGCTTTGGAGGGGCCCCGCCTCCGTCGCTTCTTGATTCTACTGCGCAGGCGCACCAACCGACCTGTAGGAGTCGCTGTCCACAACGCCCGATCCCCACCATTCAGTTTCCCTCCCCGTAATACGGCCAATGTGTATTACTGTGGACGACCAGCTAAACTGAAAGCAATGTGGAGAGCGGGGCTCGAACAGGAGGCATCCTGTTCGAGCCTAGTCTCCAGCATTCGTTGCGAGCGCCTTACCCACTGCGCCACGTAGCCGCCCTGAAAATTGCTTATTGTCTAGTGCATCTGTGATTCTATCTATAAACTGTAAGAGAGCCATGTAAGTAGAGTGTTTTTGTCTGAAACTGTATTGATGTTCATAAATTGTAATATATTATTCTACCGCCTGGTAGAATAAAAACAGAATCCTCTGATCTACCCCATACGCCCGCGTCCGTGCAAAATAGTTTAATCTCCACTGTAAACGAGAACACAAACTTTCAACATGGGTCTTCAACCACCGGACTATGATCCCCCACTGACCTATAGGTTCCAGTATCATCTCCTTAGTTGTTCCCCACATTTAAAACAAGATGGTTGGCATCACATTGCTGCACAAAACACTCTATTTCAGTAATCGTGACAGCACTACTACAGTCCAAGTTGGTCCCTAGCAAGTCCACTGAAACCACCCATAGAGTTTTACACTTCAAAGATTATACAATTCTGAGAAAACATTACATAAAACGTACACCTGAAGGCGTTAAAACAATAAATAAAAGACAGACAATTGGAACAAACAGGCCCCGTAATATACAATAACTGCAGGGCAAAAGGGGTGTGTTCTTTAGGAGCACCTAACCACCAGGTCAAACCTGTGACCTTCCAGTGACCGTCCAGTGACCGTCCAGTGACCTTCCAGTGACCTTCCAGTGACCTTCCATGACCGCCCAGTGACTGGATGGTCTTTCTCACCGCCAGGTCAACAAAACACCTCCTAGTACAGGGACAACAAAATATGTTTAAAGGAGGTTTGATTGATTGATTGAAAACTTTACATATTGCAGAATGGGTACAATACAGTACGGCTCAATACAAACAACTGCTAAGAGGATGCAGACCAGAAAAGGTCCTTGTAAGGACACGGAATAACACCTTTAAAACAAACTAACACTTTATCACTGCTTCCTGATGGCACAGTGTCTGACACAGGTGAGGCAGGGAGAATCCACCAGTTCGATCCAGGAATAATTGGAGAGGCCAACACAAAGAGAATCCTGTTTCACCTGAGAGGACACAGAGCAGGACACTTTTGTATCACAAACAGTACTGTATTTGCAAATCTGATATGTCATAAATGTATAGATGTAGCAGTACTGTCTATCTGTATGTCATATATGTTATGATGAATTGAAAATGGGGGACCCTGATGTAAACAAGACGAAAGTCTTTCTCTGGTCTGCATCCCCTTAACAATATGTATTGAGCTGTACTGTACTGTACCCATTCTGCAATCTGTTAATAAACTTTTCAATCAATCAATCAATCAATCCCATTCTCCTCCAAAAGTAGTCAGTATGGGAGTAACGGGGGAGGGGGTGGAGAGAAGGACAAACAGGACTCAGGCTCATGGGAGCTGTCTGTCTGTGTCTGTCTTCTGCTGTCTCCTCCTGTCCCCTGCACTCAGCCTCCTGCACTTTGACATGACTGGGCAAAATCACTGATGATGATAAAAGAACTAGCGCTGGGTATTTTGGAAAAAAGGGAAATATCACAATATTTGTAATAATTCATTATTATTCTGAAGAGCTCGATATACATTATATCACAGTAGGTATATAGGAGTGGAAATCCTATTGATGATCATATTGGACTGCATGGTATTAGGAAGTGTGATACAGTATCTAATTGCAACTGTCATTTTCAATTCTCAAATATAAATAAATCATTATACTGTAATCATAAAAAAAAAATTACAACCACTGTTAATGTCAAATAATTTGCTGTGTTTAAAAAGGCAAGGATTTGCAAGTGACATTTTGATTCATGCCACACTGGTAACAACATAAAAACGATGGGCTCTCAATCTTCACAACAGTCAGAGAGGGGCTTGTTGTACATGGATTAAAAAAAATGTACAGACTGAGAGAAGTTTTTCTTTGTAACAAAAATGTTATTTATGACAGCGTTTTGAAATGATACAGTTTAGTGAAAAAGGGTGCTCTGCTGTAAGGACCCAGTGAGTAAACGGCCATGTGATCAGGGTCATTAACGCCCAGCACACCTGGAGGATGACAGGAACACCGCATTCCAGCCGGTGACCTCTGACCTTCTCCGCACCTCTCAGACACATTTCTCCTCCCCCCTGTAACAGTATATGGCCCAACAACCCCTCTCTGGAACCATCCGCCGCCACACCCGGTCCTCTCCCCAAACACAGTCTTCACACTGTTCTTCTGTTGGAAGAGTTACGAGCAAGATAGTGGAACACGCCCCGCCCCCTCACCTACCTCGCTTTGACCGTGCTAATGCAGGAAGGCGGGCAGGAAGGAAGTGTCATTATGGCGTTAGTAGCTAAATCAATTTCCCGAGCGCCGATTCTGACCATCGTTAATGTGAGCCAAGTGATCCATCTCTGGAGCTTGTGATGTGATATCCTGTTACAGACTGCACCGACGTTCTGTGGAGTCAGATGCTGATGCAACAACTGGAATGGGTAGAAAGGTCCCTTCCTGCTGTATCACATGGATGATTAGCTCTATTGGTGGGCTTTGTATGCATTGCATTATATACAAAGCTCTAGAACGAATCGCAGCGGACTCTGAGGGTTAAGTCAAAACTCGTACTAACTAATTATTGCAAGTACGCATTGTGTTTTCAAAAGGAAAGAGTCTCAACAAAGGCTGGTGAGGTGAAAATCGCTGCTGACATTTGATTTTACAGTATAAAATTACCCTTTTTTCTCTCTGAAGTCTCCTTTCAATTCGTCCAGTGGAAGAACACTCTGTGCTGCCACCGCTGGTCGCCAATAAGATCAGCACCTAAGGTTCAGCACTGAGAGTGTGATTTGTCTCCCAGTGATAAAGGGGAAGCCATTTTCAAATGTTCTTTGTAACGATACTGATCCTCAACTTGTATATTAAATACAGTAGGTGCATCATGGGTAATCGCCTTTGACACACACCATAAGATGGCTGCCGTATAATTTTATACTGTCGTCATCGAAATTGGCTTGGTTTATTATGTGTAAACCGTACGAGACTCTGAAATGGGGAATATTCAACACAACTGCTGCTGGAATGTTGTCAAATGAAATTACACATTATGAGTCTCATGCGCCGACCAACGCTCACTACTGTGGCTACTAACTTTTGGCAACTATCAAACGTCGTTATGTCAGCCCTTTTAAGGTGTACATTACATTTACATTTAGTTATTTAGCTGACGCTTTTATATCCAAACCGACTTACAAGTTCTGTACAACAGGTCAGCAGGAGGGGTACAACTCTTTCAGCTATAAGTAACAATGTTCGTCAAGCGGTGGTGACGACGATGTATCATCTCAAAGGTGTATCAGCTCAAAGACCATTCAGGAACAGAGGTTGGGTCAGGAGGAGTGGCCTTTCTGAGCTATCAATTCAAGTTCTATGACTATGATATAGTGTTAAGGGAGTCAAGAGGTTAAGAGACAGATGCCACTGTCTCAAGTGTCACTCCCATCCTGTCCCCCATATCGTGTCCTTCCCCCGGTCTTCTGGGACAGCAGAGCCCCGGGCTAGCAGCCAGCTGGTGGCAGGGCTCACTCGCTGGGACGGACGTGTACCATCAGATGCTGTATCAAAGGCAGCAGGGACTCAAGGGGGCCCAGAGGCTCCAGGGGCCATAACTATATCGACCTCCACCATTCCACTTAATCCTCCCCAGGGCCTCCATGCCTTTCCATTTTCCAGGCAGGCACGAGTGCTTGTGTGTGTGTATGTGTTTAAATTGTGTGTGTGTGTGTGTGTGTGCGTGTGACCGTGTGTGTGTGTGGAGAGAGATTTTAGTTTTGTAAATAGTTGGGTATGGATAGGTGAGGATATGCAAACATGTTTGGGTTGACCCATGATAACCTCTGTCTGTCTGTCTGTCCGTCTGTCTGTCTGTCTGTGTATGTGTGTGTGTGTGTGTGTGTGTGTGTGGGGGGGGGGGTATATGTGTGGGGGTATATGTGTGTGTGTGTTACAGGAAATTTGAATTGTGTCAAAAATGTTGCAGCCATTATTTCAAGATGTAGGTACAATATGTACAGTATGTCTGGCTAATCTCTAAAATGGTTTCTCCCCATTCATATCTGTTTCAGAGTAATAGAAATACAGAAATACAGGGGGGGGGGGGGCTGTGTATTACAGGAAAACGGTGACTAACGTCTGCCCCGGCTCATCCGTAAATGGATACGTCTCCAAGGCGATGGAGAGGGCACTGCCTTCCTCTGCCCAGACGCTTTGGAAACACTGCAGCGAGACAACAGTGTGAAATCACCCAAATGCCCCGACACACTTGAATGGACACTCACTCTTGGGTCAAGAGGCTTATTATGAGGGCGCTATAAACTAACGCTAACTCAACGACCACCGCCTGCCTCGTAGCATTCAGAGTAGATGACCCGTGAAGTACTACGTACTTACACAAGCTACGACTGGTAGTGCAGCATTACTCACCCAATGTAAACAGGGAAGCATGGCCAGAAAGGAAATGACACAGATGGGTTTTAGGCCGTTGCAACATACAGACGTACCGGTAGTCGTGTTGATGATGGGATGAGTATATGTATGGATGCAGACACTGATGTCACTGTCAGTAAGTGGCGGACTTAGGCAATGGCAACGTGGGCAGCCGCCCAGAGCGGCATCTTGCTGAGGGCGGCATTTTTTATTTTCTTCTCCCCTGAATGGTGACATTTGCACAATTGGTTTTCTATCGCTCATTGCATGTCACGTCAGGTCAATTGACCTTGTCGGAGTAGATTATACAGATATAGTCTGTTCTTTGAAATGCAATTGTTTAATACAAGTATTTGTTTGATACAAGATTTGTCCAATGTAGTGTTAATTATGCAATAGTTTAAGAGTGAAACTTTATAGTGGATGAAAACAAAAAACGGGGGCACTGTAGGGGGGGTTCGCCCAGGGCAGCATATAAGCTAGGAACGCCACTGGTCACTGTATATATCTTGTCATGGTGTATAGGAGGGAGAGAGAGAGCTGCAGTTTGACACAATATGTTTAATAAGGATTAAGGATAAACGGTATATTTGTATTTGATTAAAAAAGTGACAAAAGGTCATGTGATTATTAATCTTGTTCCATGTTCTCCCCTCCAGCCCTCCTGAAAGTGGATGCTAGACCATCAGTTCAAGATGAAGGTCCTATGACCGAAACATTGCATTGAATATAGTAGAGATGGGGAATTATCCTTTTCTCAGTGGGTTTTACTTGCATATCATTTCACATTGTTTTCAGCACTATCTATGTTGCCAACCGACTGAGCTGTACTGCACAACGCTTCCTTCATCACAAGGATAACATTACAGTTTCTGAGGCATGAATAGCTATCGTCCATATTGCCAACAGTGCAGTCCCAATCATCGCCTTGTCTTTTGAGACCTACCGAATTCAACCTTTCTTCAGTCTGTGTCACACACACGCACGCACGCACGCACGCACACACACACACACACACACACACACACACACACACACACACACACACACACACACACACACACACACACACACACACGCATGATCGGCTTTGACTTTCTGTCCCGATGCCTTGTATGGGGTGTGTGACATGGAGGAACAAGTATTTTACGTACAGTAATACTTCAATGTGTAATTCTCAGGAAAGTATACTAAACTAAACTAAACTATAAACTAAACTGAACCCCATGAGGCCAGGCTTGCCAGTGAAAAGCATTCATTTACAGTATAACATGCTTGGGATAAGGGTGGAAACGGAAGACAGGGGTGAGATACTTTTAACTATACTCTGGCAAATGATCGATCTGTTCCCTCTATTTTTAACTCAGAATCTTAATGAAATATCCCCCAAACTCATTCTCTCATGAAGCTGATGCAGATTTAGGCAGTACAGTAGGATGACTGATGCATAGAAACATGTGTGTGTGTGTGTGTGTGTGTGTTTGTGTGTGTGTGTGTGTGGGGGGGGGTATATGTGTGGGGGTATGTGTGTGTGTGTTACAGGAAATTTGAATTGTGTCAAAAATGTTGCAGCCATTATTTCAAGATGTAGGTACAATATGTATGTCTGGCTAATCTCTAAAATGGTTTCTCCCCATTCATATCTGTTTCAGAGCAATAGAAATACAGATTATTCCTCCCAACGGCACACATACACACACTATCTCTCCCCCTCTCTATACTCTGTCTTTACTATCCCACATGCGCGCACAAACACACACACACACACACACAATCATGTCTATCTACACACACTACCCCCTCTCTATTTCTATCACACATAAATGTATACACATAGCATTCTATCTAGTCATTGGAACACTGAGCAACACTGAGCAATTTATTTTAGGTACTGTAGCATTTTTTCTTTTTAATTGTTTGTGTAAAACTTTTATTGTGGGGATTGTATTGCATGTATTCTTGTGTTTTTTATATTGTATGTTTTTATAATGTCTGTACTGTATGTGGCACCAAGACAAATCCCAATCAACCATGTGTTGAAATGGCAATAAAGTGTTCTATCTATCTATCTATTCCCTTATAGTCTGTACATCATATCTATAACTCATATTATATATTACAGAATTGTCATTTTTCAATTGTGTCCAAAGAATTTGCTACATCACCAATTATTCCTCCCAAAGTATTTGTTATCTGATTGCTGAGATTTGTTTTTCAATCACTGTAACGGGACAGATATGCCTGCGTCTGTAATCCACCTTTTCTCTGCATTTTCTCTATTTATAGATAGGAGAGTGGTTATTGATCCACCTTCACATTCACAATTCACGTCTGGAGTATAGCCTTCGGGTTCTCGTTATACCCCGTGGATGTGACGTGTGTGTCCAGACCATATTCCATGCGTAAAGTTTGGGTGTCCGTTTGGGGTGTATCCTATATAAATGTGTTTTCACGGTGGCACCGATATTTGGGGATGCCCATTACCCAAACAATTGGTCCCGGCTGTGGTGGCTATTATGAATCAGCAAGCTTGAGTTTCGTAACCTACGTCAGCAGATCTCGTTGAAAGAAGCTTGTAAAACACTTGACAGCCCCTTTTCGCGTGGAGGTACAGTATACGAGGCTATCAATGTGTATTCTCTCTCGGCTCCTTCGGAGAGTCTGACACGGCCTGCGTTCTCGGAGAGGAAGAGCTGCTGTAATTGGTTTCTCAATGAAGGATCATCAGCACTTCCCTGGAGGGTTGCTGGACTGGAGCGCTGCGCGGGTCCGTCAATTGTCCGCTCACCCGGTGTCGCTTTTTTCTTTCTTTCAACGCGTTTAGAAGCAAACAGTTGGATACTAACGGGATTTTCGTTGCATCGGACTCAACATCTTATTTGGGGATCTTGACCTGTTCAAATATCGGAGCGGTATCGCGGAGCATTGCGGGGAAGTTTTGCGCAGATTTAAACATGAGTGACCTGGAGGAGGACTTTGCCAAAATCCTGCTGTTGAAAGAGGAGAGGATACAGAACCTGGAAAGGCGCCTGGCAGACAGAGAAGACGACATTCAAGAACTGAAGAGGAAATTACACAAATGTCAGTCCGTTTTGCCCAGCACTCAACTTCTCGGACCGAGGACCCGCAGAGCGCAGGGCATCTCTGCGGAGCCTCAAACGCACCAGGACCTGTCAAGGCAATCCTTTAGGAAATATGCCAAGTCTGAATGGTAAGATGGTTAATAATAATAGCCTATTTATCCGTTCATATGGGCACAATTATATGCTTATACTGCACTAGATGTGTGATTGAAAACTCGTACATTACGCTCACATACATGTAAAATGTCGTGTGTGTCATGTTATGATGAATTGAAAATGGGGGACCCTGATGTAAACAAGACGAAAGTCTTTCTCTGGTCTGCATCCCCTTAACAATTGTATTTATTGAGCTGTACTGTACTGTACCCATTCTGCAATCTGTTAATAAAGTTTTCAATCAATCAATCAATCAATCACAAAGAGCGAGACGTATTGGGCTGTGTCAGCTCAGCTGTCCCAGACAGTCCAACAATACCGTGAGTCTTTACTGTGAAGGGTTGCGTGGAGAGATAGGGATGCTTGCCATCATGAATGGGCGAGCACTTTCATTCTTGGGGGCCGATGACGCAGCTCCAAGTCGAGCTTCAGAAAGAGCTCATAATTGATCCGACCCATCATCGCATTCCCACCGGACAGGGAGTGGAGGAAGTACGATGCATTATTGGCTTTTAGTAGCTGGACGCTGAGCGCCCGAAGTGCATGTCTCAGGATATTTAATACTCCCATTAGAAAGTGCTTTGTTTGACCATATTTGAGCATATGCTGCTTCCTTCATCACCTGTGGGTGCGCTTTTTTTTTTTTTTTTTGCTTCAGAAGCATGGTTGTCCTAATTATTACGTTTGTTCTAATCAGATGTATTTGAGCAACAAATACATTGAGGTTACAGTAGATATTCGCCTATACCGTGAAGTCGAATGAATAACAATCAGCAATTATGCCTGCTGACAAAAAGTATCCTGTCCTGTCTGCCAGGTAGATTTTTAGCACCCCATTTTATTTTTTAGAACCCCATTCTCTCTCTCTCTCTCTCTCTCTCTCTCTCTCTCTCTCTCTCGCTCTCTCTCTCTCTCTCTCTCTCTCTCTCTCTCTCTCTCTCTCTCTCTATATATATATATATATATCTCTCTATCTCTCTCTCTCTCTCTCTCTCTCTCTCTCTCTCTCTCTCTCTCTCTCTCTATGTCTCTCTTACCCAACTATTTGGATACACGTTCTATACAGATTCTTCTGATCAAATCATGGGCTAGTTACTTGTTATGCCGGTATAATGGGCGCGTACAGAAATTACACCGCCAAATTGTATTAAGATGCGCAAGACAATTGAGATAATTGTGTTAAGACGGCTAGACAATTTCCCATCTTCATTTGCATTGCTGAAACTACAGGGAAGACCGACCGGTGTGTCCTCTTGCAGCAGTCTCTATTATATGATAAGAAGTACCAGTTCCCCAGACCCCCCCCCCCCCCCCCCCCCTGAGCTAGGCCCAATATAATAAGAGGTTCTGCTAAAACTGTTCGGGAGGTAACATGAATGAGTCTAGAAAAATCCTCAATGGTAATGGGGGGATTCATGAATGATCCACAGTGCCATTCAGGAATGGGTAGTGTGTGTGTGTGTGTGTGTGTGTGTGTGTGTGTGTGTGTGTGTGTGTGTGTGTGTGTGTGTGTGTGTGTGTGTGTGTGTGTGTGTGTGTGTGTGTGTGTGTGTGTGTGTGTGTGTGTGTGTGTGTGTGTGTGTGTGTGTGTGTGTGTGTGTGTGTGTGAGAGTGTGTGTGTGTGTGTGTGTGTGTGTGTGTGTGTGTGTGTGTGTGTGCGCGTGTGTGCGTGCGTGTGCGCACCCACTTGTGTGGGGCGACGGACAAGGCAATAATAATGTTATTGCAGAGAGTCAATTAAATATATGTCAGTTGCCAGTTATGATGATATCGTAATAATTGCACCATAAATGACCAGACTCTGCCTTGAAGACAGTTTAATACAAGAGTGACATGCATGTTTCTGTGGTGGTGCAGGGCCACCAGTGTTAATGTGAAGTGCCTCGGTGGGTAGATAATGCAGGAACACTCGTCATGAAACACATATTAGTCATCATACCCAGCGAATTGTTCTCTTTACTATAACTAGATAATAGCCTGAAATAATAACTGGCCATGAATGAAAGCCAGAGTCCATTTATACCCTGTTGTTTGTCATCTTGCCTGACAAGATGACAAGAACACACGTCAGAGAGGAGAGCCGAGGCCACAGACAGACTATAGGCCGGGCTAATTAAAGATGACTGTTTCAGACACGGTGTCAACCCTGCTTTTGAAGAGTGGCTGCTCCGAGCACTGATCTAACATGCGTGTGGTGGTGCTGCTGCTGCCGCTGGGTGTGTGTACACCTGCGCCCTGCGTCCGCCGGACCGCTGGGGGGTCAGAGACAGTGCGACCCCCATTAGTGTCAGAGCGTGGCACCAGTCGACTGCCTCCCCTCTCATCGGATTACAGCGGCACTGAACAAGGGATCCTGTTCCTATTGATCTGCATAGGAAAGGGCTGAGCTGGACGGTTAGCGAGGTGAAATTTAAAGCCTGTGTGTCTCCGACACAGAGGTGCTTTGAAGGACAAAGGGAGAGAGGGCCTGTGAAGGATGCAGCTTGGAGCTGAGTGAACGCCGTTGGATGCTGGAGCCATGATAGAGGTGGCAGGGTAGCAGAGCGCGCTCTCTCTCTGGCCTGTAAAGTTTAACATAATAGGAATTCTTGGTGGGTAGCAGAGAGGAATGTTGCTCGATTTTCAACACAACTTTATTATCATTGCTGAAGCTTGACCCGTGTGCTTTATTTGGCCCAAAATATACGAGTCTTGATGGTTGACAGGTGCATCAGTCTTCCCGGTGTGAGGGAGTAGCCGGCCCATTCCACGTTCCACTGGAGGGTCATATTTACGCTTTATCTTTATGTAAGACACGTGACCTTAAACAAAAACACTCCAAACCTGGCACCGCTAATAACGTTTGACTGATACAACATTTTTTATTTGACTCAAATTACTGATTTGTGGCCAAGAAAACGCTTCCTCCCTCCCACACAGGGTCTCGTTACGGAGAGCTTCCAAGTTACATGTCACACCTTGTGTGGTGGTTTGGACCGGTTGGTGGAGCAAAAGTTGCCTATTTGTGAAATATATATACTATAATGAATGATCTCAAGCACTCATTAAAGCCATAATCAGTGATTCCTTTGGCCATAGCAATATGGGGGTGTATTCACAAACATTGTTGACGGGTTTGATCTGTAGATGGAAAATATAGAGAGAGAGTTAAATCATTTTGTGTCCTGTGATTGATTGATTGATTGATTGAAAAGTTTATTAACAGATTGCAGAATGGGTACAGTACAGTACAGCTCAATACATACAATTGTTAAGGGGATGCAGACCAGAGAAAGACTTTCGTCTTGTTTACATCAGGGTCCCCCATTTTCAATTCATCATAACATATATGACATACATGACATACAGATAGACAGTACTGCTACATCTATACATTTATGACATATCAGATTTGCAAATACAGTACTGTTTGTGATACAAAAGTGTCCAGAAAAAGAGTGTATATACATTTGACGTAGAAACTGTACATTGGAGGAGGTTGGGTGGGTGGGGTGGGGTTGGGTGGGTGGGTGGGGGCTGTACATTGGAGGTGGGGGGGGGGGGGGGTTGGGTAGGGGACACACACACATTTTACACTGTACATTGGAATACTGACAAAGCCTTACTTGGTCATTTACTGTACAACTAGGTTAGGACATTTGTAGGGGCCAGTTTCGAATTGCTGTCTCACGTAGGTGTTTTTTGAGAGTGTTTTTGAAAGTGGGTAGTGATTCACATTCCTTTACAGCTTTGGGTAGGGCGTTCCACATTGATGTGGCATAATTGCGAAACGTGTTTAGTCCCTTGGTTGAGCCGAATCTGGGTTTAACATGATTTGTGGAGCTCCCTCTGGTGTTGTGATCGTGGTATTCACTGACCTTTGGGAAGTATTTTGACATGTACATGGGTACCTTGGTCGCGTAGTGTATCTTGTAGACCAGGCCCATTGCAAGTTGCTGTACTCTGTCGTCTACTCTAAGCCATCCTAGGTTGTCAAAGTGGGCAGGGGTGAGGTGGGTTCTAGGAGTCAGGTCAAGCAGTAGTCTGACTAGCTTGTTTTGAGATGTTTGTAATTTGTTTTTTAGTGCCTTTGAGGTGCAAGCATAGTCGTAGTACCCTTGAATGAGTGCTCCTGCTAGAGTCTTCAGGGTATTCTTGTTTACCAGAGAGGAGATCCGGTACAAGAATCGAGTTCGTTGGTTGACTTTTTTTATTACATTGGATGCCATTTTGTCACAGGAAAGATTAGCCTCTAGGATGGAACCCAGGTAGGTAATTTCATCTTTCCTTGTGACAATATTGTCACCCACTGTAACCGAGAAGCCGTCGGTCTTGCTGAGTCTGTTATTTGAACCGAAGAGAATGGACTCTGTTTTGCCCATGTGTAATGATAGTTTGTTGTCGGCGAGGACTGTGCAGGACAGTGCAGGACAGTGCAAGGCCACTTTAAATTAGTATAACATCAGGAACAGTGTATTGCACTACTAAAGCTACCTAGCATGTCCTATATGCTCTGTAAATACTATGTACAGATACCGAGATGGCACACCATGTACCTGTTATTGCACTGTTGTTTTTATTGGATTCTATTAATATGTTGTACCACTGTATTTTATTGGATTCT
The DNA here is from genome assembly GCF_963971535.1 of Notolepis coatsorum. Classification (NCBI taxonomy): domain Eukaryota; kingdom Metazoa; phylum Chordata; class Actinopteri; order Aulopiformes; family Paralepididae; genus Notolepis; species Notolepis coatsorum. The sequence continues at coordinate 122,428,985 of NC_140173.1, read as the reverse complement.
ATTATATGTTGTACCACTGTATTGCACATCGTCGCGGGCAAGACCAGCCGCATTTCATTGTATACCTGTATGCCGTGACAATTAAAACTCTTGACTTGACTTGACTTGACTTGATCACCGTGATTAAACAGTAGCAGGACAGTGCAGGATAGTGATTCAACAGTAGCAGGACAGTGCATCACAGTGATTCAACAGTAGCAGGACAGTGGATCACAGTGATTCAACAGTAGCAGGACAGTGCAGGACAGTGCATCACAGTGATTCAACAGTAGCAGGACAGTGCAGGACAGTGCATCACAGTGATTAAACAGTAGCAGGACAGTGCATCACAGTGATTAAACAGTAGCAGGACAGTGCATCACAGTGATTCAACAGTAGCAGGACAGTGGATCACAGTGATTCAACAGTAGCAGGACAGTGCAGGACAGTGCATCACAGTGATTCAACAGTAGCAGGACAGTGCATGACAGTGGATCACAGTGATTCAACAGTAGCAAGACAGTGCATCACAGTGATTCAACAGTAGCAGGACAGTGGATCACAGTGATTAAACAGTAGCAGGACAGTGGATCACAGTGATTCAACAGTAGCAGGACAGTGCATCACAGTGATTAAACAGTAGCAGGACAGTGGATCACAGTGATTCAACAGTAGCAGGACAGTGCATCATCACAGTGATTAAACAGTAGCAGGACAGTGCATCACAGTGATTCAACAGTAGCAGGACAGTGGATCACAGTGATTAAACAGTAGCAGGACAGTGGATCACAGTGATTAAACAGTAGCAGGACAGTGCATCACAGTGATTCAACAGTAGCAGGACAGTGCATCACAGTGATTAAACAGTAGCAGGACAGTGGATCACAGTGATTCAACAGTAGCAGGACAGTGCATCACAGTGATTCAACAGTAGCAGGACAGTGCATCACAGTGATTCAACAGTAGCAGGACAGTGGATCACAGTGATTAAACAGTAGCAGGACAGTGGATCACAGTGATTCAACAGTAGCAGGACAGTGCATCATCACAGTGATTCAACAGTAGCAGGACAGTGGATCACAGTGATTAAACAGCTCAGGACAGTGGATCACAGTGATTCAACAGTAGCAGGACAGTGCATCACAGTGATTCAACAGTAGCAGGACAGTGGATCACAGTGATTAAACAGTAGCAGGACAGTGGATCACGCCCTACCCAAAGCTGTAAAGGAATGTGAATCACTACCCACTTTCAAAACCACTCTCAAAGAGCACCTACGGGAGACTGCAATTCGAAACTGGCCCCTGTAAATGTCCTAACCCAACCCCCTCCAATGTACAGTAAATGACCAAGTATGGTTTCATCAATATTCCAATGTACAGTTTTGCTTGTACAGTTGTACAGTGTACTTAGTATAATAGTAGTAGTAAAGTATAATTTCTGGGTACTTTTTACACCCCTGGTTATGATGAATTGAAAATGGGGGACCCTGATGTAAACAAGACAAACGTCTTTCTCTGGTCTGCATCCCCTTAACAATTGTATGTATTGAGCTGTACTGTACTGTACCCATTCTGCAATTCTGTAATCAATCAATCAAACACAACTACTGTACATAACGTTAACCAAACAGACCATGTGCGACGTACCCCCCCCCCCCCCCCCCCCCACACACATCAGGGCCCGTGAGCGGATCGGCGCGGGCGAGAAATCCGCTCTTCGCTCTAGACGGCTTGTTACGCTCCGCTAATCGCTCATGTTGACCCCGCCCCCAAGTCGCTCACCGCTCACCTTGAATCGAGCGCTCCCCGGTCCCCGCTCCACTTCGCTCGGCAGATTTTTTTTTTTTTTTTTTGGAGCATGATGTAAATTTGCTTGATTTGACCAAACTACAACAGTCTACACCCCCTGGGCCCCTTAACAATTGTTTGTATTGAGCCGTATTGTAATTGTACCCATTCTGCAATGTTAAATAACGTTGTTTATAGCTCTACTAAGTAGGGCTGGGCGATATGGCCTAAATATGATATCACGATATTTTCTGACCTTTCGGCGATACACGATACACATCACGATGTTTTTCTTTTTTACCCCAAACAATTCATTATGAGGCTTACCAAGACAGTATTTGAGTTTGCAAGCTAACATTAAAGACAAAATAAAATACCCATGCATTTAGCATTTTTATATTAGATTTAGATTATTAGATTATATATTGCATATGAGATATTATATGATTTAGATATGAAATATGATGAATTGAAAATGGGGGACCCTGATGTAAACAAGACTAAAGTCTTTCTCTGGTCTGCATCCCCTTAACAATTGTATGTATTGAGCTGTACTGTACCCATTCTGCAATATGTTAAAGTTTTAAATCAATCAATCAATAAATAGCATTTTAGCATTTTTATGAAACTACTGTATATATGTATGTCTCTAAATGTTTTGATGAATTGAAAATGGAGGACCCTTATGTAAAAAAGCCGAAAGTCTTTTTCTGGTCTTCATCCTCCTGTACTGTATTGTACCCATTCTGCAACCTTTTAATACAGTTTTCATTCATTCATTCTGACGGAAACATAATCATTTTGATTGACAGTCGAGTCTGCCAATGACGTCACACCGCTTGCACCCGCCCTGCTGTTCTTAGCACCAATCGGCAAGCGTTATGACTTCCTGAATGTCCCATGTGCTGAAGTGAACATCAACAAAGCTACTAACGTTAGCTCCCCGCGGCCGTCGAGTAGGAGACCAGTGCTTCACAGGATGCTAAATGAGGCATAATGATTTTACTACAACGAATGTTATAATAAAAGCCTTTCCATACATCTGTCTGATTGAAAACTTTATTAACAGACCGCGGAATGGGCATATCTCAGCACAGGCTGAGATATGAACGAGTAACGTGTGGACAGATTGACGCGACACAATCCTCTTGGGCAAAACATCACGATATCCACGATACGTTGAAAAAGTGTATCGTTAATGAACTGTACCCGATATTTATATAATATCGTCATATCGCCCAGCCCTACTACTAAGCGATGATAGCTAGCCTAGCCACAATGCTATGGTCGCTGCCATTAGCATGTAAGCTAACAACAACAACAATGGCGTCATATACTTTTTCTAACAGGATGTGAGTGACGGTTCACCCTTCTCATTGGTTGAAAATGGCCTTCATGTTTGTACATCGCCATCTGTTGCTTTGGCATTGTACTACATGTATATCACATCAGTGTTAAACCACTGTGAGCGGCCCGGAGTGGATTGGAGCAGAGGAGAACTCTCGCTCCGGACGTCGCGCCGACCCATTTTAAAACCCACTCCGTCGCTCACGTCAAAACCGCCCGCTCCGCTCCCCGCGCCGCTCACGTGCCGCGCCGCTCACATGGCCTGCCCCACATACACAACCTACTACAGCCTATAGTATAACTTTTATATCAGTATAATACAACTCTCAAAGCCAACGTAGAGTTTGTGCACTACTGTACATTTTAACTAAACAGACTGTGCACCACGTTATCATCCCACAGTAACAGATATTTTAGCACTTACCAGCCTCGGGAGTTGTACAGTGTGGTAGAAAAGATGGCTGCCACCCTGTGAATGAGAAAAGCCAGCCCCTAGTGGAGCAGGACAGTCCCTACACAGTACAGTACACAAAATGATCCGTGGAGATATAGCATATTTGGAACTTTCTTAAAATAACACGCCAACATTTTGGGAAATTAGCTTACCGTCTTCTCCAGAAAGAGACAAGAAGATAGATACCAGTTTCCTCTTTGTGCGTTTAGTAGAAAGCTATCTGGCTGCATGTTAGCCTAGCTTAGCACAATGAATGGAAGCGGACATGGCCGGAATATGGGTCTGTTTTACTCCAGTGTTTAGAAACATTACCAACGTACCAGGCTTTGCACCAGGGCTGCTGTTCGCTCATGTAAATGGTAAATGGTGCATTTATATAGCAGCTTTTATCCAAAGCGCTTTACAATTTGTTCCTCACATTTTACCCATTCACTCACACATTCACACACAGACGGCGGAGGCAACCATGGGGAGCATGTCCATGTTCCCCGGGTCCTATGTTCCCCGGGTTCTATGTTCCCCGCTTTGATTGATTGATTGATTGAAAATTTTAGACCACCAGCCCTGATTCCAAACTCTAACCTTAACCAGTTCGAAAGAGGGCCTAAGCTTAACCGTTCGAAACAAGGCGGACATTAATAATTAATAAAATAATAAAAATTTATAAAATGTTCAATCTATTAATCAATCAAAGCGGGGAACATAGAACCTGGGGAACATAGGACCCGGGGAACATAGGGATGATCCCCAACCATGCAAGGTGCCACCTGCTCATCGGGAGCAGTTAGGGGTTAAGTGTCTTGCTCAAGGACACTTCGGAGCAGGAATCGAACCGGGAACCTCCAAATTACCAGACGACTGCTCTACCTATACCGGAAACTGTCGCCCCACTCATGTAAGGTGCCATGAGTGAAAAACATCGTTTGTAGCTCCTTTTCTTTTTTATATACAGGGACCTTACTGTGGAATAGCCTCCCACTTAGTGTTAAATTGTCTGAATCATGGATGGGGTTTAGATGTCAGGTCAGGACTCACCTCTGGGGTAAGATAGAGGGGTAGATAGGCAGGCAGGTGTTACAGTGTTGTAATTGCAGTAGGAAATATTGGTTGTGATTTTTAGAATCACCCTGTGCTCTGCAGATCTAGAATGTAGGCTATATGTATTGTTGTTAATGTTAGGTGTTACTGTAGGTCTTGTTTTTATGCAGGTGTTCTTCACTTTTACATGTTATCCCTTGGATTTTATGTCTGCTATTCATGAATAAAATCAATTCACTCACTCAATCAATCAATCAACCAATCAATCAGATTTATTTATAGAGCACATTTAAACATGACACATGTCAACCAAAGTGCTGTACAGAGGGTAGATACACATAGATACATCTAGACAACATATCTAACAATCACATCTCAGTTTTACGGGAGGACACACAAGCAAACAGGGCTTGAGTCAGTGTACATCGACAAATGCTAATGAGTAGAAGTGGATTAATCAGTCAATCAATTAATTAGTCAATAAATTAATCAGCCAATCAATGTAAACAAACCTTTTAGAGCCACAAAATACAGAGGAGACAATTAAAAACTCATATTTACATCATGTCTACTTTATTTCTTATTTTTGGAAGTGGGGCTAACCCACTTGTTTACATTTAGATCACTGATTTGGTCTTTAATTAATGGCAGCTAATGGAGTGTAGTATCTATTTCATTTGGTACCACACAGCACCACACAGCACCACACACCACAGAAAGTCGTGTTGCCAATGGTCTGCTGAGATGATCCCTTACTATCATATTCCACCACAAGAGGGCAGGTTTGATCTTTTCTGCATCTGCTGGGCCTTCCCACGGTGTGACGGGGGACGCTCAAACCACAAATCCAAACCATCAAACCCATCACCTGGTTTAACAATAAACAGTCCTTTGTCCTCACATTCATTTGTCATTCGTGTTTCAGAGATTTATAGTTCTCATTATAACTCTAACCTAGAACCGATGCCTGTTTTTGTACCTCTTTGTCTCAGTTGACTGGTGATGACGCCTCCACTCTTCGGTGCACATGAGGTCTAATAATGTTGCCCGCTGAGCTGGAGCCTAGGTGACTCGTTGGAATAATAGCATAAAGAGAAACCTGTGACGCTCAGAGCCGCCACTCTGGGGTTAGAGGGGAAACGTGTTGCTGTTGACGTCATTGAGACAGAAGTGATCCTTCAGATGTTCCCCATCATTATGCATGCCCATTGTAGCTTAGTTGAGTAACCTAGGTTCCCATTAACCCCTGTGTAGTCTCCAGACCTGTGCTCTCTTGGCTGCTGACCTGAATAGCTCAAGGATCTGTCAAGCCAAAATAATACGACATACAAACGATATGCTCATGTCCGTCTCCCCCCTCTGTGACGGAGTCAACGTGGATATATAGGCCAGTAGAAGAAGAACAGATGCCTTGGAGTATAATTTAAAACCTTAAAAGGGGCACTTCACAAAAAACAACAATGCTGATTTATTTGACACATAAACTAATGTATTTTTTAGACATTCATTTAGTTTGACAATTATTGAGATATACAATGTCCGCCAGTAATATCATTGCACGACACTAAATGCTTGTGTTGTGTTAATACCAGTTTAACAACATGAAATAGCAATAGGGGTTGCAATGCTGAGCATGTAATCAACACAAGCATTCAGTGCCATTCCAATTACATCACTGCAACGAAATAACGAAATAAATGTGTGCAAAATGTGTGGGATTGTGTGCAAAATAAATGAAATTATTATTGTTCAGTGAAGTGCCCCTTATGCAGGGACGTGCACAGGACTTTAGAGGGGCAGGTGCTCAAAGGCTGAAAAGGGCACTAAACCTGTGTGTTATAACCGAGCGCGCATGGCACGCAAGCCTGATTTTTTGGGGGCCTTTTTTGGGCAGGGGGGCCCCCTTTTTATGCTTTTTGGGGGGTTTTGGTGATCAAATATTGAATATTGAACTATAATAATCAGTGCAGGAGCTCACTTATCCTTGAAAGACACTTTTATCACTGACTTAAAAGGCCCATACATCTCCATAAATGTTCAGGGGGGAGGGAATAAGTGCTTACCCTACAGACCCCAAGAAGTGCTATATATTCTGTATTGTTTAATATAAATGCATTTTCTTTTCCAATCCCGATTTGTATTTGAGATTTCCATCCCATCGGACTTGACTTCTTCGTGTCCCTCAGTTAGTGTAATACCAGCATTCAACTGTATGCGCCACAGCGGTTTCTATCATCATCATCATCATCACCACCCACGCTATGCATAAAATATATAGGTCCGCGGAGAGGCACGCTGAGGAGGCCGTGCAAACTGCAATGGAATATGGGGCATCTCTCTCTCTTTACCTAATATTTTTATTCTATCCTGACACTTTTCAGTTGGAAGGGCAGTGCGCAACGGTAAAAAAAAAAATATATATATATATATATATATATTTAAGGGCACTTTTTTATGAGGCTCAAAAGGGCAGGTGCTCAAGCACCCCTTGGGCTCTATGTGTGCACGTGCCTGCCCTTATGTGTCTACGAATATCAATTTGTTAAAATGTTCCTTTCCCCCAAGGTAAAGTGTCAACGTGGTGATGATGGATTAGCCTCCGCTCTCTTACTTAACTTAAAAACATCACCTGGCACCCCAGGTAATATTTTCATTTCAAACTGAGGCCATCCTGTCAGTCCTGACAAAAAGACCCAAGTGTAGGTACACGATCATTAAACTTCCATCAACTTCTAGTTCCATTAAGAATTCGGTGGGCGTCTATTTCTACCCCATTGTGCCCTCGGGGGGCGAATCCTAGTTATTGGGGTTTGATGACATGTTTACTTGAGCGCCGAGTTTCTCTAATAAGAGAGAATCCATTACTCCCCCCCAGGGGTGTAGCTGGAGATTCTGGGCCCCATTAAAGAATCTATTTGTGGGCCCCCAATCCAAGCGTAAAAAATTTGGGGCATTTATTTATTGATGAAAACGCATAACACCCCTTCCTGACATAGAGCGACGCGAGCGAGCGAGAAAAAGTGATTAAAATGTATTCGTTTCAATCAGACTATCCTGACCTGCCGCGAGCGACAGCGAACTGAGCAGCGATGTCGTCCACCCCTCAAATATTCGCTCGCTGTGTCTCTAGTTGAGCGATTGGTCAAGAATCGCAGGCTGCTTTGCCCCCGTGTGCTTCCAGGTAACACACACACACAGACACACTCGGACACGCGCCGCCTCATATCAGGACAGTGTCGCGCGCGATTTCGTCTCCAGTTCGCTCGCTCGCTGCCTGTCAGGAACCGGTGTAATATGGTTTTTACCTATTTTTTTTATAATACAGGCAATTTTACTTTTGAGTCATCTACATTAACTTACTTTGTTTAGGATAATAATAAAACCATATTAATGGGAAGATAATAATAGTGTTCTCTGGGGATCATCCTAGCCCCCCCCCCCCCCCCCCCCCAGCTACTCCCCTGCTCCCCCCCCCTATTCCTCTCACGGGATTCCAAGAGTGAACACAGACTGCGTTTTACCACGGATTCCTGTAGGAGCCCTTCTCTTCTCGCCTTGCGCTCTCACTGGGTCACAGCAGCGCCTGACGCACACGGGGAGGACTCGGAGGACGGTCCTCCGACTCATATTATACCGCTGTGTGAGAGAGAGAGAGGGAGGGAGAGAGAGAGGGAGAGAAAGAAATAGAGAGATAGGGAGAGAAAACTTTGCATTGTGTACCAGGAGCGCTTTCGGGGTTCACCTTGGGTAGCTGCGCCATCAATTGACTCTCCCCTGGTATAGGGAACGCTAACAGGCGAACAGCCGCTTGTTAACGGAGAGCCCCGAGGAATCCCACCAGGAGAGGGGCCGGGGGTATATTCTCTAAAGCTGTTGATGCAGGATAAAGTTTCCTGGCAGAAAGGCAGAGGAGAGAGGATAAAAGACTTGACTGCATATCTTTTCATAAAGTTACTGTGAAGTCCCTCGTCGAGCGCGGAGATGGGCACCTTGCGCGACCTCCAGTATGCTCTCCAGGAGAAGATCGAGGAGCTGCGCCAGAGAGACGCACTTATCGACGAGCTGGAACTGGAGCTCGACCAGAAAGACGAGCTTATACAGAGACTGCAGAACGAGCTGGATAAATACCGGTCCGTGATCAAACCGGCCACCCAACAGGTCCACAAACAGTCCGAGCTGCAACAAGAGCAGCAGAGGACAAAAAGGCAGGCGATTTCTGCCGAACCAACCACCTTCGACATCAAGGATCTTAGCCATGTCACTCTGCCTTTCTACCCCAAAAGCCCACAGTAGGTGTACAAATAACTAATATATAGCATAACCTAATATATGTGTGTTATAATTAATTACCCTTTGCCACTGATGGTATGGGATTATCAATTTCTGTGTTTCCTGTGCGTAATATATTGTGTGGCGCAGCAGGTAAGGCACCTGTAGCACATTATGCTGTGGGCTTGCTATATTCTCTAGCTACAGCTATTACATAATATACAATCAGATCCTCACACATTCACGTGCATGCTCGCTACATACATATGGACACACACACACTCTCTCTCTCTCTCTCTAGCTCTGTCTTTTTCTCTTCCCTTCCTCTCTTTTACACACACACACACACACACACACACACACACACACACACACACACACACACACACACACACACACGCACGCACACACACACACACACACACACACACACACACACACACACACACACACACACACACACACACACACACACACACACACACACATGACTAAGCCTCCTAGTGAATCACAGTGTCAGTGTGTGCTAGGCTGTTCTGTGTAATGTTCCAATGCCTGCTTAATCCAAACTGTGATAAGAGGTAGTCTTGGCAGGGCCAATTATGTTTACACTATGATTTGTCTACAGTCAGTCTGCCATCAATCTCTTTCTCTCTCTCTCTCTCTCTCTCTCTCTCTCTCTCTCTCTCTCTCTCTCTCTCTCTCTCTCTCTCTCTCTCTCTCTCTCTCTCTCTAGCTCTGTCTTTTTCTCTTCCCTTCCTCTCTTTTACACACACACACACACACACACACACACACACACACACACACACACACACACACACACACACACACACACACACACACACACACACACACACCTCCTTCCCTCTCAGTCAAGCACTTCTCTCTTTCTCAGGGAATGTGGTGTGGGACGTGAGGTCACATACTCTAATTGACTGTTTTAATACAAACGCTTTGTGGCCTGGGACGTGAGGTCACATACTCTATTTGACTGTTTTAATACAAAAGCTTTGTGTCGTGGGATGTGAGGTCACATACTCTAATTGACTGTTTTTAATACAAAATCTTTGTGGTGTAGGATGTGAGGTCACATACTCGGATTGACTGTCATGCTAAGAAAGTTCTCTCCAGTATTTGAACTCCAAGGTGTTGTAAAGTGTTGTCATAAATCAATATAGTCGTCGCCCTCCTGGTACTGGTAGTAGAGAAAATTGTTTTGTTTCGGATCTAGTATCTGAGCACTCATTTAGATGTAATGAAGCTCAAATGCTCTGGGTGTAACAATTCGATCGAACTGGAAATATTGTAAATAATGACATGCGTTCAATAATCAAATTGAACCTTGACCTTGAAATTGATAGTCGCTGCCGATACCAATTGTGAGTCCTTACCAAGTACTGATCCGATCCATAACTTCTGCTGAACAGTGTAGACTTAGAACATTTGTTTGTTTTTATCCATTTGGGAGATTTAACATGTGTCAAAAATGCAGAAAGATCAAGTCACTTTCATATCTGACATGTTTTGTTTATGGCTCTCCGTGTCAGAATTTCTTGGAAATTCAACTTTTCTACTTTTAGCCTGATATCATATCCAACACCTGTAGGCCTACTGGTATCATCACATTCCTTGGCCACATCCCTAGTGCGGAACATAAGGTTGCATGACTGCATGGCTGCATAAGGTTTAAAAGTCAAATGTGAGTCGGAGGAGCTTGACGGCAACTTCTGCTCAGGGGTGCAGTCGTAATTTGCCTGTTTAAATGACGCCACGTGCACGCACGTTCCCGCGCGCGCATGCGCATACATGTTCCCTCGCGTGCGCACAGAACAGATGATTATTATGCATAAATAGTAGGAAACATGTTTGCATAGGAAATTACTAGTTTTAGTTTAGTTTTTGTAAATATTGCCTTGAAATAGAGAAGCTGAAAAAGGTAGCAGGATGTAGCATTCAATATATAAAGAAATTATATTGTCAACAGATATGGTTGAAAAACAAACAATGTTGTAGTTACAATTTCTTTAATTGAATTAACTTAAACTAGAAAAGTAAATACAAACTAAATTAACAATGTAACTTACAGTTTACAGAAGGACAGTTTCCTTCTGAAGCATAACTTATGTCTCATCCTTCCAGTCGGGGCCATTTGTCACATAGTGAGAGCTCCACAGCCCCCACAGGGCTTGTATTTTGGTTTTGCACTTCTCGTTCTTTGTTATGCTATTGGTATCCTATTATTATGCAAAGACTAGGTGATAGATAAGTGCAGGTACTTGGCGCACAGCGCGACGAGCCAAGTGAAAGTTGTGAAGTTGTACTTCTGCTCAGAAAAGTGCTGGGACGGCGTGGTACCGCGTGGGACCACCACTGCACCACTGCTTCTGCGTCATGCTCTGACATGGGAAATGAGGTGTTGCACCCCTGCATGTTAGGTAGGAGGTGTTTCAATGTCATGAGACTCTGTCGCAAATTAATTATGTGGGTCGTTTGCGATGTCGTCCACCAGCTTTCTCCAGTGGAGTGGTGTTTGAAGGGCCACTCTCCTCGCCAGGGCGTATAACTCAGAGATCCATAAACAATACTAAACCCTCCATTAGTGATGTGTGTGTCTGTCTATTCATTCTGGCAGGCATAGGCAGCTGAAATCCCTCTTCAATTCAGGACTACAACTTGTTCTTCCATATCCGACAGCCAAAAGGGCTGATGACCGAAGTCTTTGATGGTCCTCCTTGGGCTTGTGGAACGCAAAATCGCCCGAGCTTGATCGAACTCACCCTGTCCGAATAATTTTGAACAGAGTTTCTTTTGTAGTGGCTTGAAATGATAAATGCAAAGCTGCATGGCATGCTACGAGGGAAATCATCTTTTGTACTCTTTCTTACATCTCCATTTAATGTGTTTTTTAATGTAAAAACCGGTGTCTTGTCTGTGATAAGTCACTGTGACATTACAGTAAAAAAGGTGCATGACGAACCAAGAAAGAAAAAAGGAATAATAGGCTTTGTAGACAGGCCAGCTGTGCCCATACAAACCAAGATAAGAATGGCCTTATTCTTTTGACCTGCAAATACACAAAGCTTCCAGTGCTTCCACGGAGAAGTTTCAACATTGAAGGATGTTATTTAATAATAATAATACATCTATTTTATATAGCGCTTTTCCAGGTGCTAAAAGACGATTCACATGGGCAGGAGAGACAAACTATGGCAAAACAAAAAAACAGAACAAAACAGAACAAAAATAATACATGACAAAATAAAATAAAACCGACAGAATTAGAGGTCAAAAGCAAGATTGAAAAGGTGAGTTTTGAGGGCTGATTTAAAAGATGTCAGGGTGTTTGCATCACGGATATGGCTGGGGAGGGCATTCCAGAGGGAGGGGGCAGCAGCAGCAAAGAGCTTGGTCGTGGGAGGTGTTAGGAGGTTGGCATCTGCAGACCTAAGGCGACGGGTGGGCGTGTGACGGTGGAGGAGGTCGGACAGGTAGGGAGGGGCAAGGTTGTTGAGGGCTTTAAATGTGATGAGTAGTATTTTAAAATGTATCCTGTATTTGATTGGAAGCCAGTGGAGGTCGTGGAGGACAGGGGTGATGTGATCAGAGCGACGGGTGGAGGTGAGCATGGGGGCAGCAGAGTTTTGGACATATTGGAGTTTATTGAGAATAGTGTTTGGTGAGCCGTAGAGGATGCTGTTGCAGTAATCTAGTCTTGATGATATGAATGCATGAACCAGTGTTTCAGCAGCGGAGAGTGATAGGGAGGGGCGAAGACGAGCAATGTTCCGGAGGTGATAGAAGGCAGATTTGGTTATGTGGTTCACATGGGGGAGGAAAGAAAGGGTGGAGTCCAGGATGATGCCAAGGTTACGGACGTGAGTGGAGGGGGTGACAATGGTACCATCAATATTTAGGGTGAAATCCTGGGTGTGTCTGGTGAGGGATTTTGGACCGATAATGATGATTTCTGATTTATTGCAGTTTAATTTGAGAAAGTTATTTTGCATCCATGTTTTGATGTCTGTGAGGCAGGTGCTGAGGGTGGAGAGAGTGGCTGGAGTGATAGTCTTGGTGGAGCGGTAGAGCTGAGTGTCGTCTGCATAACAGTGAAAACGCAGGCCATGTTGGCGGAGAATCAGACCAAGTGGAAGGATGTAGAGGATGAAGAGCAGGGGACCAAGTACTGAGCCTTGGGGGACACCATGAGTGATGGGGGCAGTGGGGGATTTGCAGTTGTTGATAGAGATGAATTGGTGCCTGTGTGAGAGGTATGATTGGAGCAAGGTGAGGGGGATTCCGGAGATGCCAACAGAGGACTGGAGACGAGTGATGAGGATGGGGTGACTGATGGTGTCAAAAGCAGCACTGAGGTCTAGGAGGATGAGGATGGAGAGGGAACCAGAGTCGGCAGAGAGGAGTATGTCGTTGGTGACCTTTAGAAGAGCAGTTTCGGTGCTGTGTTTGGTGCGGAATCCGGATTGAAATGTATCATAAAGGTTATTGTTGTCGAGGTAGGATTTTAATTGGGAGGCAATGGCTCGCTCAATTATTTTTGAGAGGAAGGGGAGGTTGGAAATGGGGCGGAAATTATCAAGGGTTTCAGGGTTGAGACCGGGTTTTTTTAGTAGGGGGGTGACAGAAGCAATTTTGAGGGCGGGGGGAAATAGGCCAGTGGTCAGAGAGGTGTTTACAATGGAGGTGATTAGGGGAGAAAGGGCAGGGAGACAAGCCTTGACTATAGGATGGAGGGGATAGGGTCCAGGATGCAGGTTGAAGTTTTCATTGTAGAGAGAATGGAGGATAGGTCCGATGCGGTGATTTCAGTGAAGGATGTAAAAGGTGGGTTGGGCAGTGGAGAGGGGGTTGAATCCGGAGGGGAGATAGTGTTGGCGGAGGCAATTGTTAGTTGGGTGTGGATTTTGTCAATTTTTGTTTGGAGATGTGACAGATAGGAGTCACATTTACTGACAGTGAAGGAACAGGAGATTGTGTCAGAGGGTTTAAGAAGTGTGTTGATGGTGGAAAACAGAGTCCTGGGGTTGTTGCTGCCAGACTGTATGATAGCGGAGTAGTGGGAGGAGCGTGCAGAGTTGAGGGCGTCTTTGTAGAGCTGTTGATGTTGTCTGTAGGCCTCTTTATGGACAGTGAGACCGGTTTTATTAGATAGCCGTTCGAGCTGGCGGCCCTTGGATTTAAGGTGGTGTAGGTGATCGGTGTACCAGGGAGCGGAGTGAATGAAGGAGACAGACTTGGTTTTGATTGGGGCGAGCTGATTGAGACAGGAGGAGAGAGTGTTGTTGTAGATGTTGACCAGGTCTGTAGGGGAGCCATGCTGTAGAGGGAGGCATCAGGGATGGTGTCAGTCAGTAGGGAGGAGAGAGAGGAGGGGTGGATGGATTTGAGATTACGGAATGTTATGGAACGCAACTGCTTGATTGGGGGAGTAGGGATGAGAATGTCCATGGTGATAGCCAGATGATCAGAGATGGTGAGGTCGGAGCAGGTGAGATTACTGATGGAGATGCCAGATGTGCAGACCAGATCCAGTGTGTGACCTTTCTTATGAGTGGGAAAATCAACATGCTGGGTGAGATTAAAAAAGTTTAAAATGTCCAGGAATTCTGTGGAGGTTTTGGAGTCCAAAGTATCAACATGAATGTTGAAATCACCGATTAAAAGGATGGATGGAGAGATAGCACAGAGTTGTGTCAGGAATTCAGACAGGTCATTCATTTAGTTCAAGTTCAAGTTCAAGTTTCTTTATTAGTTGTCATACAGAAGTACAGAATACTTTTATACAAAATGCTTCTTTCTGTTACACTCCAGAGACTGTGCTAGGCAAAAATAGATAAGTATAAAATAAGTATAGCAAGTATAAAATAGAAGTCAAGTACGTAGACAAAAATTCTCATTATATACATATATACAATGCTCAATGTAGAGTAGAAGTAACTGAGTTACCATACAATATACTATACAGTGTAAAGGATGAGGTACAGTTTAGGTACAATTTACAGTAAGGTGTAATGTAGTGCAAATTCTTTACCAATAAATATAAAGTGTGCTTAGGTGTTCTAAAGTGGTTAAAGTGGGTGCTGCAGTGAGTTGTATGTTTAAAGTGAGTGTGTGCTGTGAGCTGTGAGTGCATTTGATGGTTGTTACATATTGTTATTGTTTGTTGAGCATCCTGATGGCCTGGGGATAGAAGCTTCTTCTGAGTCTCTCTGTGCTTGCCATGAGACTCCGGTATCGCTTGCCTGACCGCAGTAGTTCAAAGAGGCAGTTGTTTGGGTGGCTTTAGGGAATGCGATTAGTCTCTGTTCGGCCTGCCAGTGCAGTGTCGCAGCCAGCCATTTTAATTCACAAGACAGACCCCTTTGTTTCCTCCTCACACAAAGGTGAATAAAAAGGAATAAACCATGAACCATGCTCCTCAGTTCACCTTTCAACCCTTCTCTCCTAATGATAATTGAAGCCATTGACAATGTTCAACCGGAGAGGAGCAATTATATTCTGCTCTAATTATCACGGAGCAATTGCCACATATATTTAATCTTTGTATCTCAACGGCCATATTTCCTAGTGTTTGGAAATTGGCCCATGGGATTCCTTTACATAAAGGTGGTGATACATAAAGATGATTTAAATAGCTCTCCAATCTTCAAACTACCCTGCTTAGGAAAAACGCCTGGAATCAACCAACTCAAGTCCTTTCTTTCAAGTCACTCAGTTTTATATATGCACCTATCTTGTTTTAGAGCTAATAAAAGGCACTATTTTAATGATTGCATTCGTTAATAATAATACAAATTATAATATTAATGATAATAATAATAATAATAAATAATATAGTGTCTGCCGTGCTGCCCTTTCTGTGGACCTGTCAAAAGCATTTGATAGCATTTGATCCCTATGATTAGTAGGAAATTGATTGTTGAAGCAGTTTTCCTATCAGTGTTGGATTATGGTGACGTAATTTATAGAAACGCTGCTCCTTCCACTCTTAAATCTCTGGACACGGTCTATCATTCTGCTCTCAGATTTATTACTGGTGGTAGACATGGTACTCACCACTGCATCCTGTATGATAAAGTGGGTTGGTCTTCTCTGGCAGAGAGGAGAAATAAACATTGATATCTGTTACAGTTTATCTTTAAAGGAAAACTCTTTTTCTTCTCTGTGCATGCAGTAGGAGTAGGAAGACACACACTGTTAGCCTAGCTTAGCGTCAGTCACTGGAAGTAGGTTCCTCCATTAGCCTAGTTCCAAACGTCTCCCTACCCCTACTGCATGCACAGAGAAGAAAAAGGTATGCATCTTCTTGTCTAACTCCAGGGTTCCCAAAATGTTGGAGTGTTAAGATACATACCTTTTTCTTCTCTGTGCATGCAGTAGGAGTAGGAAGACGCGCACCGTTAGCCTAGCTTAGCGTCAGTCACTGGAAGTAGGTTCCTCCATTAGCCTAGTTCCAAACGTCTTCCTACTCCTACTGCATGCACAGAGAAGAAAAAGGTATGCATCTTCTTGTCTAACTCCAGGGTAGATGGCAAATAAGCTAATTTCCCAAAATGTTGGAGTTTTCCTTTAAGGCCATTGCCGGGAAATTACCACCTTATATCGTAATGTTGCTAGACTTGAACTATGGATCTAACATGCTCAAACGACTGGCTTATGCCTAAGGCAGAATTAGACTTCAGTCTATCACAGCTTCCTTCACCATGACAGCTAGACCATCAGACCTCCACGTTGGCACAGTTACATTTGTGGTGAGCTGCACGCAGGCTATGCTGGTAGGCTCCTTGGCCTTCGCTAGCGGCACTACCATCAGCCAAGCATCGGCACCACTGTGACGCCCGAATACAGACTAAACTTGGAAAGCCAGCCTTGTGTTTTAATGCCCCAACTTCTTGGAATGATCTTCAACTCTCAATCAATACCCCACTATCCCATGGAGAATTTAAAAACATGATCACAAATCTCCCTGCTTATTAAGAATGTTGATCTTTCTTTATTTTCTCCATCTGTGATTTTTGTCCTATTTATTCTGAACTGATTTTCTTTTCCTTTCTTTTTATTTGTGTTGTGGCCTGTATTGACATGCCTGTAATCTCAGCAGCATTGGAAATGCGGTGAAAACTTCAACGTCTCTTTCGAGAATAAATTCACATTTGAAATTAAATTAAATGAGATGTTGAACTCGATGGTCTCATAGTCCAACTAAAACTCAGATGAGAGGCGGTCAGGTGGCGTAGCGGAGATTGTGCTCGTCACCAATGCAAGAGGCTGCGGTCTCGACTCCCGGAGAGTCAGCATTGCCTTGGCTCGGGCTGATCGCTATACTAACTCGTTTGGCTGAGTTAGGGGGAGGGGAGCCGTGGGTGGGTCCTGGGCGTTGTGGACAGCGACCCCTACAGTTCGGTCGGGGCGCCTGCTCAGCGAGGGTAGGATCTGGAGAGAGGTAGTGCAGCCTCCCACACGTTTCACTCTCCCGGTGAGAATCTGCGCGGCCAGGCTGGCTGCCGGCTGGCTGCACATGCGTCGGAGGAAAGCATGTGACAGTCTCCGGCCTCTCGGACCAACAGTAGGGGGGAGTGCGCAACAACCAGGAAGGGGGTTGGGAATTGGCAAAAATTGGAAAAAGAAGGAGGGGGAAAAAGATAATAAAAATTAAAATAAAAGAAACTCAGATGAGGACAGGAGACACCCGACTAGAAAAGGCCATCATCATTATGATAATCACCCTCATCCTTGGCCTTTTTAGTTCTGCTGAGACATCCTCCAAAAAAGCTTTTAGTGCGATTTGGAGCGAGAGCCACCCATTATGAGGGTCCTACAAAAACCTTGTATCAGTGTGCAGACATTTTGGCGGCAAGTGACAGAAGGGCATTACTGTACCACACCTATAATATTTAATGGGAAAGGGTGGGGTTTCCATTTTTTCATTTTTAAACAGCGTTACCGTTTTCTATGTATATTTCGCTCAATTTAAAATGGTGATAGATAAATTAAAGGTCACTTTAATAAAAGAATATATAAATGATTAATTATTACATTTAAATAAAGAAGAGGCTGCATTGAGAAAGGAGCTTAAGCGTGTGATTTTCCCTGTGACGTCCATGTGTTATCAACAAAAACAACAATAAAGAAATTCAAGAAAAGTGAAGATATATGGAGATAAAAAAAAATCTAACAAACATGCAACAGTCTCAAGTCTGTGGGACATCCAGCTTCTCTCTTATATGGTCCATAAATGGACTCTTCTTCTCAAACTGGAGACTTCCGGTGAAGAAGAATCAATAAAGAATTTTGTTATCTGGAGTTTAGTTCGAGAGAGATTCTCATTGCTTTCCCCTACTATGCCAAGACCATTTTGAAGACTTGTGACAGTGTTTTGAAGATTGAACTCCAATAAGTGGAGAGATTAGGACAAACTGAGTGAGCTACAGTAAAGATGCCGGAAAAAGACTGCATCTGACACATGTGGGATCTACAATTGGGAACATTTTAGAGAGTTCCGTTTTTGAAAAATGCAGGCAAGAACCTTTCATTGAATGATACCCTGTTGGGCACAGATTGAGGCCATGTGTAACCCCTTCCATAGCCTCTCCCCATTGCTCTGCCGTCAAAGTCACCCCCAAATGCCTGTATAATGTCCAGTGATGGGTTGTGTACATTAAACAAGAAACCATGGGTAAAATATATTGCACTCCTCCTTGAGGGATCAAAGGATAACAAAAAAGCCTTGCGCCACTCATCTGGCAAGTTAGGAAAGGAGGGAATATTAGCTTTGATAAAACTGCAGATTTGGAGGAATTTTAAGAAATCGGATCAATGAAAATAATTTTTAGATAAAATATTACAAATATTAAAAATTTAATTGGAATTTAGCAGAGTTAAAAACAGACAGGCATATGACAATATTTTAAAAACAATAACTTGTACCGGATTCTGACAACAGGACTTGTACACTTTCCATCTCTCTCTCCCCCTCTCATTCAACACACACACGTCGACAGCACTCTTTGAGAGGGAGGGACATAGGTCTCCAGAAGGCAAAAGCTACCCAGACTCTGTTCACTGTGTGCACTGGCACAGCGCTGAGATGCAGTGTGGAGATAGGTCTGGCATTGTGAGACGAATCTGCATTTGGCTGCCCATTTGTAGATAATTCTGTTAGTTCATCTTGGGCTTTAGCGGCCACAATAACAGCTAGATTCCAGACAGAGCTAGTCGTAATCTTCATTCATTAATAATAATAAGAATAAATGGTACAATCACTCAAGGTGGCCTACGCAGCTTCGCTGTTTGGCCCCCAATAACACTATTACCCATTTGCGCTTCACGGAAATTGTGAAACCATATTTGCAACGTAAATACTAGGGCTGTTAATCGATGATTGACATGATGATGATGATGATGATCTGATTGCATGATTGTCCATACCGTAGTTAACTTTGATTAATCGCACATATTTGATCTGTTAAAAATGTACCTTAAAATGGATATTTTTCAAGTGTTTAATAATCTAATCAACATGGGAGTTACTGTTAATGTTTATTAAATAAAATAACAAAAATTACAAATATTGTCCAGAAAAACAAAGGTACTGCATTTAGCATAAAATAAATATGCTGCAAATAATCATAACATGGCAAAGCCCAATAGGCAATAACAGATGGTCATATTGACCTGCTAAATGTAACATTAATCAGTAATATGAGTACTCACACAAAGCCCTTAATGGTCAGCCCCCCTCCTACATCACAGACCTCCTATCCCCCTATTCCAACACCAGGTCCCTCAGGTCAGCCGATCAGAGGCTCCTGACAGTCCGGAGGTCTAACCTTACGCTCAGGGGGGGCCGTGCCTTTGCTGTTGCAGCCCCTGAACTGTGGAACAGACTCGAAACCCACTTCTACCTACTAGCCTTTCCCGATGTTCACTGACTCATGTGTGAACATGTGTAAAACGGAGATGTGATTGTTGTCTATATGTTCTCTAGATGTATCTATGTGTATCTACCCTCTGTACAGCACTTTGGTTGACATGTGTCATGTTAAATGTACTATATAAATAAATCTGATTGATTGATTGAATGTAGTGACCAACTTTACTCAATCAAAAATCTAAACTAAACAAGTGATGGAACTCGATGCGCAGACACATTGTACAACAGGTACATTAGTAAGCTACATTTTCCATTACTCAAAGATCATTCCCTGGATCCCACTTCTTAAGCAAATCACACAATGTAATTGTGTCCAACCTCACATGGGGAAAAATAAAGGGTCACAAAAACATCCCCTTCTACTATGTGGAATCAAAACAGTGTCACAAATCCAACTGAATGGGGTCCAATGTTAATCTCTTGCCAACCTTATTGTGAGGTTTTGCCCGCTGCTCACTACCTTTTCTCTGTTTCTTTAAGCCTACTGTTAGGAATTCCCTACTCACTCTCTCTAGCCCCCACCCTCTCGTTCCTTACCCTTAGTGGCCACACCTGTTTGATATTCTATTATCTCTCGCACCTGTGGTGGCAGGCTAATTAGTTCCCCTGTGGGCTTTAAATACCAGGGCTCTTCCCCTCGTTTCGGGCGGGGTCGTGTTGTATTCATGCTGAGTCATATTCTCTAACATCTAGACTCTTTCGGGAGATCCTCTGGTCTACCAATGCTGTAAGATGGATCTCTCCAGCCTTGAGATGTTTGCTCCAGCCTTCGTCTGCTGTCGCCGTAGCCTGTGGAGGAGACTGTTCTGCGCTCCCTGTAACTTCCACGGGAGGCACCCCAGCGCTCCACTGCAGACCCCAGCGCAGCTGTTCGTCCTGACGCACATCTAGACCAACGCGCATCTCCCGGACCCTCGAGCTTGGCACGCTCTCCAGTCACCAGCGCGCAACGCGCATCTTCAAGGGCCTTGGCCACCTGTCGCCGTTTGCCTGGAGGGAGACATTGTACTGCGCTCTCTAATTCTCTACGGGAGGTATTCCAGTGTTCCACTCCAGACCAGCGCGCCAGATGCGCTCAAGCCTTCGCCACCTGCCGCCGTTTGCCTGGAGGGAGACACTGTACTGCGCTCTCTAATCCTCTACGGGAGGTATTCCAGTGTTCCACTTCAGACCTTCGAGCTTGGCACGCTCCTCCGTACCAGCGCACAGACGCGCATCTTCCAGACCTTCGAGCTTGGCACGCTCCTCCGTACCAGCGCACAGACGCGCATCTTCCAGACCTTCGAGCTTGGCACGCTCCTCCGTACCAGCGCACTGACGCGCATCTTCCAGACCTTCGAGCTTGGCACGCTCCTCCGTACCAGCGCACAGAGGCGCATCTTCCAGACCTTCGAGCTTGGCACGCTCTCCAGACCTCAGCGCGCCGACGCGCATCTTCCAGACCTTCGTGCTTGGCACACTCCTCCTCGCAGACGCACCCCGAGGCGTCTCTCGGTTCCGACGCGCACACCAAGGTGTGGCGCGCACTCTGTTCCTCGGCTCCGACAGCGGCTACCCGGTGGACGACGCCCTCGCCACCGCCACTGTTCCGACGCGCACACCAAGGTGTGGCGCGCACTCTGTTCCTCGGCTCCGACAGCGGCTACCCGGTGGACGACGCCCTCGCCACCGCCACTGTTCCGACGCGCACACCAAGGTGTGGCGCGCACTCTGTTCCTCGGCTCCGACAGCGGCTACCCGGTGGACGACGCCCTCGCCACCGCCACTGTTCCGACGCGCACACCAACGTGTGGCGCGCACTCTGTTCCTCGGCTCCGACAGCGGCTACCCGGTGGACGACACCCTCGTCACCGCCACTGTTCCAGCACTCTGTTCCTCGGCTCCGACAGTCGGCTACCCGGTGGACGACTCCCTCGTCACCGCCACTGTTCCAGCACTCTGTTCCTCGGCTCGGACAGCCAGCCACCCGGTGGCGATGCCCTCGCCCCGCTGCTGTCCCTTACCTTTACGCATACGCCTGGGTGAGTTTTGATTGTGATGTCACTCACTCAGCGTAGTGCCCTTGCCCCCGTTCCCGCTGCTGTCCCTGTACCTTTACGCATACGCCTGGGTGAGTTTTGATTGTGATGTCACTCACTCAGCGTAGTGCCCTTGCCCTCGCCCCGTTGCTGTCCCTGTTCCATTACGCATACGCCTGGGTGAGTTTTGATTGTGATGTCACTCATCCAGCGTAGTGCCCTTGCCCCCGTTCCCGCTGCTGTCCCTGTACCTTTACGCATACGCCTGGGTGAGTTTTGATTGTGATGTCACTCACTCAGCGTAATGCTTTTTGCCCCCGTTCCCGCTGCTGTCCCTGTACCTTTACGCATACGCCTGGGTGAGTTTTGATTGTGATGTCACTCACTCAGCGTAATGCCCCTTGCCCTCGTCCCGCTGCTGTTCCCCAGCGTATTGCCTCCTTTAGTTCTCTCTTGGATATTATTTTGGACATTCCATCTCCCACTGTGTGTTTGTTCACACGAAGATAGTATTTACTTTGTTACTTTGTTTTTTGGACTGTTCTGCATCTGCTCTGTTTTTTCCCTTTGAATATTAACCCTCTCCTCTGTTCTGCAGAGCGGCCCAGATGTTTTCCCACCAGTCCCCAGTTCCTCCCTGTCCCCAGCCCGCCTCCGCGGTCCTCTGTCCCCCGTTCCTCCCTGTCCCCAGCCCGCCTCCGCGGGCCTCTGTTCCCTCTGTCACCAGAACCTATCCCTAGTTCTCCTAGTCCCTACTCCTCTATCCCTAGTTCTCCTAGTCCCTAGTCCTCTATCCCTAGCTCTCCTAGTCCCTAGTCCTCTGTCCCAAGGCGTTCCCTTAACCTTCCCTTAGGCGTTCCCTTTACCTTCCCATAGTGTTCCCTTTTCCTGCCCGCCTCTTAAAGGCACTTTACCTTCCCCTCTTGTGTTATTCCAGTGTTGTGTTTTCTCCCTTAAAGGGACAGTGCCCTTTTTCCCTGTTCTAAATAAATATCTGTTTCTTGGCAAACCATCATACCTGTCTTGTGTTGTGCGATTGGGGTCGGTTACAAACCATAACAGTACGACCCCACCTAATCGACGACCCCAGCCAGCACAGACGGTGTATGTTGAGTTTGCCTTTTTTTTTCTTGTTCCCTCTAGCTCCCCTGTTAGCCCTGTTGACTCCCCTGTTTAGCTTGTTAGTCTCCCCGGTTAGCTCCCCTGTTTGCTTCCCTTTTTGCCCTGTTTGACCCCCCTGTAGCTAGCCATGCCCTGGCAGCTAACCCAGTCCCTCAGCAGAGCCCCTGTCTGCTAGCTAGCCCCGGCTGCTAGCACAGCCTCTATGTTTATGCAGCCCTTGCTGCTGGCATAGGCCCTGTAGCTAGCCATGCCCTGGCGGCTAACCCAGTTTCCCTCTGCATGGCCCCGGTCTGCTAGCTTGGCCCCGGCTGTTAGCACAGCCTCTATGTTAATGCAGCCTTGCAGCTGGCATAGGCCCTGTAGCTAGCCAGGCCCAAGCAGCTAACCCGGTCCCTCTGCATGGCCTCCACTTTTTTGTGTAGTTTATCCCACTGCTAGGACTGCCCTTTCAGCTAGCAAGGTCAGTTTTTCTCACACAGCTAGGACTGTCCTTCCAGCTAGCTTGTGCTCTCATGCTGGTCCAGCCCTGTCTGCCAGCCTAGCTCCGGCAGCTTGCGCAGCCTCTATGTTGATGTAGCAGTACAGCTAGCATAGGCCCTGTAGCTATCAGTGCCCTGGCAGCTAACCTTCCCTCTGCTAGCCCTTTCCCGGTGCTTCCATGGTTACCCCTTAGCTACCCTGCTTGCCCTTCAGTTCCTCTAGACCAGTTGCTCTAGACCAGTTCTCTAGACCCAGTTCTCTAAACCAGTTCTCTAGACCAGTTCTCTTGCCCAGTTCGCTAGACTAGTTCTCTAGACCCAGTTCCTCTAGACCAGTTCCTCTAGACCAGTTCCCCCAGTTGCCCCTCTGCTACCCTAGTTACCCCTCGGCGACCCTGTTTCTTTTGCTAGCCCCACTCTTGTGGTGGCTTCCCCTGCTGGCTTGGCCAGTACCTCTTGTTTTGCCCCCTGCCACTCTGTCTGTATTTGTTTTGGGTCGCCGGGTGGCTCCCGTTGGAGGGGGGGATACTGTGAGGTTTTGCCCGCTGCTCACTACCTTTTCTCTGTTTCTTTAAGCCTACTGTTAGGAATTCCCTACTCACTCTCTCTAGCCCCCACCCTCTCGTTCCTTACCCTTAGTGGCCACACCTGTTTGATATTCTATTATCTCTCGCACCTGTGGTGGCAGGCTAATTAGTTCCCCTGTGGGCTTTAAATACCAGGGCTCTTCCCCTCGTTTCGGGCGGGGTCGTGTTGTATTCATGCTGAGTCATATTCTCTAACATCTAGACTCTTTCGGGAGATCCTCTGGTCTACCAATGCTGTAAGATGGATCTCTCCAGCCTTGAGATGTTTGCTCCAGCCTTCGTCTGCTGTCGCCGTAGCCTGTGGAGGAGACTGTTCTGCGCTCCCTGTAACTTCCACGGGAGGCACCCCAGCGCTCCACTGCAGACCCCAGCGCAGCTGTTCGTCCTGACGCACATCTAGACCAACGCGCATCTCCCGGACCCTCGAGCTTGGCACGCTCTCCAGTCACCAGCGCGCAACGCGCATCTTCAAGGGCCTTGGCCACCTGTCGCCGTTTGCCTGGAGGGAGACATTGTACTGCGCTCTCTAATTCTCTACGGGAGGTATTCCAGTGTTCCACTCCAGACCAGCGCGCCAGATGCGCTCAAGCCTTCGCCACCTGCCGCCGTTTGCCTGGAGGGAGACACTGTACTGCGCTCTCTAATCCTCTACGGGAGGTATTCCAGTGTTCCACTTCAGACCTTCGAGCTTGGCACGCTCCTCCGTACCAGCGCACAGACGCGCATCTTCCAGACCTTCGAGCTTGGCACGCTCCTCCGTACCAGCGCACAGACGCGCATCTTCCAGACCTTCGAGCTTGGCACGCTCCTCCGTACCAGCGCACTGACGCGCATCTTCCAGACCTTCGAGCTTGGCACGCTCCTCCGTACCAGCGCACAGAGGCGCATCTTCCAGACCTTCGAGCTTGGCACGCTCTCCAGACCTCAGCGCGCCGACGCGCATCTTCCAGACCTTCGTGCTTGGCACACTCCTCCTCGCAGACGCACCCCGAGGCGTCTCTCGGTTCCGACGCGCACACCAAGGTGTGGCGCGCACTCTGTTCCTCGGCTCCGACAGCGGCTACCCGGTGGACGACGCCCTCGCCACCGCCACTGTTCCGACGCGCACACCAAGGTGTGGCGCGCACTCTGTTCCTCGGCTCCGACAGCGGCTACCCGGTGGACGACGCCCTCGCCACCGCCACTGTTCCGACGCGCACACCAAGGTGTGGCGCGCACTCTGTTCCTCGGCTCCGACAGCGGCTACCCGGTGGACGACGCCCTCGCCACCGCCACTGTTCCGACGCGCACACCAAGGTGTGGCGCGCACTCTGTTCCTCGGCTCCGACAGCGGCTACCCGGTGGACGACACCCTCGTCACCGCCACTGTTCCAGCACTCTGTTCCTCGGCTCCGACAGTCGGCTACCCGGTGGACGACTCCCTCGTCACCGCCACTGTTCCAGCACTCTGTTCCTCGGCTC
This sequence comes from Notolepis coatsorum, assembly GCF_963971535.1. NCBI lineage: Eukaryota > Metazoa > Chordata > Actinopteri > Aulopiformes > Paralepididae > Notolepis > Notolepis coatsorum. Next base: position 122,403,490 of record NC_140173.1, on the reverse strand, counting down.
GGACAGCCAGCCACCCGGTGGCGATGCCCTCGCCCCGCTGCTGTCCCTTACCTTTACGCATACGCCTGGGTGAGTTTTGATTGTGATGTCACTCACTCAGCGTAGTGCCCTTGCCCCCGTTCCCGCTGCTGTCCCTGTACCTTTACGCATACGCCTGGGTGAGTTTTGATTGTGATGTCACTCACTCAGCGTAGTGCCCTTGCCCTCGCCCCGTTGCTGTCCCTGTTCCATTACGCATACGCCTGGGTGAGTTTTGATTGTGATGTCACTCATCCAGCGTAGTGCCCTTGCCCCCGTTCCCGCTGCTGTCCCTGTACCTTTACGCATACGCCTGGGTGAGTTTTGATTGTGATGTCACTCACTCAGCGTAATGCTTTTTGCCCCCGTTCCCGCTGCTGTCCCTGTACCTTTACGCATACGCCTGGGTGAGTTTTGATTGTGATGTCACTCACTCAGCGTAATGCCCCTTGCCCTCGTCCCGCTGCTGTTCCCCAGCGTATTGCCTCCTTTAGTTCTCTCTTGGATATTATTTTGGACATTCCATCTCCCACTGTGTGTTTGTTCACACGAAGATAGTATTTACTTTGTTACTTTGTTTTTTGGACTGTTCTGCATCTGCTCTGTTTTTTCCCTTTGAATATTAACCCTCTCCTCTGTTCTGCAGAGCGGCCCAGATGTTTTCCCACCAGTCCCCAGTTCCTCCCTGTCCCCAGCCCGCCTCCGCGGTCCTCTGTCCCCCGTTCCTCCCTGTCCCCAGCCCGCCTCCGCGGGCCTCTGTTCCCTCTGTCACCAGAACCTATCCCTAGTTCTCCTAGTCCCTAGTCCTCTATCCCTAGTTCTCCTAGTCCCTAGTCCTCTATCCCTAGCTCTCCTAGTCCCTAGTCCTCTGTCCCAAGGCGTTCCCTTAACCTTCCCTTAGGCGTTCCCTTTACCTTCCCATAGTGTTCCCTTTTCCTGCCCGCCTCTTAAAGGCACTTTACCTTCCCCTCTTGTGTTATTCCAGTGTTGTGTTTTCTCCCTTAAAGGGACAGTGCCCTTTTTCCCTGTTCTAAATAAATATCTGTTTCTTGGCAAACCATCATACCTGTCTTGTGTTGTGCGATTGGGGTCGGTTACAAACCATAACACTTATAAACTTTTGTCCCTCTTTCTCCCTCTTACACAGTACCATGTGGAAGGTTATTTTCATTGTCTTGGCATATTGGGGGACAGATATACACATACTGTACATACAAGGAATGCATGTCAGTAATAAGAAAATTTGAATCAGCCTATGAAAAAATTTGACATTTGATTAAATCTTTAAACTGTGTGGTAAAATGGTAAAGGGTAAATGGCGCTTTTATCCAAAGCGCTTTACAATTTTGTTCCTCAGATTCACCCATTCACTCACACATTCACACACCCATGGCGGAGGCAACCATGCAGGGTGCCAACCTGCACATCAGGAGCAATTAGGGGTTAAGTGTCTGGCTCAAGGACCCTTCGACACCCTGCCCGGGAGGAGTGGGAATCGAACTGGGAAACTTCCGACTACCAGACGACTGCTCTACCTTCTGAGCCACTGTCGCCCCTAAATGTATTATGTAGAATTAGAATGTGAAATGGGCAGATTGTGCGCGGCACCCCTGGACAGTTATCATGGCACACCAGCGCGCCGCAACGCCCACTTTGGGAACCACTGGGTGGGATGTTCATCCAGTTGGTTGGGAATTAATATTCCTGCTTGAATAACTTTCTAAAACTGAAGCACTGTAAACATTTCCCCCTCTAGTGGTGTACACCGTTTTGTACGACAGTTCAATCTGTCTAATTTGACAACGTTGCTCATGGAACGATAGAGCACCTATTTAAAACACAGCATGGTGTTTATACGTACTCCAACGCCTTTTGTATTAAACATTTCATGACATTGTTTCCTCCTTGGAGTGTAGAGAATGTGTTATGGGACTTGGCTTAGCAGTTAGCAGTTCTATTTTTCTTTCATTCTCACCCTCTTTATCTTTGGTACTAGACTGATGGAATGTTCCTCTCTTTCTCCCCCTCTCCCCCTCTCTCTCTCTCTCTCTCTCTCTCTCTCTTTCTCTCTCTCTCTCTCTCTCTCTCTCTCTCTCTCTCTCTCTCTCTCTCTCTCTCTCTCTCTCTCAGCCCTAGACTCGTTTCTTGTAGCCTCTCCCACTTTTCTGCCACCCACTCTCATCTTTTTCCCCTCTAAAAGAGCATATTTTCTCCTTTTAAGGAAGGCTGAACTCGCTCAGTCCCAAAACTTGACTTGTAGATCAAGGCAAATATATCTTCTCTTACAAAGAAGAGGAAGGCTGGAGGGCTGCAGTGGATGAGAACAGTGTCCACCACGGAGGCTACACTCAGCGGGGCCCAACTCTAGGGTTGGGCATCGTTTGGATTTGAACGATTCCTGTTCCGATTCCGATTCTCCATATCGATTCCTGTTCTAAACGATTCTCGATTCCGATTCTTTGAGGTGCAGGTCAAAACAGGTCACAGCTTATTTCGAAGGAGATTTTTTATTTATTTTTTTTTCAAAAAGAAAATCATACTATTCACATTTTCAGTTGACTTGATACAGTTTAATTTGGTTGCTGTACTGTAACTAGGGTATTAAAGTAAAAAAAAAAAAAAAAAAAAAAAAAGTAAACAAAAAAAAAGTAAAAAAATAAAAAATAAAATCGAAATTTAGAATCGAAATTCAAATATGTTACTTCCGGTTCCAGAACCGGAAGTTAGGAACCGGTTCCTATTAGAACCGGTTTTCGGTGCCCAACCCTACCCAACTCTCAGATCCCCATTCCTCTCATGGACCCAGACATAGGGTTCGGGTTAAAGGATCATTAGGCCCCCACTGATCTTTTGTAACATTTTGACAGTAGCCAACAGTACTAAAAAAAACAAAATGTTTGACACCGAAAGGAAGAAAAATGGCTCCGGTAAGGGGCAGGAGCTAAAACTAAATGGAGCTAAATGGCATCCAATCAAATAAAGAAGTCATAAAGTAAAATGATTGGAACGAGCGAGCTGTCTATCAAACCCTCGAGTCTAGTGTGCATAGCAGTTGCACACATGGCTTTGGACCGGAGGCATCCTGATGCGTTCTGATCTGGAAGGGCGTTGTCAAATTCGTTTTAAGGAATTTGAAAAGTTCTGCCCAAAATCAACGGCTGCCCATTGCTCCTTTAAAGAGGGACGCAACTCCTGCTCGGGGGACATCGGGACGTTTCAGCGACCCGCTGGTCTTCCTTTCGCTCTCCGTCGGGATGTTGCCCTATCTCAAACCCCACCTCTCGATCCTCCAATCACATCCAGTCATTTCCCCCGGGACAAACGTTCCTTTATGTAACATAAAGTCTATGTTGAAGTGCCACCGTGATCCTTGTCCTGACGGTATTAAGAACTGACCGATCCCCATATGTACCCACATTAGTAAAAACAAATGAACGAACAAAATGAAAAAGAAAAAAACGAAACCAAAAGTCTGCTTCCTAAAACCCCAGCCAGGATGAAGATCAAAATGTTCTGGTTTCATCAGAGAGGGGCCAGCTGGCAGCTCTCTGTCTCCTCCTGCCTGTGTGGCCTCTGCTCAGCCAGGGAGCAGGGTGTGTGGGAGTGCAGCGAATGCAGTGCCACAGATTGAGGGGTGGGGATTAGAAAAAAAAAACACGGGCAACACTTCAAACCTCTCGCTTTTTGTGCCTTGTATTCCCGCTGTGCTTTGTAGGGTAGAAAGCAGCGTCTCCCAGTCCCTTCCCCATACAGTACTTTCTTCTGCACCAAAGTCTCCTCTGAAGTCTGCAGTTTGTCTTAGTTGTGGACCTGATGTGTGTGATGATGGGATACATGTCTTTATTTATACTGATGATGTTGTTGTTGTGTGTGAATCTGCCTCTGACAGACCGTGCTGTGTCACCACGATGTCTATTTAGCATATATTTTACAAAAGAAATACCACGTACTGTACACGTTAACCCTCAGCTTTAATTTAATTTCACGTTTATTTCTTTGGACCGATTCCCTCTTTTGGTTCCTGCATCAGTCAACAGCTCTAAGAGGTCTGCACATGTGATTGCTTAATTTCTTCTATTTGTATTGCAGAGAGAGTTCACCTGTAGGGCATCCTTTCAGCTGCACACTCAGTCTGAGGGCGTAATGTACCTTTGAATTGCACCACTGAATGGGATCCGTCAGGATTCAGCATTTTATTTCCCGTTGAACAATTTCCTTTTACCGAGATTTGTTCATCATCCTTGCAAAATGTTTGAAAAACTTGAAATCTCAAAGCTCTGCCGTCTTTTCTTGAACCTCCAATCACAACTGTTGCTTCCTGGGATACTGATAGGCATGTAGTGTTATGTCGTGTTTTTCAACAATATAATTCATACCTCGTCTTTTTTATCCAGGTCCAAGGACTTGATCAAGGAGGCCATCCTGGACAACGACTTCATGAAGAACTTGGAGCTGTCCCAGATCCAGGAGATCGTGGACTGCATGTACCCTGTGGAGTATGGCAAGGACAGCTGCATCATCAAGGAGGGGGACGTGGGCTCACTGGTCTACGTCATGGAAGGTGAGACACCTCGCCTGTGCATTGTGCACAATGTCGGTACTCTTTATATGTAAAACAACTAACTAACTATCTATCTATCTATCTATCTATCTATCTATCTATCTATCTATCTATCTATCTATCTATCTATCTATCTATCTATCTATCTATCTATCTATCTATCTATCTATCTATCTATCTATCTATCTATCTATCTATCTATCTATCTATCTATCTATCTATCTCTCTCTCTCTCTCTCTCTCTCTCTCTCTCTCTCTCTCTCTCTATCTATCTATCTATCTATCTATCTATCTATCTATCTATCTATCTATCTATCTATCTATCTATCTATCTATCTATCTATCTATCTATCTATCTATCTATCTATCTATCTATCTATCTATCTATCTATCGCTCTGTCTGTCTGTCTGTCTGTCTGTCTGTCTGTCTGTCTGTCTGTCTGTCTGTCTGTCTGTCTGTCTGTCTGTCTGTCTGTCTGTCTGTCTGTCTGTCTGTCTGTCTGTCTGTCTATCTATCTATCTATCTATCTATCTATCTATCTATCTATCTATCTATCTATCTATCTATCTATCTATCTATCTATCCTGCTCATACCAGATAACCCATAGAACTATGACACTGATGGTGAAGTAACAAAATACAATTATTACGTAATGAAACTCAATGATTAATTAATATTGCCCTATCAAGTATGACATTGTCTCTTGGCTTGCACATTTACTTTATTTACTGTAAAATATATATATTGTGGCAGATATCACCCCCCCCCTCTCATGGATATGTGAAGGACGGGAGATATTATTGCCACGGAAGGAGTAGAAACAATTAGGTAGCTGATTAGTACTGATAGAATACACCTGTGCATCATTAGTTCACCCACATCTCACATGCACACACCCCAGACACACACACACACTACAAATACACTAGGTTAGTCAGAGGTAAGTTGAGTGGAGGTGAGGTTGGAGTTGTTGTATTGAGAGAGAGAGATTGTTATATTCAGAGTTTTGTGAGGTGAGAGGTAGTGAGAGGAGAGGTGAAGGCGAGGAGGTGTTCATTGTGTACTGGACCCTAGACTGGCTGAGAAACCCCCTTGTGTACTGACGCTGGACGCGTGAATATTTTAGGCAACCAACTTGTGTTTAGCGTTTCTCTGATTGGCCAATACACCCATGTGACCACAGCAGCGCGAGAGAGCTGCAGCGCGGAAATAGGCTGTCTATTGCCATTCTCTAAGACAAACTCTAACCTTAACCAGCTCCTTAACAGCGCCTAAACTTAACCCTTCTAACCTTAAGCAACTCCGAAACAATGCCTAACCTTAACCAACTCCGAAACAATGCTTAAAGTTATGCCTAAACTTAACGGCGAAAGAATGCGAATGCACGTTAAAAAAATAAAAAATAAAAAATTGAAGGGAATCAAACTTGCCAGCAACGGGCCGTAGGATCCACAGCAATGCAGCGCTGCCAATTGAGCTAGTTCTGGATAGTAAAAAAGGGCGGATTACTGCTACATAATGCTGCCGCGACGGAGCTCCGCGCTCTGCTGCTGCCGCGGGGGCGTGGCTAGACGCAAGTTGGGCGTGGTTAGACACAAGTTGGTTGCCTTTAATATTCACGCACCCTGGGTGGACCGGACGACTACTATTGAACAATCCCTTCTTTTTGTACGAGTGCCTGTTTTGTGTTTTGACCATCGGACTGAATTCTGCCCATAATCGATAAATATTCGTATTGATTGATATTGCTCTTGTGTGGACATTCAAATTTGTTTGTTTTTGAACCTTGGCGAGTCTGAACACCACCAGGCTCGTCACAATATTTAAATGTTTTTATTCACATTACTTTAGACTTTAGAGTTTAGACTATTAGAATATGTGGATGCTTTTGACTATGTGGATGCAACAACACTGGGTGATACTGAGGGACCTTTTGTTCATGGAAGGAACATGATCGACCCATCCGCCCGACTGGGTGTTACTGTAATGGAGACGGTGGCAGGGCACTCAATGTTTCTCAGAAATGCCCGCCTGCACAAGGCTTTCAGAGAGCTTTTGTCCCAGAGAATAGGCTCTAGATTTATAATAGAAACCTTGCAAGGGATCATGTATAATGATTGGGGTTGGCGGTAAGGATAGAGAGACATCATTTAAGTTCTCTGGTCAATGATCATATCGACAACCACTAATAATATACTTTTTTTCTGTATTGTTTTATTGCTTTATATCAGCTAAATAGGTGAGTAAACTCCATGTTACCAGGTGGGTAAACTGTGTTTAGTTGGGTTTATCCTCCTCCACTACATCCCTGGCTATTCCCTTCAACTACTGTTCCATCGCTGGTGTTCTGGACAAGGCACTTAAATCCCTAAATGCGCCAGTGGAGTGGTCAGAACACTGTGTTTGTGTGGTCAGCACACTGTGTCTGTGTGGTCAGCACACTGTGTCTGTGTGGTCAGCACACTGTATCTGTGTGGTCAGCACACTGTGTTTGTGTGGTCAGCACACTGTGTCTGTGTGGTCAGCACACTGTGTTTGTGTGGTCAGCACACTGTGTTTGTGTGGTCAGCACACTGTGTCTGTGTGGTCAGCACACTGTGTTTGTGTGTTCACTCAGCACACTGTGTTTGTGTGGTCAGCACACTGTGTCTGTGTGGTCAGCACACTGTGTTTGTGTGTTCACTCAGCACACTGTGTTTGTGTGGTCAGCACACTGTGTTTGTGTGGTCAGCACACTGTGTTTGTGTGTTCACTCAGCACACTGTGTTTGTGTGGTCAGTACACTGTGTTTGTGTGGTCAGCACACTGTGTTTGTGTGTTCACTCAGCACACTATGTTTGTGTGTTCACTCAGCACACTGTGTTTGTGTGTTCACTCAGCACACTGTGTTTGTGTGGTCAGCACACTGTGTCTGTGCTGGTCAGCAGCTCCCATGTGTGAATGTGAGTAACTGTGAATGTTCAGCAGAATGTCACAGGAAGAAAATAACAGTTTGTGATAATAGAGGACTGAAGAGAGAGAGTTATCTTCTTATTCTTTTCCTTTGCAGGTTTAGTAAATAATTCCATCCTCTTCCTCCCTCCTTCCCTCCCTCCCCCTCTCTTTCTCTCTGAGAGAGGCAGGGGTGAGAGATGGTACAGTGGGTAAACATTGGTACTGTACAGTATGTTAAAGATTTCTCCGGTAGATAGATTACTCACATGAAATGGTCCTCTTGTGGACCTATGGTGAGATGGGGGCGCTGGTTCAGATGATTTAGTCGGCAAGACAGTTCCCTGTTGAATCAAACATGACACATAACAGGGTCTGTGGAAAAAAAGCATAGCTGAATGAATGGCAATCTGTTTCACTGCCATGCTGTAAACCTGAAATAGTAACTCTCCCAGAGCAAGACAAATGTAATTTCCTCTTATTTTCAGACCATATATAGAAATAGTAACTCGTTGTCTCTTTCCTTGATGTTGATGTTTATTCCATAAACATAGATTCGTACAAGATGGAAAACAGTTCTGAAAGTCTTTGAAAAGGCTATTGAATTCCTTAATTCTACCGATCTCTCCTGCTATCAGCTCGATGATGGTTGTGGCCTAGTGGTTAGCCAAAAGCCTTCCCTGTTAGCCGAAGCTAGCGATCTTGTGGCAACCGGAGGGTGGAGGGCCTCCCATCCCCCACCACTCCAGCTTACTGATGTCTCTCTGTCAACGTGTTTACGCGTCAGCTTTGTTTCCTAGTCTGGTTAGTCTTCTGAAGAACCGCTTACCGTCTTCAAGTCTCACGATCTCTCTCTCTGTTTATACGTACTCCAACGCCTTTTGTATTAAACATTTCATGACATTGTTTCCTCCTTGGAGTGTAGAGAATGTGTTATGGGACTTGGCTTAGCAGTTAGCAGTTCTATTTTTCTTTCATTCTCACCCTCTTTATCTTTGGTACTAGACTGATGGAATGTTCCTCTCTTTCTCCCCCCCCCTCTCTCTCTCTCTCTCTCTCTCTCTCTCTCTCTCTCTCTCTCTCTCTCTCTCTCTCTCTCTCTCTCTCTCTCTCTGATGACTGTTACTATAGCAACGGCAGTGGCACCTCTGACCCAAATCAAACTATGGTTAAAAATGCACTTTCTCTCTATCAAAATGCAACCCCACCCTATCTCATCACCATAGAAACGGCTTCTCAAGCACCTCAGCCGAAGACCTTGGTGCGGCTGGCTGGTATCTCTCACAGGGCCTGCCTGTGGCTCTCCCACAGAAAACACACACGTACATGTCCTCCTCATTTAAGATCTATAGATCTAGGTTATACACCATGATTTCCTTCAATTATCTCAGCTTCAAAGGCCCTCTCTGTGTTAATTATAAAGCCTGAGTGTCAGAGTAGATGTCTGTCTCCTTAAAACTAATATCTATAGGTTATTTACATTATAAACACATATGAAAAACAAGTGCGATCTCACACTTGGTACCAAATCACCTCAAATGCCCTAAAAACAAGGCTACATCACATCACAACATCACAAAACAAACTGGTCAGACTACTGCTGGGCCTTACTCATAAAACCAACCTTACCCCTGCACATTTTGACAACCTAGGATGGCTTAGAGTAGACGACAGAGTACAGCAACTTGCAACTTGCAGATTCGGCTCAAACAAGGGACTAAACATGTTTCGCAATTATGCCACAATAATGTGGAACGCCCTACCCACAACCGTGAAGGAATGTGAATTCCTACCCTCCTTCAAAACTGCTCTCAAAGAGCACCTACGGGTTGCTGCAATTAGAAACGGCGCAGAGTGCAGTGCCGCCCGAAGGCCGTTGAGCGCCCCTTAATCGTGAGGAAGGTAGCTCCGGCGTCCCCATCAAACGGACCCCCGACAACGGCCGCGGTCTCTCTGGTGGCAGATGATTGCGGCACAAGCCTGCTTGCTCCCACCGTTCGGTGGTGAGCGAGCAGGGCGGTGGTTAGAGAAGGAGGAAGAGTATGTGGGCCGCGGGGTTCGATTCCCCTCGGTTATGCGGAAGAGCTGGTGCCAGAGAGGACCTTGCGCTCTCCTATCATCACATCCCATGACATGTTTTGAGAGGCTGGTCAAGGATCACATTTGTGCCTCCCTCCCCAGTGATATGGACCCTATGCAATTTGCATACAGGCCAAACAGGTCCACTGATGATGCGGTCTCCCAAGTACTGCACAGCACCCTCTCTCACCTAGACCGCCAGAAGGGGGGCTATGTGAGACTGTTGTTCATTGACTACAGCTCAGCGTTCAACACCATAGTCCCCTCCAGACTGGTGGACAAGCTGATCGAGCTGGGTCTGAGCTCCGCTCTGAGCGCCTGGATACTGGACTTTCTGAGTGAAAGGCCCCAGGCTGTCAGGGTGGGGGGTCAGACCTCCAACACCATCACCCTGAGCATCGGGTCCCCCCAGGGACTGAGCCCCCTGCTGTACTCACTATACACACATGACTGTGTGGCCAAGTTCAGCTCCAACTCCATAGTGAAGTTTGCGGACGACACAGTGGTGGTGGGGCTGATCTCGGACAACGACGAGAAGGCCTACCAGGAGGAGGTTGAGGTACTGGAACGCTGGTGCCAGGACAACAGCCTGCTCCTGAACATTGGTAAAACCAAGGAGCTGATCGTGGATTTTAGGAGGAGACAGCAGGGGACACACACACCACTGAGGATAAACGGGGCTACCGTGGACAGGGTGTGCAGTTTCTAGTACTTGGGGGTCCACATCTCAGAGGATCTGACATGGACAACACACATAGACTCAGTCGTAAAAAAGGCGAAGCAGCGCCTCTACCACCTGAGACAGTTAAGGAAGTTCAGAGTATCTGGGAAGATACTCCAGTCCTTCTACTCCGGAGCTGTAGAGAGCATCTTGACTGGAAACATCACTGCCTGGTATGGAAACAGCACGGCACAGGACAAGAAGGCCCTACAGAGAGTGGTGCGCTCAGCCGAGCGTACCACGGGTATTGCACTACCACCCCTGCAGGTCCTATACAACAAGAGGTGCAAATCCAGAGCCTGCAGAATAATGAAAGACCCTCAGCACCCCAACAACAGCCTGTTCAAGCTTCTGCGGTCAGGCAAACGCCTGCGAACACCAGCAACTAGGACAGAGAGACTTCGGCTCAGCTTCTTCCCCCAGGCCATCAGAGCCTTGAACACTGAACTCTCCACACACAAGCACACATGAGCACACACACAACACACACACTGTACACGCTCACACACTAGCAGCCACTTTAACATGAGCACACACACACTCATGCTGCACACGCTCACACGTATGGTCACTTTACAAAAGGAAAGGTCACTTTAAGAATAGTATAGTATAACTTGAGATTGTATAATATAGCATTGTATAGCAGTGTACATAAAGACCCAGTGCCTCATCCGTAGCTAACAGTGTATTGCACTACCACAGGACCTAGCATGTCCTACCATGCTCTGTAAATAACTCATGTACATATACCGATATGCCCTACTTTGATTACTTGTATTATTGCACAATGTCGAAGAAAGCTTGACATATTATTATATATTATTATTGTATTATGCACAATCGTTGCGGGCAAGACCCCCTGCATTTCATTGTATACTTGTATGCCGTGACAAATAAAACTCTTAACTTGACTTGACTTGACTATCCCAAGAGGGTTACATGTAATGGGTGGGGATTTTCATCTTTGATGCCTCGCTGGCAAGAGTCAGGGTTCAATTCCCCGATGCCAAATGGCGAGAGGCCTGATATGCGAGATGTAAACACGGAGATAGAGAGGCGGCAGATGGAGCACACCTCGAGGAGGATGCGCCGCACCCGGCAGCAGGTAAGGGGAGCGGGACTAGGCTTAGGCTGTATCCCCCCCTTTTTCCTCCACCTCTCTCTTCCTCTGTTTTCTCGTTGGCCCCCATGTCCCCCCCCCCCCCAAAACTACGCTTCCTTCAATAAAGAGACCATCTTAAGAGTGGCAGGTTTTTTGTTGGAGCAGCGTGTAAACATTTCACTGAATGTGAATGTGTGTGTTTTGTGTATGTCTCGAACGTAGAGGAAAAGTGTAATGGGGCAGTTCTTGCTTGTGAATGGAGCCGCATGGACTCGTGTGGCCAAGTTTTAGACAAACGTGGACCCAGGGCTCGCGGTTGGTAGCTAGCTGTTGTGTTTTGGTTTTTCTAAGTATGTCTTTTCACTTTACGTGAGGTTGGTTGGGGGGGGATATAAACCATTCCTTGGATGTGGTATATCAATTTGGTATAAAAGAAGCAGTGAAGCCAGACCAGCACTCTCAGGTTCAAAATTTAATGGCAGCCTGAAACAAACATGTTTCGGAAATATGTATTCCTTCTTCAGTGTTATAGCTTGCAATGGACTTGCCGTCAAGATAATGGTTATATACACACACGTGGTTAATTACACACAGGTGGTTAATGATTTGGCAGGAAATGACATCACAGCGCAGGTGTGCCTGAGTCTATTGGTCCTCAATGACAAAAGAAAAGACCTATCAAAATAGAGTCCGTTAGTAAATACAAATTATACAAATATACCATGTATAAAAGACATATAAAAAGACATAAAAAACACAAAAGCAAAAGCAAAAATTGCATTACATTACCATACCAGAAACTTGCTATGTAACATGCCCATAGTTTATAGGGCTAATTTAGCCCCTATACTTTTTTCTTTTAAGCATCAAAGGATAAACATACCTCTTGGAGGAAACAACCACTTGGATTAAACCATATAGATAAAAGGTACTTAAAGGAAACAGGTTAAAACGTTCTCTTCATTCATTCCTCTAGGTTCTATGCAAAGAGAATGAAGAGAACGTTTTAACCTGTTTCCTTTAAGTACCTTTTATCTATATGGTTTAATCCAAGTGGTTGTTTCCTCCAAGAGGTATGTTTATCCTTTGATGCTTAAAAGAAAAAAGTATAGGGGCTAAATTAGCCCTATAAACTATGGGCATGTTACATAGCAAGTTTCTGGTATGGTAATGTAATGCAATTTTTGCTTTTGCTTTTGTGTTTTTTATGTCTTTTTATATGTCTTTTATACATGGTATATTTGTATAATTTGTATTTACTAACGGACTCTATTTTGATAGGTCTTTTCTTTTGTCATTGAGGACCAATAGACTCAGGCACACCTGCGCTGTGATGTCATTTCCTGCCAAATCATTAACCACCTGTGTGTAATTAACCACGTGTGTGTATATAACCATTATCTTGACGGCAAGTCCATTGCAAGCTATAACACTGAAGAAGGAATACATATTTCCGAAACATGTTTGTTTCAGGCTGCCATTAAATTTTGAACCTGAGAGTGCTGGTCTGGCTTCACTGCTTCTTTTATATAATACTTAATGGGATTTCAGCACCCAGTGTCGTATCTTGAGAGCGCGGTCTAACTTGACATTTGTATATCAATTTGGTGAAATTCTGACTGTGCGTGTGATGGGGAGGTAGCGTAAAACAAGCGCTCCCGTCACTAGGGATCCCCATACGCTCCAGCGTGATGACGCACGTGGGATCCCGCTCCGTCAGGTTGCTGACTCCCGCAGCGTCAGCGTCGAGCAGGCATTGGAGGTGATGGGCGTGGGACTACTGGGGCATTTCTTGCTTGTGTAAAGAGCCACAGGCAGGGGTGTAAAAAGTACCCAGAAATTATACTTAAGTGAAAGTATGGGTACCGTCTCAAAATATGACTCAAGTAAAAGTCAAAGTATCTGGCTAAAAACACACTTGAGTAAAAGTCTAAAAGTCCTACTTTTAAATGTACTTAAGTACTAAAAAGTAAAAGTATTTTTTTTTAAAGGGATAGACCAGGGGTCTCAAACTCATTCCATCGTGGGCCAAGTTTTAACTATACATTGCACCAGGTGAGTTAGTTGAAGAGGTGAGCCAATTAATGAAATCATCAGCTGGTGTTTAGGCAAGGCTGGAATGAAACCAAGCATACACTCTGCCCACAATGGAATGTGTTCTGCGATAGACAATGCTGAAATGAAAGAACAGAGGACACTTTTTTTGCATACAAATTATTTAATGCACGATAAATGAATGTATTGATAAATTCATTTATATTACAAATGATACACCAGTAGAAGTCATGTTAATTTCCTCATTGTCCTTGCTGTGTCGCCTGCCGTCGCCTCAAAAAATAGGATCGAGGCGATTTTTAGCCAAGCAACAGAAATTGCTGTGCGATCCTAATTTATGCAAATTACATGTCGTCAGCCTGTGACTGCAACTTGTTCCTGTTTGCGGACGACTCAGCCCTGCTGGTCTCTGACAAGAACAAGTTGCAGGTTGAAAAAACCCTCAGCTCAGAACTAGGCAAAATCTGCATATGGCTCGCTGATAACAAACTATCATTACACATGGGCAAAAACAGAGTCCATTCTCTTCGGTTCAAATAACAAACTCAGCAAGACCGACGGCTTCTCAGTTACAGTGGGTGACAATATTGTCACAAGGAAAGACGAAATTACCTACCTGGGTTCCATCCTAGAGGCAAATCTTTCCTGTGACAAAATGGCATCCAATGTAATAAGAAAAAGTCAACCAACAAACTAGATTCTTGTACCGGATCTCCTCTCTGGTAAACAAGAATACCCTGAAGACTCTGGCAGGAGCACTCATTCAAGGGTACTACGACTATGCGTGCACCTCATGGTACCAAAGCACCTCAAAGGCGCTTAAAACAAGATTACAAACATCACAAAACAAACTGGTCAGACTACTACTTGACCTTATCCCCAGAACCCACCTCACCCCTGCCCACTTTGACAACCTAGGATGGCTTAGAGTAGACGACAGAGTACAGCAACTTGCAATGGGCCTGGTCTACAAGATACACTATACGACTAAGGTACCCATGTACCTTAGTCGTAGTTGAAGAGGCTTAGTGGCAGTGGCCGGGAGGCCAGCGAGCAGTGCATTGCAGTAGTCAAGGCGGGAGATGACTGTTGATTGGACGAGGAGTTGGGTGGCTTCTTTTGTCAGGAAGGGGCGGATCCTTCTGACGTTGCTCAGGAGGAATCGGCAGGTTCTGGTTGTCGCTGCGATGTGAGCAGAGAAGTTCAACTGGTCGTCGAGGACAACACCAAGGTTCTTGGCGGTCGGGGACGCAGTCACAGCTGCATTCTCGACTGTGATTGAAAGGTCGGTTAGGGGGGAGGATTTGGCCGGCAGGTGGAGCAATTCTGTTTTGCTTAGGTTCAGTTTGAGGTGGTTGGACGTCATCCAGGCTGAGATGTCGGACAGACAGGCCGAGATCCGCTCAGAGACGTGGATATCTGAGGGAGGGAAGGAGAGGAAGAGTTGAGTATCGTCGGCATAACAATGGTAGGAGAAGCCATGAGACGTGATAATGTTACCCAGTGATTTAGTGTAGAGGGAGAAGAGAAGGGGTCCTAAAACCGAGCCCTGGGGGACACCCGTCCGCAGGGGGCGGGTGGCCGACAGGGTCCCTCTCCATGACACTTGGTAGGAGCGGTCATTGAGGTATGATGACAGCCATGTCAGCGCAGAGCCAGCCACTCCCATTCCTGCGAGGGCCGCAAGGAGGATCTGGTGGTTGACTGTGTCGAAGGCTGCAGATAGATCTAGGAGAATCAGGACAGAGGAGAGGCCTTTCGCTTTTGCTAAGTGAAGTGCCTCTGTGACCGCAATGAGGGCTGTCTCTGTGGAGTGACCAGTCCTGAAGCCTGACTGATTAGGGTCTAGGAGGTCATTCTGTAAGAGATAAGCAGTAAGTTGGTTGGATACAGCACGTTCAAGTGTTTTAGAAAGGAAGGAGAGAAGAGAGACAGGACGGTAGTTGCCTATGACGGTAGGGTTCAGGGTTGGTTTTTTTATGAGCGGCGTGACTCTGGCTTGTTTTAGGGAGGTGGGGACCACCCCTGAGTTGAGTGAGGAGTTGATGGTTGCAGTTAGGAATGGGAGGATGTCTGGTGCTATGGTCTGGAGGAGTGGGGAGGGTAGCTGGTCCAGCTGGCAAGTAGTCGGACGGTTCGACGTTACCAGTGTCAGGGTCTCTGCTTCTGTAATGGGAGAGAAAGATGACAGAGTGAAGGATGAGGTTCTCGATTCAGCATTTGGAATGGGTGGGGGTTGGGAGAAGGAGCTGCGGATGTTCTCCACTTTTTCCTCAAAGAAGATCGCAAAGTCTTCGGCAGAGAAAGATGAGGGAGGGGGGGGTGGGGGGGGAGTGAGGAGGGAGGACATGGTAGCATGCAGTTTGCGAAGATTCTTGGCAGAGGCCTCGATCCTATGGTGGAAGAAAGAAGCTTTGGCATTAGTGATGGTTTTGGAGAATGTTAACAAGAGGTTGTGATATGTGTCGATGTCAGCAGTGAGGCGTGACTTTCTATACTTCCTTTCAGCTGCTCTCAGGACCTGTCTTTGTTCTCTCACTGGATCTGTCAGCCATGGACTGGGTGGGGAACGGCGGGCAGGTTGGAAGCCTTGCCGGCGGGCAGGTGGGAGGCATGGCAGTGGGAGTCAGGTCAAACGATTGTAGGAGGGAGACTACTATGACTGACTGAGATGAGTCAGGCAGGTTGAAGTCGCCCAATAGAAGGAGAGGGGTACCATCTTCCGGTAAGGAGCTAAGAAGCATGTCCAGCTCATCTGTGAAGTGATCGAGTGTACCTGGAGGGCGGTAGAGTGTAACAATGGTGAGATTGAAAGGATTAGAGACAGATACTGCATGATATTCAAGAGAGGAGAGTGACAGTTCTGGGAGTGGTGTTACGTTTGTAGCCCATGAAGGAGATGTCATGAGGCCAGTGCCTCCACCCCGTCTGGAAGGTCGAGGTGTGTGAGTGAAGTTATAGTTTGTAGATAATGCTGCAGGTGTTGATGAGTTATTGGGGGTTATCCAGGTCTCAGTTAGAGCCAGGAGCTGCAGATTTAGACTATGGGCGTAGGCAGTAATGAAGTCAGCTTTCTTGACTGCTGATTGACAATTCCATAAGCCTCCCCGTACTGTGACAGGTGTATTAGTGGCTGTAGGAGGGTAGGAGAGATTAGCCGGGTTGCTAGCAAACTGCCGTGGGTGGGTTAAATCTGTTCTAGAGGAGCAGATTGTGGATATAGGTATGAGACACATTGTCTTGTCAAGAATGGCAGGGAGGAAGTAGAGAAATAGCAGAGTGGGAGGGAAAGGGAGATTTTTCAGAGTGGGGTGTAAGATAGGACTAGGGTGTACTTAGCACTAGGTGGATCGGTGGATCCCTCCGCGGATAACTCCAGGAAAACTCCTCCTCTTTGTATAACCTTTGTATAATAATAACCCCCTAACCTTAACCCTAACCCTAATTCAAAAAATTGTTAAAATCCTGAAATTGAATAAATATTCTATATGTATGGTGAGGACTGAAGTTAATAATGATATTCATGAAAATAAATTTGAACAATACATGAAAATGATACGTTTTTAATGAGATCTCAGTTTCGGTCACTAGGGAGACTAGGTTTTTTGAAGGGTGACTGGAGGGTTAAATGAGAGAGACGAGTCTAATATAACACCAAGGTATTTCAAGTTGTGTACCATGTGAAGTTTCTCACCTAGAATAGACATAATAGAACGTATGACGTATATCATGCCAGTTAGGGTACCTTATGTCTACTGGACCTGTGTATACTGTATACTTTGCTTACTCATAGTATATATTTAGATTATAGTGTTTATTGTAAGCCCCTCTCTCTCTCTCTCCCTCTCTTTTTTCTATCTTATGAAATTCACAACTCTTTATTGGTATGACTGTGTGTGAATTGACAGTGTTATCACAGCAAAAACATCTTTAAAACAAAACAATACAACAAACAATGTATTATATCAATATAAAGTCAAATGTAATATGTCACTCCTCCAAGCCCAGTCCCCACCACCATCACCACCACCTATCTATCTGGTGTCCTAAGATGTCCTTTACTTCAATAGCAAGTGAGCCAACTAGTAAAATCACAGTGGGTTTGTGGGCCACACAGAATACTGTGTCAATATAATATTAATAGATATATTACTACATGGAATAAACAAATCATGTGTATTCCCCTTTCTTTCACTTTAATGGTGTCATTGAAATCAACTCCAGACAGCAGCCACAAAACAATACGAAAGCTATCATTGCAAGGCTTACACCTGTTTTTTTACACCTGTTTTTATACACCGGCTTTTATACATATGTTTTTACACACCTGTTTTTACACACTTGTTTTATACACCTGCTTTTATCTCATTACGCTCTTATTGATATTGATAGATATATTTTATTTTATTTTATCATGTGCTTATTTATGTTTATCATGTCTGTATACTGTGTGAGCTGTGAGATTTCCCTGTGGGGATTAATAAAGTATCTATATCTATCTATCTATCTATCTATCTATCTATCTATCTATCTATCTATCTATCTATCTATCTATCTATCTATCTATCTATCTATCTATCTATCTATCTATCTATCTATCTATCTATCTATCTATCTATCTATCTATCTATCTATCTATCTATCTATCTATCTATCTATCTATCTATCTATCTATCTATCTATCTATCTATCTATCTATCTATCTATCTATCTATCTATCTATCTATCTATCTATCTATCTATCTATCTATCTATCTTGATACAGAAGTGCAAAAGGTTACAGCTAATCAATGCACATGTGCTTTGACACTAGAACCGACAGTAATGCAGTACCTCCTAGAACCGTTAGAAGTCAGTTACTGGAATAGTTGATATTTATTTTCAAAATAGCAAGTAAAATAGTTTAAAATACATTTATACATTTTATGAATTTTGCCACATTATGCTCTATTTTATTTTAAAAATAAACAAAAGAAAGGTCCAGAAGAACGGCCATCAGGCTCAGAGAAAAGGTAGGGAGAGGAGAGAGTGGCAGAGAAAGAGAGTGATGAGGAGAGAAGGGGGGAGGAGAGAGTGGCAGAGAAAGAGTGAGGAGAGAAGGGGGGAGGAGAGAGTGGCAGAGAAAGAGTGAGGAGAGAAGGGGGGAGAAGAGAGTGGCAGAGAAAGAGTGAGGAAAGAAGGGGGGGAGGAGAGAGTGCAGAGAGAGTGAGGAGAGAAGAGGGGGGAGAAGAGAGTGGCAAATAAAGAGATTGAGGAGAGAAGGGGGGAGGAGAGAGTGGCAGAGAAAGCGTGAGGAGAGAAGGGGGGAGGAGAGATTGGCAGAGAAAGAGTGAGGAAAGAAGGGGGAGGAGAGAGTGGCAGATAAAGAGAGTGAAGAGAGAAGGGGGGAGGAGAGAGTGGCAGAGAATGAGAGTGAGGAGAGAAGGCAAATGAGGGATGAAGGAAAGATGTGTAGAACAGTACCAATACTGCAGGCAGTGGTGTAAATTAAAGTACAAGTACTTCGTTACAGTACTTAAGTACTTTTTGGGAGGATCTATACTTTACTTTTTATAGTTATGTGCCCTAGTGCAGTCATCTGCCCTAGCAGTCATCTGCACTAGCAGTCGTTTACCTCTGCATCAGTGACTAAACCGTGGTAATAAACACCCTGGGTAAACACCAGACACAGTTATTAAGCATCTGCAGCCACCAAACGAAAGTCTGGCAGCATATGAAGCTTTGAACCCCAGGTCACTTGCTTTGACATAATGAGGATGAGAAAGCATACAACCAGCACCATGGCATCGGCCATGGTGGGTAATGTCTGCCAAGTGATAGACAGATCGCTGACAACAGTCCCTATCCACTTCACCCCATGCAGTTTGGGTTCAGAGCCAATCATTCCACCGAAACCGCAAACTGCTTTCTTTTAGAGACGGTAAAAGCGAAGATGGACAAGGGAGGCGTGATTGGAGCCGTGTTAGACCTGAAAAAGGCCTTTGATACCATCAGCCACGATGTGCTCATCACTAAGCTATCCATGTTTAATTTTTCTTCTCACGCCCTAAAATGGATGAGATCTTATCTTGAGGGTAGGACTATGGATGGGTACCTTTCACATTTGAACCGATACCGGTACCGGTACCTGTGAATCGATACCGGTACCCAACGGTACCTTTTTTCGGTACTTTAGTCTCTAAAAATGTTATCTACCGACCTCAGATGTAAAAGATTATTCCAAACTTAATATTTAATAAATAAATAATGTATTATTATTACTTTATTATTATTTACATCTTACTTTTGATGTAAAGCACTTTGAACTGCAATCCCCTGTATGAAAGGTGCTATACAAATAAAGTTATTATTATTATTATTTATTTAGAACACACACATATATATATATATATATATATATATATATATATATATATATATATATATATATATATATATATATATATATATATATATATATATATATATATATATATATATATATATATATATACACAGTCAGTCACACACATATCAAAATATTCTTTTCATATGTATTATCTGTATTATCTGCGAGACAGCGCCAACATGCAACGAGTCGAAATTCTCCGCTATCTCAACTGCAAGCAGGAGCAGTGTCTGTCTGCATGTCGACTGCTCCACTGTCTGTGTGTCTGTCAACTCTGCTTTGGTCCAATCACATTCCAAGGCTCATTCTACCTCAGCTACAGAGGGAGGTTAGTGGGTACACAGACAGACCCAGTCCAGTTTGCATACAAGCAGCAGAGAGGTGTGGATGATGCAATGATAACCCTGCTGCATCACACCTACACACAGCTGGAGAAGTCTAAGTCCTTTGTCAGGATGGTATTCGTGGACTTCTCAAGTGCATGATTCAACACTGTGCAACCTCATCTGATGGGACAGAAACTCCTCCGGATGAATGGCAATCCCCACCTCATACTGCTCATTCTCTCCTTCCTCACAAATAGACACCAGACCGTTAGATTCAACGGCAACTACAGCTCCAACAGAACTGTATCCACCGGGGCACAACAGGGATCTGTCATCTCACCAGTCCTGTTCACTCTGTATACCGACTGTAGCAGCTCAGACCCTGAGATGCTCTTCATCAAATACTCTGATGACACAGTCATCGTTGACACCACCAACTCGGTGGTGTTTCGGTCGGTACCCTTAAAAGTACCGAATTCGGTACCCATCCCTAGGTAGGACACAATGTGTCATCTATCTCCCCCCCTGGAATACGATGTGGGTGTGCCACAGGGTTCAATCCTGGGCCCCCTCCTGTTCAGCCTGTACATAAATGACCTGCCTTCTGTCTGCTCTGGCTCCCTAGTCCAGATGTACGCGGACGACATAGTCATTTATGTACATGCCAAAAACAAAACAGAAGCGGCAAGAGTACTTAATACAACCATGATGCAGGTAGCTCAATGGCTCACTGACAGTTGCCTCCACTTAAATGCAAAGAAGACTATCTGCATGTTCTTTGAAAAAAGATCATCAAACACACCTGATCCAGATGTCTTTGCTGCTGGAGAGAAGCTCCAAGTGGTGACCAAATGCAAATACCTTGGAATCATCCTAGACCGCAACCTCACATTCAAAAAACAGGTAAAAAAAAGTCACGAGAACAGTAAAATTCAATATATCTAACTTCCGATACATTAGAAACTGTCTGAACATTGAAGCAGCAACACTGTACTTCAATGCCATCATCATTTCACACCTTACATACTGTATTACCAGCTTGACCCGGACCTGCAAAACAACTTTAGCACCCATTCAATCTGCATACAAACAGGCTCTGAAGGTTCTGGACCAGAAACCTATCCGTCACCACCACTGCAATATCCTGGACAAACATGCCCTCTTGAGCTGGGACAACATTATCAAACAAACCGATCCCAGTCTGGTCTTCAAAATCCTCCATGGTCTAGCCCCACTCCCACTTTCCGATTTTTTTCACCCCCAGCAGCAGGTTCACCAGAACTGTTGTACCGGGGTGACTTGGCTGTTCCATTAAGGACAAGTAAGTACATTTGCCAAGACCTGGCTGGAACTCCATTCCAAGTTACATCCGCAGTATAGAAACACACAGATCATTCAAACACACTTTCAAAACATGGTTAAGAAATAACTACACATGAACATAACAGCCCTGCAGAACTCTAACCCCATATGCTTGCCTGTACCTAATATGTAGAATTATTGTTTGTTTGTACATTGTCTGTACATGTCTGATGTAAATATTTAGCATGATGTGTTTTTTCAACCTGTTATTAACCCTTTCACTGCCACACGACAGAAGGTTAACGTTAACCCTTTACTATCACACAACCGTCTCACACATTTACATTTATGTTCATTAATGTGTGCTGTCCCTGTTCAAATAAAGTTTAAACTGAACTGAACTGAAACCATGTCTGGTAAGACTTTTCCCAAAAGAAAAAGCATGTTGCGGACTTTGGGCTTGAGATCCTTAAAACGGTTTCCGTATAAATGTTTCACAACTCAAAAATGTCCTTCACTTTTTTTCCCCATCTCGAGGGTCACTGTGTTGCCTTCAACTAACCATGTTTCTCGAGGGAATGTAAACAGAAGCCTTCATGCTGTCTGGTGAAGTCTTCCTGGTTTCCTCTATAGGAAGTGATGTCTGTTTCTCTCATCGGAGAACGGACGTTTGCACAGACGTGTCAAGCTAAGCATATGACATACGATATGGCTAAGGGCAGATACAGAGTAAAGCACAGTATAATGCAATCTAATACACACAATACTACAGGGCAATAATAATAATCATAAATGTATTAAACATTATTATTATTATTATTATTATTATTATTATTATTATTATTATTATTATTATTATTATTATTATTATTATTATTATTATTATTATTATTATTATTATTATTATTATTATTATTATTATTATTATTATTATTATTATTATTATTATTATTATTATTATTATTATTATTATTATTATTATTATTATTATTATTATTATTATTATTATTATTATTATTATTATTATTATTATTATTATTATTATTATTATTATTATTATTATTATTATTATATTAATAATAATTTGAATAATAATAACAATGTTACTACTACTACTACTACTACTACTACTACTACTACTACTACTACTACTACTACTACTACTACTACTACTACTACTACTACTACTACTACTACTACTACTACTACTGCTACTAATTACTACAGAAGTAATGACTGTAGATTAGCATTGATTGATTGATTGATTGATTGATTGATTGAAAACTTTATTAACAGATTGCAGAATGGGTACAATACAGTACAGCTCAATACACACAATTGTTAAGGGGATGCAGACCAGAGAAAGACTTTCGTCTTGTTTACATCAGGGTCCCCCATTTTCAATTCATCAGGACATATATGACATACAGATAGTCAGTACTGCTACATCTATACATTTATGACATACCAGATTTGCAAATACAGTACTGTTTGTGATACAGAAGGAGTCAGGAAAAGGGAGTATATACATTTGACGTAGAAACTGTACATTGGAGGAGGTTGGGTGGGGGGGGTTGGGTACACTGGGATATTGACAACCATACTGGGTAATCTACATTGGAGGTGGTTGGGGGGGGGGGGGGGGGGGGGGCACACTGTATATACAAGCAAAACTGTACATTGAGGGGGGGGGGGGGGGGGGGGGAGACACTGTACAAACAAACAAAATTGTACATTGGACTATTGACAAAACCATACTAGGTAAATGACTGTACATTGGAGGGGGTTGGGTTAGGATATTTACAGGGGCCAGTGTTGAATTGCAGTCTCCCGTAGGTGTCCCTTGAGAGAGGTTTTGAAAGTGGGTAGTGATCCACATTCCTTTACAGCTTTGGGTAGGGCGTTCCACATTGATGTGGCATAATTGCGAAACGTGTTTAGTCCCTTATTTGAGCCGAATCTGGGTTTAACATGATTTGTGGAGCTCCCTCTGGTGTTGTGATCGTGGTATTCACTGACCTTTGGAAAGTATTTTGACATGTACATGGGTACCTTGGTCGTGTAGTGTATCTTGTAGACCAGGCCCATTGCAAGTTGCTGTACTCTGTCGTCTACTCTAAGCCATCCTAGGTTGTCAAAGTGGGCAGGGGTGAGGTGGGTTCTAGGAGTAAGGTCAAGCAGTAGTCTGACCAGTTTGTTTTGAGATGTTTGTAATTTTGTTTTTAGCGCCTTTGAGGTGCTTTGGTACCATGAGGTGCAAGCATAGCAGTGGACACATCTGTCTCAGACAGGACCTGCAATACAGAAAAACAAAGGAGAAATACATAGTGCATCAACTATGGGGGCAAACCTGCAGTAAAGGGGGTTCTGAGTGATCCTTTTGACCGCTCTACCAAAGGTGTATCTCGTGCAACACAGAGGCTGTCACAAATCCACGTGTATTCAAGTTCTCTCCTGTATGTAGTGGTGAGTTCCTGCCTAGGGCTAGGTGAGAATAATGTGCCAATGTTTCTCAGTATGGGTATGATATCAGAGCTCTGTGAGGTACACATAGTGAGTGACCAATTGAAACGGGGGACGGACAACCTGATTTGTATTATATAGGTTCTACGTACGAGATGCACTTCATGGACTCCGTGCAGCTGATAATAGATGGAATGAAGCGAGAGGCACAGAAATATAATTAATAAATATAATTAATTGGTTTCCTAGCGATTTGCAACGTGTTAGTCGTGTTTTGGTCTCAGCCGACACAGGGTCCACTTTTAAAATCAACAATTGCGGAGGGAGACTTGCGGAGGGAGACACACTCCCTCCCTTGTTTCACAAACAGAGATTAGCTGGATTCCTGATTGGCTGTGTCGTTCGTGAACATCCATACAGGTGCTTGATGATGATAATAGCTGATGTGTAATCACATCCAATTATTACCAAGTGTTTTTTGTAATGGATGTAGTTGTATCTCAGCATTTCTCCTGGGGTGCTGCTTATTGAGGAACATTCTTGCTCTGTTCTCATCTGCTTTCATGTAGAGACATGTTTTACCCGGGACTACTAGTGGGCTTGTTCAATGTACAATAGAACCTAATTTCAACCACTTTGGGAATGGAGAGATGACTTAAAGCTGCACCGGGTAGTTTTGAGAAGAAAAAATGACCACTACAATAACTAGTTACAAAGGCTGGAATGTCGTTGATAATCTCGACATGAATCTCCCAAAAAGCATTGCACCTAGAGGATGCTTCTTTATATGGGCAAAGGTGGTTCAGTACTAAAGATATATCATACTCATTATATATCATACTCATTATATATCATACTCGTATTTTGACTTTTCAGGGGTTTGTTTCTTTTCTCCAAAAAACTACCTGGTGCAGCTTTAAATACATTGAAATACTATCCCTAAACCCAGCATCAAAGGATCAAAATATAAAACATGATTAATGCACATTATTCCCTGTGTAGTCTAATTTGTTGTGAAACTGTTGTTATTTTTAGGAATTTAGAGCAGTAAATCACCATGGTACACATATTGTACTTAAACATGAATCACAAACGCACATGTTTCCATAGAGAGGTACGAGTGCAGGATCAGTAAAAGGGCCTTGCTCAAGTACACTTCAACAGGGATGGACACATTTTGGTTGTTGTAGGGATCAAACCTGTGAATGTCCCACTCTCTGGACAGTCCCTTTAACCACCAGGCCACCACACTGTCCCCAGGATGTACGTCATGTGTGTGTGTGTGTGTGTGTGTGTGTGTGTGTGTGTGTGTGTGTGTGTGTGTGTGTGTGTGTGTGTGTGTGTGTGTGTGTGTGTGTGTGTGTGTGTGTGTGTGTGTGTGTGTGTGTGTGTGTGTGTGTGTGTGTGTGTGTGTGTGTGTGTGTGTGTGTGTGTGTGTGTGTGTGTGTGTGTGTGTGTGTGTGTGTGTGTGTGTGAATACAAGTACATTAGGAATGTATAACTTATCAAATTACAGGCAGTTATATTATATCTTAGCTTTTTCCTGTCTACACGTTTGGTAGCCATTATTCTGTTTTTGCTCTGACATTTTCAAACAGTTAAGATTCCACCTTAGCCTCCCGTCTTTCACCTTGTGTGGGAGACAGATGGTGGTTTTGAGAGACAGAAGGTTTAGCTAGGAGCAGGGGTGCACAGGTGATCTTTTTTATAGCGTTCCACCCCATTAGTTTTACTTAGAGCACAGTAGAGATGGAAAGGAGCGTGAGAGGGGTGAGGGACGACGACATACCATGAAACACATTTGGACCCATGTAGGAATTACACAGAACAGAAGTTCTTGCCTTCTTGTACTGTATGGATTTCTTTCTGCTGAGGAAGACAGGTTTGCCCATCGCTATCTATTCACAGTGCAGGTCAGGGTCGTTTTGACCGGCCAATATATTCAGGGGATTTCAATCGTGCCCATAGGATTTGGCATTTTCCTTACATACATTGGAACTGGTTCCAATTATTTAATTATTTTATCTAGGGCACATATTGCATTCTGATGCGTTTCTCTAAGTAGATATGCCTTGTTTTGTGTAAGTGGGATTTAAGTGCCATCCTTTAAATACTTGAACATGACAGAAACTGACAATTAATCTTTCCGAGGCTTACACAAAACCACCCATGCCTGGCTTCTTTCCTCAGACCAGTAACCCTGAATAACAATATCTACCCACTGCCGTTAGATTATTCAGTTGGTGCTGGGATTTAACGTGATATTAGTCAACGTTATCATGGCTGGCAGTGCTCTCTCACGGTTATTGGTGTCACTTACTTACTTACTTACTTACTTACTTACTTATCCCATTACGCCTGCTGGCGCATAGGGCAGCAACAAAGTTTATCCACTTGCATCTGTCTTTGGCCATCTTCTCTATGGTCCCCCAGCTCTGGTGGTGTTGCTGGAGCTCCTTTTCTATAGTCCTACGCCATGTCGTTTTAGGCCTCCCTTTCTTTCTTTTGCCTTCTGGGGTCCAGTGTAATGCGACTCTTGGGTGTCAATGCCACCATAATCTATGTTTGTGTAGGGCTATAATTTATGTTTGTGTAGGGTTATAATCTCTGTTTGTGTATGGCTATAATCTCTGTTTATGTATGGCTATAATCACTGTGTAGTGCTATAATCTCTGTTTATGTAGGGCAATACAGCTATTTGACAAATTAGAAGGGAAGGCATATGTTACTTTGTTTATATTTAATTTCGCAACATCACCTGTTTGTCACCTTATCACCTGTCTGTCACCTTATCACCTGTCTGTCACCTTATCACCTGTCTGTCACCGTGCACTGTCTCTCAAGATGTTATTACGTAAACCACTCAATAATAGAGGCGACAACAAGTGTTGAAATCCTGAGAGTTTCACATAAGTTTCACATAGTTTTACCAAATAGCCAACCAACCAACCAAACAACCAACCAACCAACCAACCAACCAACCAACCAACCAACCAACCAACCAACCAACCAACCAACCAACCAACCAACCAACCAACCAACCAACCAACCAACCAACCAACCAACCAACCAAACAAACAACCCACTAACCCACCAACCCACCAACCAACCAACCAACCAACCAACCAACCAACCAACCAACCAACCAACCAACCAACCAAACAATCAATCAATCAATCAATGAATCAAAACAAACAACGAAGCAACAATTCTGCGTGTAGGATTGGGTTTATAGGATAACAGAAGACTGACACTAGTCAATCATGAGCAGGCACGTTGGAAGGGGGGGTGCGGCAGCTAAGATTTTTTAATTTTTTTAACATCATTTTTTTTTATCTGTTAAATAAAGTTTTCATTCATTCATTACACTACTGTACGTACACAATCATACGTGTAAAACCGACAAGATTGCAGCAGAGTAGATTTTCTAGTGATGACAGACTGTCACAGACTGATTGAATGACAGGTGAAACAACTAATTGTATTCACCTCCCGTCTCCCGCCCTTCCCACGCGCCACAAACCACTGAGCTACTGTGATACAGTGCTTGCGCAGTCAGTCGATTTGAGCTAGTAGTCAGACTTTGCTAGCACAGAATGTCTCACTCGCAGAAAAGAAAAATATCAGATTTATTTTCTAAATGTCCCGCCGGTCCCAGTGACAGTCCCACTAAATCTGATAAACGTCAGAGAGAGACAGAGACGACAGGTTCAGCCTCAGCATCAGGTATTGAAGAGTTAACTGAGTCTGTTCCCTATACCCCCCCTCGGGCGCCAGGGGCTTCCACTGAGGGGTGATGCAAATAGGGATGGGGTGTTATGGCAGCTGATGATGGAAAGAGTGCGCACCGAGTCTGATCCCGAGTTGAAGAATTGGCTCCAAAAGAGAGACAACTGGATGTCCAACAACATCCAAAACGAAATCTTACAGCTGTTTGCCCATGATATTCAGCGACAAATTAGAGGCAAAGCATCCAAAAGGCCATTCTTTGGCTTGAGCGCTGACGGAACCACTGATGTCACTGGAAAAGAACAATTCTCGTGTAATATACAGTTCGCCGATGACAACTTGGAAGCTCAGAACTTCTTTTGGAGTTTTTACAATGCCCAGCCCAGACACAACAGCCGAGACGCTGTTTTTATGTATAAAAGACATTATTTTACGCCTCGACCTGCCCATGGAGAGGCTGATAGGATACTGTTTTGACGGGGCCAGCAACATGTCTGGGGGGTACAGGCTAGACTAAAGGAAATGTGTCCCGACTCTGTTTTTCTCCACCGCGCAAAAAAAAATAAATCTCAAAGGCCGCACCCCCTACCGATTTAAAGTTCCAACGTGCCTGATCATGAGTCGAGAAAAGCAGTATGAACACATTCTGTTCTGAGATTCCGAGAGCTGTAATAGTCTGATAGCTGTAATAGTGTGAAGGAGTGATATTGGTTGGAGGCTGGGGTCCTCTGAGAGCTGCTCAGAGTGCTCACTGGCCAATGGAGCAGGGTATAGGAGATAGCCTCCTCTTTCCTCCTGAGCAAGCTAAGCTCAGAGCAATCAATAAGGGCACCCGGGTGTGAGGCGTGCCATGAGTGCAAGGGCCAGGATAGTGAAGCACATTTTAGAAAGACTTACACTCTCAATTAAATGTCTTTGTCAAACCAAGCTTATAATACCTTTTATTGACCGTTATTAAGATGAATAGACGATTTCTAGGAACTCCATAGACAAAATGCATGCAGTGATTTGGTATCAAAAACATTTGAGATTTGAGATTTCTGTAAGAATTGCATTTTTTTTTTGCGATTTGATGACGAGCACTTCTGGAAATTACTCAGAATCTCCCCCTTATTGTCAAAATACCTAAGAAAACCTGGTCTGAAAGGCCCATGGTTCTAGCTTGTGGTTATACCGTTCCATGATGCTGTGATTATCCTAGAGGTCACAATAGGTAATTTTATACAGTGAGGTCAAATTAAAAGAAAATGTCTGAAATGGCTACGATGGGGACCAACATCATCACACATGAATACAATTGGGCTCATTGGATCCAGTCATACCCAATTCATGCAATTCCAGGACTGTTTAGGGACTCCAGTAAATATTAAAATACATATATCTTTAGAATAGGTGAAAAATAATACATTTAAACTACATACAAAAAGAAAATGTCATGGTTTTTTGCTCAACCCTGCATGAGATTAGCACAAAGTGGGCACCCATGAAGCCCATTTTCATTCAGATATCTTTCAGATATATAGCTTTAAAACCGAGCCCACTACAGCCTATGGAAGTTTTTTTTACAGTAATAAGGTCACATGGAAATAGCAGAGGTATAGCTCATGAACTGACAAAGACATACAACTGTTGCACATAGTTGTTGCCTGGCAACCCAGTCAATGCAAATCTCATTGTAGCATCCAGTGTAAAAAGTCTCTGCAAAGTATGAATGTTGAGTCCCACAGATCAGAGTTTGATGCATCCCAGAGAACACCATGTAAAGTTGACATTTGACACAATGAGCGCTGCCTACTGCATCTTGATTGCAGTGAGCAGCAAAAGATTCCAGGTTAATCATGAGCCTCAACCTAGGCACTGAGGTTGAGATTAACCCTCCCCCTGAGGGGGTGTCTCGGGGGAACTCAATTTCAGTTTAAATGGAAGTTGGATTGAAAGGCGTGTGTGTGTGTGTGTGTGTGTGTGTGTGTGTGTGTGTGTGTGTGTGTGTGTGTGTGTGTGTGTGTGTGTGTGTGCACGCACGCACGCGCGCGCGTGCGTGCGTGCGTGCGTGCGTGCGTCTGTGCGTGCGTGCGTGTGTGTGTGTGCTTGCATCATATGATCTGGGCTGGCGGGCATTGCTGCATAGCCACGAATGTGTCTTTCCAGTGATTAAGTCACGTAGGCCGGCCTCCTCCAAAGCCCATCATGCTCTGTGGCATCGTTCCTAATGAGGCCTGTCTCGGAGGAGAGGTGGGGGAATCCTCAGGGACCAAGGTGGGTGGGGGGCGGGGGGAAGGGGGGGTAATTGGGATGACATTTAGTAAAGGGCCACCCTGGTTTCTCTCTCACACACGCCACTACCTAGCATGTCCTATATGCTCTGTAAATAACTATGTACAGATACAGAGATGTCACACCATGTTACCTGTTACCTGTTTATTGCACAATGTTGTTTTTTTATTGGATTCTATTATATGTTGTACCACTGTATTGCACATCGTTGCGGGCAAGACCACCCGCATTTCATTGTATACTTGTATGCCGTGACAATTAAAACTCTTGACTTGACTTGACTTGACTTGACTTGACATATCTAAATCAGAACAATGTAATTCATATTAGGACTCGATTATGGCAAAAATAATAATCACGATAATTTTGATTGCTATTGAAATCGTGATTATTACAATTACTACAATTATTACAATTACAAGTTTCAAGTTTCAAGTTTCTTTAATAGTTGTCATACAGAAGTACAGAATACTTTCATACAAAATGCTTCTTACTGTTACGCTCCAGAGACTGTGCTAGACAAGATAGTATCAAATAACATAGTATAGCATGTAAATTAGAAGTAGAAAATGATGACCTGTCTTCTGATCTAGACCAAACGCTGCCTTTCTGTCATATTCTACATGTTATTCTACATGCGGCACAATAATACTTTTGTTATCACGATTATCTTGTTTTCATGATCACGGGAAGCCAAAATCATAATTGAAATTGA
Source organism: Notolepis coatsorum (assembly GCF_963971535.1). NCBI lineage: Eukaryota > Metazoa > Chordata > Actinopteri > Aulopiformes > Paralepididae > Notolepis > Notolepis coatsorum. Next base: position 122,372,824 of record NC_140173.1, on the reverse strand, counting down.
ACCCAGCCCTAATTCATACACTCTTACAGTAACTCAATCAGCGCCAGACCCGAGGATAGTCGGGTTATCTCGCCATGCGTTGAGTGCCAGGACCCCCGAAAACCCGAGTATAGTCGGATTTTCATCGTTATTTCTTTTATTCTATATTTCTATTCATTACAGGCACACGGACTCAGGGTTAACATGGGGAATCATCCTGAGATCACCAAAGTGCAATACCGGCCGCATCCTCCCAGGAGGCAGTATCGAGCACCCTTTGAAACTGTGCAACGATCAAATGTCTCCGGGCGCACTTTTCTTTGTCAGGCGAGGCGAGTGGGTATCCTGATCCCATTGAGCAGTGTCAAATGCCCCCGATGCATCTGTTGTGGTGGATTATGTTGGCGACACGACGGACACCAATACTTGGACTTATTCTTTTTGGGGTACCTCCTAGTGAAGGTAAGGACTAGATGATATCAATCCTGCTTTGATCCAACCATGATTTCACCTTGATCGCAACGTGTGTGTGTGTGTAACGTTACTCCACAACGTATGCTGTTGGTGATGATCAAGGCATCAAAAAACGACCCCCCCCCCCTTTCATGTATTCATGATGAAACATAATACCTATTATATACATTTGATTTGGAAATAGTAGCGTATCCAGGCGAGAAACGGCAACGCTTATAGTAGAATACACGTTTTGCTGCATATCGTCACAGGATCACTCTAAAACTATACTTTTATTCACCACGGTATAACACGGGAACGTATTGATGACATTTTTTTTTCTTTTTCACATATTGAACGATAGATAGTTGATGTCAAATGGGCCATAGTATTGTATCCATAGCTATAATATAGAATATATATATAGCCCTGCAAACACAGGCACTTATTCCTATCTTTTAGAGCGTGGCATGGTAGGAACAAACGATGCTCAAGTCCGTGGCGTCCAATGAGTTAATAAAGACGTGTTGACATTTCCACTAGATTTGTGACCCTAAATAAACACATACAGGTGTGTTGAGAAACAGCACAGCATATATGTGTTTCTCGTCCACGTCAGACTCAGTGTGCGTGCACATCAAGGCGGCAAAAAGGAACGTAACCCTGGTCAGAAAGACTCACACTCACAGCCATGCTGATTTTGGCAAAATGACATCCAGCCGTTTCGTTTGAAACTACTTTTAGTCAGGGGAGTGTCATGGTTTCTCCATAGAGCCCTGTTGTACTTCATTTGGTGCAGCAGCTCACGCAGGTCCGAGGAGGCTTATGCCGCGTTCACGTTACGTGGGAAGAAGCGGAAGAACCAGCTTCCGACTGGGAAAAACCATTCACGTCAGCCTCCTAGTGGTAATTCCTACTAGGACATATGGGATTTTTTATAGACCCGATATCTCCCACTTCGCTTCACGAATTGCGGAAGTATGGATGTGGGCGTTTCATCGAGTCAAAGCGTGAAGGCTTCCTAGTTGTAGCAACGAGATGTCATCTGGTTCTTCCGCTTCTTCCCACATAACGTGAACGCCGCGTAAGTCACGTGACTCACAGTTGGTATTGCTGATTGGCCCGACCACGGTATGTTTATAAACAAGAAACAGGTCTATAGCAACACAATTTTTAGAGCTGCTCTCTACTGTTTCCAGTCCTTCTGCTAAGCTAGGCTAGCTGCTCTCTAATGCTTCCAGTCCTTCTGCTAAGCTAGGATAGCTTGCACCTGGACCTCTCTTCTGGCGCTACTGGACACACAGAGACTAAACTGACATCAATCTTCTTGTCTGACTCTGTGGAAGATGGCAAATAAGTGTCCCCAAAATGAGATTTCCCAGAGTGTTCCTTTAAGAGTAGCTCTCATTTGATCATCACTAAAACCCCACATAATGAGATAGGGACAAGAGCAGTCATGTTATTATATGAAACGTATAAAGATAATACGCATACAATGGTATGTTTCTATGGTGAATCAAACTGCAGTTGGGTTGTTTTGAGAAAGTAAAAATAACTTAATTAAAATTAAGGTCGCTTAATTATTTTTGGCAAAAGCAGATAAGAGGATAAGAACATTGCAAATGAACCAGATTTCGTGCCACATTTTCGCTACTTTTCCTGAATACGTTCAGCTTTTATCTTCTTGGCTATGCCCTAAAGGACATAAAATCATGTCGGTCTGTGATATGTCTCGCATCGGGTCTATAAATTGTGTCATTTATGTGCAAATAGTGTCTGAACATGTGCTGCAGTCTAATAAACCCACATACACTGAACAGAGCACCTTCAACACCCCGAGCGGAGCACACTCTCACCCCTCAGGCTTCTATCTCTTCATTTCCTCTCTCTCTCTCTCTCTCTCTCTCTCTCTCTCTCTCTCTCTCTCTCTCTCTCTCTCTCTCTCTCTCTCTCTCTCTCTCTCTCCCGTAATGCACACATAGTGACACAGCAGCTATCAAATCTAATCATCTCTAATTAACACTGGTGGTGACCCATGACCCCTGTTTGTGTTTCAATGATGCCCCCTCCGATCATACCAACCTTGGAATCCAATCTGTCCTCCTGTCACCTTCGCTATCCTCTTGTTAATCACTCTCCCTCTATGTACCCCCCCCCCTCATCCTGTTCTTCTCATCACTCTACCTCTATTTACCCCCCCCCCCCTCATCCTGTTCTTCTCATGCTTCTCAATGTCCATCTCAACTGCCTCTCTGTCCTCCATCCCTCCATCGCTCTCGCTCTTCTCGTTGTCTATTAGTATGCGACCGCCAGCGTTGGGGTTAATTAAAAGGGATGTATGAAACCTGAGCGCTGATTATAATGTGAAGTAAGGTCGTTTGACTATAATGTGAAATAAGGTGACCTAACGAAAATATGGAATAAGGGTAATCACTTTCCCTGAAAATGTGTCTGAAGGCCGCAGTAAGTATGCATACGTCACCAGAACGCACATGTCATTATACACCTCCAGTCAGAACTGAATGTTAGGAGACACCATTTTGTGAAGTTGATGGAGCAAATGATTCTAGGAAAGCAATATTTCCCATGAAGTTTAAGAGCAGTCTTAAACTACCCAAAGTAGGTTACGGTAAAAGTAGGTTTGACTTTGGTGCTCTCTGACCTATGGACATTGATGACATGTGGCGACCTGTTGTTTCAATAGCATATTGTAATAAGTATTTAAATTACTGTTCAAGCCTTTGGCTAAAAGAGGAATAGTTAAGATGCGGCTGGGTGGCGCAGCGGACATTGCGCTCGTCACCAACGTGGCTTGGGCCAGCCGTCATACTAACTCAATTGGCAGAGTTAGCGGGTGGAAGTCGATGGGTGGTTTGATTGATTGATTGATTGAAAAGTTTATTAACAGATTGCAGAATGGGTACCGCACAGTACAGCTCAATACATACAATTGTTAAGGGGATGCAGACAAGAGAAAGACTTTCGTCTTGTTTACATCAGGGTCCCCCATTTTCAATTCATCATAACATATATGACATACATGACATACAGATAGACAGTACTGCTACATCTATACATTTATGACATATCAGATTTGCAAATACAGTACTGTTTTTGATACAAAAGTGTCCAGAAAAGGAGTGTATATACATTTGGCGTAGAAACTGTACATTGGAGGAGGTTGGTTGGGTGGGGTGGGGTTGGGTGGGTTGGGTGAGGGCTGTCCATTGGAGGTGGGGGGGGGGGGGGGGGGGGGGGGGGGGGTTGGGTAGGGGACACACACTCATTTTACACTGTACATTGGAATATTGACAAAGCCTTACTTGGTCATTTACTAGTCTGTACAACTAGGTTAGGACATTTGTAGGGGCCAGTTTCGAATTGCAGTCTCACGTAGGTGTTTTTTGAGAGTGTTTTTGAAGGTGGGTAGTGATTCACATTCCTTTTCAGCTTTAGGCAGGGCGTTCCACATTGATGTGGCATAATTGCGAAACGTGTTTAGTCCCTTGTTTGAGCCGAATCTGGGTTTTACATGATTTGTGGAGCTCCCTCTGGTGTTGTGATCGTGGTATTCACTGACCTTTGGGAAGTATTTTGACATGTACATGGGTACCTTGGTCGCGTAGTGTATCTTGTAGACCAGGCCCATTGCAAGTTGCTGTACTCTGTCGTCTACTCTAAGCCATCCTAGGTTGTCAAAGTGGGCAGGGGTGAGGTGGGTTCTAGGAGTCAGGTCAAGTAGTAGTCTGACTAGCTTGTTTTGAGATGTTTGTAATTTGTTTTTTAGTGCCTTTGAGGTGCTTTGGTACCATGAGGTGCAAGCATAGTCGTAGTACCCTTGAATGAGTGCTCCTGCTAGAGCAGGGGTGGGCAATTATTTTTCCCGGGGGGCCGAATGAGCAACTGAAAATATGTTGGGGGGCCGGGCCAAAATTCCAAACTCAATTATGCATAATATACATTTTATTTCTATATAAAAAGCAGTAAATGGCATTGTTTTGACCCCTGGTAAGAGTGTATGTTATTATTTGGCAATTAAAAGGTGAGGTTAGCTTTCAAAAATAGAATTTATTCAAATAGAATTTATTTCCAAAATGATAAACAAAATGTGAAACTTTAATAACAAAGGGCATTTTGAGTTTCATATACTATTGAAACAAGGATTTTCTTAGCTTTCTAAAGACAGCACTTCATCTTATAGCAAAAATAAACAAGACATGTCACTGAACTGTGTAAAGAAAAGTGTCCCAGTTTTGTAGCCTTTTTTACTTTACATGCCTATATTAAACATTTAAGAAAAAAAAATATCAAGTGTCCCATTTCACTTGTTATATTTCCACATTTTAGTGTTCTTCAGTTCTTTTTTGTTTCATTCAGTGTGAGAAATCCAGTCTCTGTTGAGCTTTAACAAGTCCATCAAAGTCAGGTTGCATGTCTGAGGTGGAGATGCGAAGCACAGCTGCCAGATGTTCATCAGTGAGAGAGGATCTGTACCTGGACTTGGTAAACGAGAATGAGAATGTCTGTTCACATATGTAGGTGGATCCAAAGAGAACCAACATCTTCTGAGCATGTCTCCTAAGCGTATATTGTGCGTGTGAACGTTGACATGAAAAGAAAAAAGTAAAAAAAAAAAAAAAAAAAAAAAATTAAAAATTTTTTTTTTTTATTTTTTTTTTATTTTATTTTTTTTATCATGTAATCTTTCGCGGGCCGGTCAGAATCATCCGGCCCGCGGGCCGTACAATGCCCAGGTCTGTGCTAGAGTCTTCAGGGTATTCTTGTTTACCAGAGAGGAGATCCGGTACAAGAATCGCGTTCGTTGGTTGACTTTTTTTATTACATTGGATGCCATTTTGTCACAGGAAAGATTAGCCTCTAGGATGGAACCCAGGTAGGTAATTTCATCTTTCCTTGTGATAATATTGTCACCCACTGTAACCGAGAAGCCGTCGGTCTTGCTGAGTTTGTTATTTGAACCGAAGAGAATGGACTCTGTTTTGCCCATGTGTAATGATAGTTTGTTGTCGGCGAGCCATATGCAGATTTTGCCTAGTTCCGAGCTGAGGGCTTTTTCAACCTGTAACTTGTTCTTGTCAGAGACCAGCAGGGCTGAGTCGTCCGCAAACAGGAACAAGTTGCAGTCACAAGCTGACGACATGTCATTTGCATAAATTAGGAATAGTAGCGGTCCTAGTATGCTTCCTTGTGGAACACCACAGCTCACTGTGAGGGGGGGGGATAGGGTACCGTTTACTTCCACCATCTGTTCCCTCCCCTCCAGGTAGGATTGTATCCAGCTCACTGATAAACTATCAAAACCAATTGCTTTTAGCTTGTCAATCAGAATGGTGTGATTGACAGTGTCGAAGGCCTTTTGTAGGTCCAGCATGACCATGCCGCAGTATTTGCCCGCGTCCACCTCTTGTTTGATGTGGTCGTTCAAGTAGAGAAGGCATGTGTCAGTGGAGTGGGATGTTCTGAAGCCAGATTGGAATTCGTAGATTAGATTTTTTTCCGCGAGGTACTTTTCGATCTGTTCGTATACTATTTTTTCCATGACTTTCGAGATGGATGTAAGGATAGAAACAGGGCGGTAGTTACCCGGGTCTAATTTGCTGCCCTTTTTGTGCAGGGGTGTTACTCTCGCAATTTTGAAGTCCTTGGGGACGTGTCCCTGTTTTATGGAGAGGTTTATTATGTGTGTGATGACTGGGGTGATGGCTGCTGCTGAGTCTCTGAGGAATTTGGAGGGGATGTTGTCATGGCCAGTGGCCTTGTTTGGTTGGAGGGCGCTCAGTTTTTTGAGTACCTCATCTGTAGTTACTATTTCCAGTTTGAAGTCGTCTTTGTGGACGCCTAGGTTCTTGTAGTATGCTACTATGTGTTCTACCCCATACTGCCCTGAGTGGGAGGGTAGTTTGTTTACCAGTGTTGTGGCTATGTTTGTGAAGAAAGTGTTTAAGTAATTGGCTACATCCAGCTTGTCTGTGATGAGCGTGTTGTCCGTCTTTATGTTTATGTTTGAGAACCTGGTTTTGAGTTTTTTACTGCAGCCTAGTTGATTGTTGAGTAATTTCCAAAGTTCACGTGGTTTATTTTTGTTTTCCTCGGTTTTGTCATTGATGAAATTTTTTTTAGCAGTTTTGATCATCGAGTTTACGTCATTTCTTAGTCTGTTTCCTTCTAGTTTGAGTTCAGTCACGTGGTCTTGGAGTTCACTGCTCGTGCTTTTGGTAAGCTTTGACTGACTTTTACGAAACTCAGAGCATTTTTTGTCTCTGGCTTTCATAGCGGTCAGTATTTCAGTGTGCATCCATGGCTCAGCGCGATTTTTTACCCTGGTGGTTCTTAGGGGGGCCATGTTGTTTAGTATTGATGAAAATTTGGTTTTGAAGCCAAGCCAAGTTTCTTCAACCAGTGTACCATTGAGTTCATCTGACCAGTCCAGACTCTCCAGTTCAAGGTTAAAGGCCTCGCTAGAGTAGGTTTTGAGGTCTCTAGATGTGACTGTTTTGTGACAGCCAGCCTTTAGTTTTAGCTTTTTGCGGGTACAGAATATCATATAATGATCACTTAACCCGCATGCTATAACTCCTTTATTGGAGATCTTGGACTTGTCAGAGGTCAGTATGAGGTCAATGGTAGTCTGAGTTGATTCACATATCCTTGTGGGTTGGGTGATTAGTTGGCTGAGGCCGTGCAGATCACAAAACCTATTGAAGGATTTGAAGACGGGTGCATCTTTTTATTGCATATCCGTGTTCCAATCCCCAATAAGAATTTTTTCCGCATCCTCAGCTCCAGCTAAGCACACATCCAGAGTATCATAAAAGCCAGTTTGATCTGGCGGTCTGTATATTGTGCCGACTAGAACAGATTTTGCCCTTTCAAATAAAATGTCCACCCATACGGTTTCAATTGTCTCATGATGAAGGTCAGTACGGGTAATGAATTTGGTGTCCTTAATTATGTACATACAAACACCACCTCCATACTGGTTTCTGTCATTACGGACTATAGTATAGTTCTCTATTTCTATTTCAGGGTCTGTTACAGATGGATCAAGTTTAGTTTCAGTAAAGCATATTAAGTCTACCTTACCGCTCATAAACAGGTTTCTTATTTCGTCCAGCTTATGCTTAATGCTGTTTACATTAAGGTGAAAGATGTGTAGTCCGTTTTTATTAGCTGTGTTATTGATGTCTTCAAGTTCCAGGTAATTGTCTTCTGGTGCTGCTGTGGGGGAGGGAGGGGGGGGGCTTTGTTGTTGTCTCCGTGAGGTCTGTGTGTTGGTGTGTGGGGAGGGGGGGTCCTTTGTCCTGTCTTTTCTGGCGGCAACCCTTTGTTCTCCTGGGCTGGTAAACATAGCCAGCCTGGCTAGGTTGGCTAATTTATCAGGCGATTTGTCCGTGGGGTTGTCGGTTGGGGGGGCTTTGTTGTCGTGGGTGGGAAGGGGGGAGGGGGGGGTCGGGACCCGCGCCGTGCTGGTACAACAAAGGACTCGAGGTCCAGAGTCCTTTGTTCCTGGATGTTTTCGCCGTTAGCTCCGCTGGCTAGCCGGCTATCGGGCGTTGAGATGTTTAAATCCCGCGTCGGGATGGTCGTCATGGTTTCGACCCTCGGTTCACCTCCTCTCGTCTCTGCCTCACGTGTGCTCGTCTGCTGCGGCGTCATTTGGGAAGAGTTGCCGTCCGCGCAGTGGATGTAGCCACAGGTTGAGTTGTTGATGTTGGTCGCGATGGTAACCTCCCTCGCTTATTGCGCTGCCAGACCAAGTCTTCTCGCCTGAGTTCTGGTCAAGACCGGGCCTGGGTTTAGATGGACGTTGTGGACAGCGACTCCTACAGGTCGGTTGGGGACGCCTGCACATGGGCGATATATCAAGTATACTCGATGTATCGCGGCTTGTTCTACATGAGATGTAGTAAATTACTATATCGTGAACATCGAGTATATGTTGTCACGTCGCGGCTGAGATGAGACTTGTTTTAGCGCAGAGCTTTCCTCTCATTTCATTATAGACACAGAGCAGCGCGGATCTTAAATTACATGCAATTGTAATTTCATTAGACACAGACTAGCGCGGACCTTTAATGACATGCAATTTAATTGACGCGAGCAATGGGCTAACGTTAGCTGTTAACTAAGTTATCCCACATAACTAGGCTAAGCTAACTAGCGTTAGCTGCTAACCCTGGAAACGCTCAAAGCGGACTCCACGACACTAGTTCCATTCGTGAGGAAAGGGGGTGGGGTAATATTGATGAGGCTTGACAGAAGTTCAAACATAACTTCATATTTATTGGTTATTTGTTTCTTCATATCGGGCCTTGTTGGACCTTGTTTACCCAGCTCGAGGACCTGGATTTCGCAGATGACCTTGCGCTAGTCTCTGAAAACCACACACACATGCAACAGAAGACAGATAGGTTACAGACTAACAGTGACCAGCTTGGACTCAAGATCAACACCGGAAAAACCAAGACCAGGAGGTTTAATCTAAAAACACATGATCCAATCACACTGAGGGGAGAGGCCATAGAGGACATGGAGCACTTCACCTACCTAGGGAGTAACATCAGCAGGGATGGAGGAGCAGACAGGGACATAGAGGCACGCATCAGCAAAGCACAGGTAGCATTCAGGATACTCAGGCCAATCTGGTTGTCCAAGCAACTCTCCAACAACACCAAGCTACGGATCTTCAATACCAATGTGAAGACTGTCCTGCTACGGCTCTGAGACGTGGAAGACTACTGAGGGCCTCACAAGCAAGATCCAGGTGTTTGTCAACAAATGCCTGCACTACATCCTCAAGCTGTGGTGGCCCATCAAAACCACAAATGAAGAGCTGTGGAGGATAACCAACCAGGACAGCATAGCTACCACCAGGCCATCAGAGCCATGAACAATGAACATTGAGTGCTCAGAACATTGAACTATCCACACACAAGCACACATGAACACACACGACACGCACGCACGCTGTGCACGCTCACACACGAGCAGCCACTTAACACTTTAACATGAGCGGGCACACACTCATGTCGCACACACGCACACTTATGGCCAAAGGAAAGGACACTTTAAATTAGAATAACAGGAACAGTGTATTGCACTACCAAAGCTAACTAGCATGTCCCATATGCTCTGTAAATAACTATGTACAGATACCGAGATGTCACTCCATGTTACCTGTTACCTGTTTACTGCACAATGTTGTTTTTTCATTTTTTTATTCTATTATATGTTGTACCACTGTATTGCACATCGTTGCGGGCAAGACCACCCGCATTTCATTGTATACCTGTATGCCGTGACAATTAAAGAAGAGAGTGATATGGAGAGCTCTGGTGGACGCCCTATGCCCCCCAACGGGGTAAAGAGGATTAAGTCAAAGTAAGTCATATCGGGCATCCAGTTCGCATCACCGTGTGTTCAACTTCCTGTGTTGACATTCGAGTGTGACATCATCACCTACGGCAGCTTATACGCTCAAAACGCAAACCTACAAAACCGGGGGGGGGGGGGGGGGGGGGGGGGGGGGGTGGTGGCTCTCTCACGCGTTCTCACTCTCGCTCTCTCTCTACATTCAATGATTTAAAGTAGCCAAACGTTACAGTATAAATACTAACTGGATAGTTGATGATATAAACATTTCATTTCATTATCTGAAATATTCTAAAATCATTAAGTCTACTATAAGCCATTATCCCTTTGTGTGTGATTATTATTTTCTCACAGTGTGTATATATATATGATTGATTGATTGATTGTGTGTGTGTTTGGCTAAAGTGGATAGAAAACATAGTATTGTGCAAAAGTCTTAGGCACCCAAGAGTTTTTATATAAATAGTCTTAGATGTAAATAATTTTTTTTATTAGTGTCAGTAGACTACTCTTAGTACATTTTCATTAAATAATTTTTTAAAGCATCTTCATGGTTTAATAATGCAAACATATGTTGCAGGGACTTATTATAATCATCATATTTGGCGTGACTGTATGCATCAAAGGGTTAAATCAAGCATTTTTAAGTGCTTTAGAGGAAATGTCAAAATATCGCGATATATATCGTGATATGGCCAAAAATATGCGATATCATTTAGAGGCCATATCGCCCAGCCCTACCTGCACAGCAGAGACAGGAAATGGCGGGGTAGTATGAGCCTCCCACACATTACACCTCGCCAATGAGAGTCCGCGCTGGCAGGTGAAAAGATGTGACAGGCTGCCTCCTCGTGTACCGGAGTGGGCACGTGATGCAAGGTTTCTATCCTCCCTACAACCGGCCTGTGGGGGGCATATGCGAGCAACGTTCAAGACAGGGGAGGGGTGAATTGGCACAGTGGAATTGGGATGGGAGAAAAATAGAAAAAGAGGAGAAAAAAAATTAAATAAAAGAGGAATAGTTAAGCTACCTCTCCCGCTCTCTCTCTCTCTCTCTCCCTCCCTCCCGCTTTCTTTCTCTCTCTCTCTCTCTCTCTCTCTCTCTCTCTCTCTCTCTCTCTCTCTCTCTCTCTCTCTCTCTCTCTCTCTCTCTCTCTCTCCCTCTATCTTTCCTATCCCCTCGCCTCGCATGTAGAGTGAATATTTGATATTACAGTAAAGAGAAGTATGAATATGTCGCTTATGATTTACGTGACCATTGGTTTAAGTGACCATTGATATTGAACCCAAGAGGCATGTGTATCTGATTTACATGAATGGTTTGATAACCAAAGATAATGAAACAAAGGTGAAAGTAAAGGATTTCAATAAATAGCTTGATAACCATTGACATTGATTGACCAGAGATACTGAAATAGACATATACAAATGTGATGAATGCAATTGATGATGTAAATATGATGTTTTGTTCTGAGTTTTTATGAATAAAACTCTGAGAGGAGTCTTGGAGTTAACTGAGCAACACGTGTCTTCATTCCTCTCGATCATATCCTATGCTTTCAGGGAGTGAATGGAGACCGGCTGCGAACATGATTTGTTCCGGTACCCAGTAGCCCATTGGGACCGGTGACACAGGCAGAGACAGGAGGCAATCACAGGACGAGGAGGCATGACAGATAAGAGCAAAATGGCCACCATGTGAATGTGGTCAACGGGCCGTGGAGGCTGAGGTCTGTTACCCCTGAAACGCCCTGGAAGCAGAACAGACGTGGAACGGACACTGTTGCTGTCCATACTGGACACTTGCAGAGGGGTCGGGATACAATCTGTTTCCTCTGCCAGACGCAGACTCCATAGAAATACACTGGGAGACTCAAGAATATATATATAAAGAAAAACATACTTGGTGTGTTTGCTCTCTAGCGAGTAGCGACAATGTATATGCCTCTCGCGTGTCCTTGTGGTGTTTGTCTCTCCTCGTCCTATGTCTGCCTCCTCGTCCTGTGATTTCCTCCTCATCCTGTCTCTGCCACCTTGTCCTGTCTCTGCCTGCGACCTCTCTCTGCAACGTGACAGCAAATGGTGTCCTTACGGCGTCTGTCTCTCCCCGTTCTGTCTCTGCCTCCTTGTCCTGTGACCTCTCTCTGCAACGTGACAGCGAACAGGAACCCGGGGAGGGGTTTTAAATTGAGAGGGAGGCTTGGGAGAATGTTTTGATAGGCCCTTTATGCTAGGCTGACCAAACGTCCTCTTTTGCCCGGACATGTCCTCTTTTCACGCCCTGTCCGGGGCGTCCGGGGGGGGTTTATTAATTCATCGAAATGTCCGGGGTTTCACTGTTTTTCAGTTTCAGTTTCAGTTTCACGGCCCTTTGCGAGCATCTGAAGGCTCGGGGCTGCATTTTTCGCCGAACATATAAATTACCGAATTAAAGCGCTATTCGTTGCCATTCGAATGCCATCTGGATCGCCAAAATCCGTGCCTCGGTTCTCGAGTTACATGCCGATATGTCAGGCATGCAACTTTTTACATGGCATTATCCAACCGGACTCCCGGAGAAGCATGCAGCTGCAGAGCCGCAGAGCCAGCGGCGCTCTCTGGGCCGCGCGCTGACGGTCGCGCTGTGAGGCAATAGTATCCAGCTGCAGGACGAGAGCACCAACACTCTCAGGACCGCAACACTTTAAGGACCCACACTTTAAGGACCCTCGCTTCCATTGGCTGATTTGGGTCACATGACCGTCCCACCCAATGGCTGAATTGGAGTATTGCACTGCGGGATTGATTGATTGATTGATTGATTGAAAACTTTATTAACAGATTGCAGAATGGGTACAGTACAGCTCAATACACACAATTGTTAAGGGGATGCAGACCAGAGAAAGACCTCAAAGCAGTACTGTTACATTTGTGACATACAGTAAATATATACAAGGGGGAGGGAACTGTACATTTATGATGAATTGAAAATGGGGGACCCTGATGTAAACAAGACTTGCGCGATTTCGCGCGCCGCGTGGGAGCAAATTCGAGACACATATTCGGTTGCAAAAAGGTGTCCCACGGTCTCCTCTATGGCCGTGAATATTTTCATGCGGATCGGAATCACGGCGTGCCCGTGGCACACTTTACCGTTTCGGCGAGTTTATTCCACGCTATGTCCTCTTTTTTGGAAATCAAAATATGGTCACCCTACTTTATGCTGATCAGGAGTCATATCTATAACAATTCAGGGGCAATGTCGATTCAACCCAAGCTGTAATGTGATTGGAACAGTAATATCTTACAATTAGGGATGTCCGATATTATCGGCCTACCGATATTATCGGCCGATATCGGCATTCAAATGTGATATCGGAAAATATCTGTATCGGTTTAAAAAAAAATTAAAAAAAATCGGCCCGCCACAGTCTAATTAGTCCCGCCATAGTTGTATAATGACATTTTTTTTGTATAAAAAAACAAATAAATTATTTGTTTTGTATTTTTTTTTGTATTTTTTTTAATATAACGTTTTTCAATAGGGATGTATCAGTAGTATTGGCAGTGGTAGTAGTCGTAATAGTAATCCACTATATTTTTTTATTTTCTAAAAAATAAACCAGTTCAACACAGGTAACCACTTTTGCTTCATTTCTTTGATGGCTCAAATGTATGCTCTAGTCCAGTGGTTCCCAAACCTCTCCTCGAGACACCCCAGCCCTTCCATGTATTTGTTAAATTCCACCACCTGATTCAACTAATAAAGGACTAGTTAAGTTGAATCAGGGTGCTTCGAGGAGAGGATTGGGAAGCACTAGTCTAGTCGATTTTGTGTTTTGAGCACAAAGTTCATCATAGATCTAGCCTATTTATTTTGCTCTCAAAGTGCACCAGATTGATGCATTTAACTTTAAAATGTACAAAACAAATAAGTTCCGGGGGGGGGGCATGCCCCCGGACCCCCCTAGAGGGTCGGAGGTTCACCCCCCATAGTCTCTGAAAATCCTGTGGGAAACACTGTGATCCCAAGCACTGGAATACACAAACCTCATGTAGAATGTGTACTTTTACTTTTGATACTAAGTACATTCAATATCAAATACTTTTACTTTTGAATGGAGGACTTTTACTTTTACCAGTACTATTTTATCTGGGTATTTCTACTTGTACTAAAGTGAAGGAACTGTGTACTTCCTCCACCACTGGATTACAGTAGGGCTGTCCTCAATTAAATAAATATTCCGTTGACTCATCACTTTTGTAGACAGATCAATTCATTCATTTAATTGACAAATGGGTAAAACCACATGCAATAATTTCAACTTACCTCTTTAATTATAGTGCCTACCAGCCTGCCTGCAACGCTTTCTCGCCAGGGATGCTTAGCATATGCTACGGAAAGTTGTGCAGCGGATTCCTTAGCATTTCTTACGAACCGGGAAATGCCATTTTCTGAAGTTCTGGATAAGGTTTTGATAAGGTTAGGGCTAGGTTATGATTAGGGCTAGTGTTACAAAGGATCAGATTAAACCGAATATATATATTTATTGATTGATATATATTGCATGGTATTTGTATATCGTTTGATATCCCTTGTATATTCCTTGTACATATACACGGAATATCCCTTTAGCCTAATACAGACCATAATATTTCATTCTCCTATTGGACAGCGGTCCACAGGCGCCAGGGCCATGCCTCCGGAGTCAGGTTCAAAGCCACCGTCAAGACATGTCTGTACATGCCCGGCCTTGCCCAGGAATACGAGACAGAAATGAGGTTGGCACTAGATTGTTCGCCGTGCATATAAATATGGCGCAGGTGAATACAGAAGTAGAGTTACCCAATAAGTTGAAGCCTCACCCACGATACAACGTGCGGTGAAGTATGGCCTGTTTGGCCCCAAATAGAGCATTGAGACCGCGTGCGAATTAATAACTGAATTGTCAGAGTTTGGCGCTATACCGTCGAGTGCGACATATTTCTATTAAGTCAGTAATAGTCTATTTGTGTATAGTGTATCGTGCGGCTAAAGTTCTACAGTGACCAGCATCACCAACGCTTCCTCGTACCAGCTAGAGTGCTTATCCAGGCTGGGCTGCTTTCATGGCGCTTTCACCCGAGGAGACCTAGACGAGAACCGTGTGGACATGTACACTGGATTAATCTACCCGACGACTACATAGCCCTTTGCGGCTGGATTATATTTGTTTTGGTCCTGTGATTTATGGAGCGGAGAATCGCCGACGCCTACATGTGTGGGATTTACCCTGTGAGGAGCCACGTCGAGTCTGCGCCTCAGAGAGCCTGAGGCCGGCTAGCTTTCTTCACTGTGGAGCTACAGTCTACGGAGAACAGCTGTATTCGTCTGTGGATCAAGAGACTATTGCACCGTCTCCTGTACTTGGAGTCTCCTTAGTCATCGTTGACCAGACTCTCTACTACCGACAGATCCTCTACCCCTGCTGGCTTACAACCGGGGGGACCCTTCCAGTATCTCCCGCTATATATTACTAGTGTACCATAGATATAATTCCCTAAGATTCAGGTTGTATAATTACCTCCTGCGTAACCAGAGAATGGACATTCATTATTGATTTGCCTACGCACATTCCTTTGCCTTATAAGCGCATCCAAAGTAAAATAGAGAAGTATATTATGTACCTTTTGCTGCAATAAATACTTAATGACAACTTTGTGTGGAACCGATTCATTGTGGGAAGTGTTCATCATATTTATATATCATGTACTGTATGGCCAGTAATTAAAGTACATAAAGCGGTAGTGGTTTAATGATACCATACTTATCAATACAGTCAGGGAATTGTACCCCTCAGTTACAGCTAGGTTATGGTTAGGGCTAGGTTATGGTTAGGGCTAGGTTATGGTTAGGTTATGGTTAAGGTTAGGGGCCCGGTTATGGTTCATGCTGGGAACACATCAAAGCAACGAAAAGTTGGCATTCATGAGAATAGCACCAGAAACAACTCATTGTGCATTGGAAAAAAACACATGAAAAATTACTAATGGACTAACAAAGTATTGGTTACTTGACTATAAGAGCAAACAGAACTACTGTATGAATGGCCTGTTCAACTAAGAGGAGGCTGATCCACATTAGTGTAATGTGTTACAAACAGAGCTAGCGATTAATCCTCCCCAGAGGGGGGACTGTTCTGTTGTCTGTCCAGAGGGCGAGATGAATGTTCCCTGAGACGGAGAAGAATTAATGAGTAATTTGTGAATGATCCCCAAGTCCTCATCCCTATTGTGAATAAAACTAATTTAGAGAGCTCCTCATCTGAAAAGGAGGTGAACGCATTGGTGTGTGTGTGTGTGTGTGTGTGTGTGTGTGTGTGTGTGTGTGTGCGTGCATGTGTCTGCATGACATTGAGATAAAATGAGAGGAAAGTAAATGGAGAGAGAGAGCACCATCTCTCATAATGTACGTTATGCAAATGTGGGAAATTCCATTCTTTGTGTATTGTCTTTGTCTAGTGACCTGTGTGTGTGTGAGTGGACACTAGAAGAAGGAGCCTAAGTAAGGTAATCGTCACTACGTTGCTGCGTTCTATGTCACTCACATGTGATCACTATGTGTGTGTGTGTGTGTGTGTGTGTGTGTGTGTGTGTGTGTGTGTGTGTGTGTGTATGTGTGTGTGTGTGTGTGTGTGTGTGTGTGTGTGTGTGTGTGTGTGTGTGTGTGTGTGTGTGTGTGTGTGTGTGTGTGTGTGTGTGTGTGTTACAATGTGTGGTGGTGCACCAGGACCCAGGTGCAGACAAGACAAGGCGGGAAGCAGGTTTTTAATAAACATAAACTCTTAAACAGAAAAAAGGGTACATAAAACTAACAAAACAAGACCTCTCTGTAAACACTGGAAGAGGGGGGGGAAGGAAAACTCTAAACGCTAACATCTAACACAGGGGAACACTTGAAACATGGAATGTGAAACATGGACAGTGCAACATCGACAATGGACCGACCCAGAGAACAGGAAACAAGGAACTCAAATAGTTTAGTTTAGACTTTATTTGAACAGGGACAACACACATTAATGAACATTACTGTAAATGTGTGAGACAGTGTTAGCCAAAGCAAATGTTCAACTGTTGTCCCTGGGCCTGGTGTTGAAAAGCAGCTAAAAAAGAAAGCATAATATATATAGCATCATGCAAAATATGATTGTTATGAATTGAAAATGGGGGACCCTGATGTAAACAAGACGAAAGTCTTTCTCTGTCTTCATCCACTTAACAATTGTGTGTATTGAGCCGTACTGTATTGTACCCATTCTGCAATCTGTTAATACAATTTTCAATCAATCAATCAATGAGTAATATACACAATACACATGAGATACACAATAATATACACAATACACATGAACAAATGACAAACGAGAAACACCTGGGATGATTACAACTGGAGACACCTGGGAGGGGAAACAGACTGACAAGAACTACAAGAAACAACACAAGGAACTGCAAGTATGGACGACAAGACAAACACCAGACACAAAACAAACAGACTACAGACACTAAACGGAGAACCTAATACCACATAGTAACTACAAACACTAAGACTAAACAGTTAACCTAATACAAGACAGTAACATTAGACTGACAGGGGAATATGAAGAAGAGCAAGAGAGAGAATGGGGGAGAGAGAGAGAGAGCAAGAGAGAGAGAAGGGAAAGAACACTAAGGGACAGAGAGATGAGAAATGGGGCGGCTTTGGCTCAGGGGCAGGGGCGGAGCTAGGGGGTGGCTACTTGGGCTCAAGCCCCGAATGTTTTCTGAAAAGCCCTGAATCTATTTAAAAAAAAAAAAAAGAAAAAAATCTTTTTTTTTCTTTTTTTTTGACAATTCATCATTGTTACATGAAAATATGTTTGCACCAGATTTAGCAGAAACTAATTTCCATCTGTGGTCTATCCAGCTGCTAACTGTATTTGAGTGAGTTAAGTCTTGGTGTCATGGTAGACTCAGGCCTAAGCTTTAAATCACAATCAACAAGTTGACAAAAACTTAATTCTTCCACCTTAGAAACATAGCATTTATAAATCAAAAGGACGCTGAAAACCAGATCCATGCCTTTATTTCAAGCCAACTCGACTACTGTAATGCACTCCTTACCAGCCTCCCGAAAAAATACGATGATAACTATTTTATTGCAATGCACTATTGCATTATTTTATTCTATTTTACTAACTATTTTATTGCACTGCACTATTTTACTTTGTATCAGTGAATCATAGACGCCTGGCCATAAGAGCATTCGGAGCATCTCTGCTCTCCCACTATTGAACTTGGGGGAGCAAAGGTATGCTCTTGCTCCACCACTTTTTGATCATATGAAAAATATGATATATCCCCCCCCCAATATATAAATCTAACCATAACTACGTTATGGTTAACTGAGTTTTATAGTGAAAAGAGCAGCTTTATTGGTCAAGATTGAAGGCTCTATATTGCAGGAAATTGCACGTACAGGTTAATTAAATTCAAAAAAAATCTGCCGTGGAGGGGGTCGTAGCTGCAATTGTAGCTTACCACCACCGGTATGACTGTGTATGAACGAATAATGGACTCTGTAAGCGCTCTGGGGTCACTGGGGTGTCATGAAGAGCGCTATATAAATCCAATCCATTATTATTATTATAAACACACATACAGGGATGGGGAGAGGTAGAGCAGGGGAGAACAGTCCATGGATTGGTTAGCCCCTTACGTGACTGCGATGTGCTGGCTTTTTAATACACAGTCACTCTCAGCTATGTTGCTACCAGGCTCGTTTGGACCACCAAGCACTGCTTCCGAGCTCGGGGTGGGTCAAAAATATATCAGATATGAATTTCAAAGGTACCCAGCGTACAATATGGGTTTCACACAGCGACGCGCTGGGGTCTGAAAGCTCGGAGTTGCTAATAAACAGTTTAAATCATTGTTATAAAACGAGTGGTACTCAGAGCGAGCCGTGTATTTCCGCCGTTGGTGTCACAGCACATGCGCACCAGGCAGCCAAATACGGAAATACACGGCTCGCTCTGTGATGCCGCGTTCACGTTAGGTGGGAAGAAGCAGAAGAACCAGAGGACATCTCGTTGCTACAACTAGGAAGCCTTCACGCGTTGACTCGATGAAACGCCCACATCCATACTTCCGCAATTCGTGACGCGAAGTGGGAGATATCGGGGTCTATAAAAAAAATCCCATATGTCCTAGTAGGAATTACCACTAGGAGGCTGACGTGAATGGTTTTTCCCAGTCGGAAGCTGGTTCTTCCGCTTCTTCCCACGTAACGTGAACGCGGCATCACAGAGCGAGCCGTGTATTTCCGTATTTGGCTGCCTGGTGCGCATGCGCTGTGACACCAATGGCGGAAATACACGGCTCGCTCTGAGTACCACTCGTTTTATAAC
Organism: Notolepis coatsorum; assembly: GCF_963971535.1. Classification (NCBI taxonomy): domain Eukaryota; kingdom Metazoa; phylum Chordata; class Actinopteri; order Aulopiformes; family Paralepididae; genus Notolepis; species Notolepis coatsorum. The sequence goes on along the minus strand of NC_140173.1, from coordinate 122,353,595 downwards.
AATGATTTAAACTGTTTATTAGCAACTCCGAGCTTTCAGACCCCAGCGCGTCGCTGTGTGAAACCCATATTGTACGCTGGGTACCTTTGAAATTCATATCTGATATATTTTTGACCCACCCCGAGCTCGGAAGCAGTGCTTGGTGGTCCAAACGAGCCTGGTAGCAACATAGCTGAGAGTGACTGTGTATTAAAAAGCCAGCCCCTGGCTTGTACATCGCAGTCACGTAAGGGGCTATGGATTTGTGGGACATAACAGTGTGTGTGTGTGTGTGTGTGTCTTATAAGTATAGACCCTTTTTTAACATCATCTTGTAGGCAAAGCTCTGCTTCTCTGTCCACATTGCATGTGAATATTGAGAAAGAAAATTTGACAAAATTAAATAAAAAGCAAGAGATCAATAGAGCGTCAATGATAATGACAATACTATTATTTATTGCTGTTTGTCATCTGTTGTAGAGGCCTTTGATTTATTATAGTCTGGGTTTTATGTTCAACCAGTCCCACCTGCAGAAATAAATATTGGTATTAAATACAGACAAAACTAAACTCATGTTGTGTGAATTACCACCATTTTTTATTTTATTTTTTTTACTTCACAGGGACAATTGATTGAATTAGTCCCAAGCTATAAGTACTTGAGTACTTTCTTATTGATCACCAGTTATCTTTAAAATTCCACATTGCAAATCTGGTCTCCAGGCTCAAGGTGAAGTTAGAAATAAATCCTCCTTTTCCTTTAGAGCTCCAGGGAATACCTTGTATCATCAACCTTCGTGCCTCTGCTAGATCATGGTGACGTGCTGTACATTGTACGTGTTGTCAGTAGGGCATCTGGCTGCATGTTAGCCTGGCCTAGCACAATGAATGGAAGCGGACATGGCCCGGTTAGCCTAGGCATTGTCCAACTAACACCTCTCCCGAAGGCTAATTGGCTAACCGGGTACTTTGGGGTATTTTGGGGGGTACTTTGCGGTATTTTGGGGTACTTTGGGGTATACTTTGGGGGTATTTTGGGGTATACTTTGGGGTATTTTGGGGTACTTTGGGGTATTTTGGGGTACTTTGGGGTATTTTCTGGTACTTTGTGGTGATTAGTAGGACCCATTCTGAAGGATGTAGAATGCAAAACCAATATAGTCTATGTATTTGATTTGTTGTCTGTGTTTTCCCAAACATCTGCACTTTATATGATGTGATATTTATCATGTGTTCTTTATATGATGTGATATTTATCATGTGTTCTTCCTATTGCTGCTTTGTTCTTTTACATGTTGTTTTGTTTACTGTTTTTGATCTTTATATTATGACGTGTGCTGCTGCTTCCTTGGTCAGGTCACCTTGTGAAAGAGATCCTTGAATGGCTAAATGGGCTAAATACCTGGTTAAATAAATGTTAAATAGAAAATGAATAAAACATGCATGACCAGGAGTATACTGCCCCCCCCCCCTCGTAGTCATGTTTGTAGTCCTCCTTGTAGTCCTCCTTCCTCCTTGTAGTCCTCCTTCCTGCTTGTAGTCCTGCTTGTAGTCCTGCTTGTAGTCCTCCTTGTAGTCCTCCTTCCTCCTTGTAGTCCTGCTTGTAGTCCTCCTTCCTCCTTGTAGTCCTGCTTGTAGTCCTCCTTCCTCCTTGTATACCTGCTTGTAATCCAGCTTGTAGTCCATCTTGTAGTCCAGCTTGTAGTCCAGCTTGTAGTCCTCCATGTAGTCCTGCTTCATGTAGTCCAGCTTGTAGTCCTCCTTGTAGGCCTCCTTGTATTCATGCTTGTCCCATTCTTCAATATGTCCGCTTCTTCAAAACTCTTCAATATGAGTCTGTGCCAGGGTTGTGCCAGGGTTGTGCCATGACTGTGCCAGGGTTGTGCCACTGACAGGGTTTCACGACTGACTTGCTTACTGCACTCAGTGGAGTCAGCTCAGTGTGAGAAAAACACACAACAAATGAATTATAATAAAGAAAAAAAACCTGCCTGTTCCTTTTTTTTGTACTTCTCTTTTCTCTCTACAGACGTGTGTCTGGCCTTATTTGGTCTTGACAGCTAAGGTCTTTGATCTCATTTGGACTTTGACGCCACAGCCAGACACTTAGCATCATGCAGGCTTTTGAATCTAAATCCTATTATATTCCTCTTGAATGCACAAGTCAGTTTCACAAGACTGTGCACGTGTGTGTGATGTGTGTATTCGCGTTTGCATGTCTGTGTGCTGATGACCTTCCTCATTGCTCATGCAAGAAAGACAGAATATTCGAACCCCCCACGCCCCTGTATATTAGGCCTACTGATGTCATCGCAGCAAAATGGCGAGCGACTCAGGAAATGAGCGAGGCCCATTACTGTATCGCCTTAAATGCCACATTAATCTATGCGTTGCCAATCCATCAAAGCGCCCCACTAATTACGCCCAGTCTGAACAAATAAAAAATAGAAACACTATACACACACAACAGTGTCAACGCTAACCGCTAATCATGATGCTGTGATTTGGGCTGTGAATACAAAATGAGCGTTTTCACTGACCCTCCCACGCAGGCTATCAATCAGCTTGTCAACACAGGAGACATAATCTGCGTTTGATGATCGGGGTTGGGGAGAGGGGCAGAGATGAAACAGGCCCAATATGAATCTGTAATGGGAAAGGGAGAAAGTGTAGCTGTTCTCTCCTCATCTCTCAAGCATCTCCCCAGTTGTTGTGTAATTTCTTCACTTGTCATTCAATGCCTTTGGGCTCCTCGACCACATGTGGAGTGGCCGAGTGGGGCAGCATTATTCCTCCACAGTGCGTGTGACGTGACGTACAAGGCCTTTGTGACGGCGACTTGAATCCATCTGAAATATTCTGAAGTACCCTTGCCTTGATATGATGTGCAATCTCTCTCTCTCTCTCTCTCTCTCTCTCTCTCTCTCTCTCTCTCTCTCTCTCTCTCTCTCCATCTCTCTCTCTCTCTCTCTCCATCTCTCTCTCTCCATCTCTCTCTCTCTCTCTCCCTCTCTCTCTCTCTCTCTCTCTCCCTCTCTCTCTCAGCTTTAGCTTATATTCTTATACTCTGAGGTTGTTTTTGCCTTTATTTAGAGAGCAAAGCAAGCAGGCTGTTATTGAACATGGTCACACATCTGTGATCAGGAGGAATTACCAGATCACTCCTCAGTTCATTCAATAAGCCTTTAATTAGTTTGGAGCTCATATCCAAGGAATATTTGACCCAAAAAACAATGCATTGATGGTGCAGACCCTGGCCCGTGCATAATCTTTTTTAAATTTTATAAGAATAAAGAGGATAGACAATTAGTAGTTGTTGAGAGCTCTGCTGTTTTCTTTAAAGCTTTAAATAATTTCTCAGTCAATTTAACACAGATAGAGTTTCATTTTTCTTTTTCTTTTGCAATATTTGGAACGTCAACATCTTTTAACAGAAAACAGATGGCAATTATTAAGTTCAAGCCCTTTCCATTCCTCTCAAATTGATCTCGAGTGAGTTAACCCTCAGAGTTTAGTATGTCCAGAGATGCAATCCACCCTCCAGATGCATATTGTCTGTGATCCTGGACCAGTTTCATCCCCCTTAGTCTTGTGGCAGTTTAATCATTCTCCTATAAGGCATAACCCTCACTGGCAATGACCTTTGCCCTCTGAGGATTGGGATGAATGCAGTTGTTAACTTTGATCCAGTATCAACTGGAATACGATGGGAGATTTGGTAATCTGACTCCCAGTCAGTGGCGGAAGCTAGAGATGGAATGTTGGTCATAATGTTATTCTCTATGGGACTTGTCCTCCCCCACATCCTGTGGCATTACGCACATGTTGTGCTGACTGAAAACAAAACAAACTAGAAGAGTGCGCACAGTAGAGTGCAAATCTCTGCCAGGCAGCATGCCTTAATATCAACAGTGATTTATCCCAGATCCCCTCATACCCACACAGTACCCTCCATGATCTTCATTGCCCTCTTCAGCGCCCTGGAGTCGTGCAGGGCAGAGGACAGCCGATCAGTCACCCTCTCCCCAGAGCGAATCACCCGCTGCAACTTGGTGAGATCTTTTGCCGCTGCAGCGGGGCCGGGGACCCAGGAGATGATGGAGTGGGTGAGGGTTGAATCAATGATGGCCGTGTAGAATTGGGCCATCATGGTCGTAAGCAGTTTGAACTTCTTCAACTGCCGGAGGAAGAACATCCTCTTCTGGGCCTTTTCAGCAGTGCCATGGTGTTGAGCTCCCACTTCAGATCCCGGGAGATGGTCATGCCCAGAAAACGGCATGACTCCACGGAGGCCACCTGGGTGCCTCCCAGCATGTTGGGAGGGGGCAGGGCTGCTTTCCTCCGGAAATCCACCACCATCTCCACTGTCTTAAGAGCATTGAGCTCCAGGTTGTTGCAGCTGCACCAACTCTGCAGCCTCTCGATCTCCCTCCTGTAGGCCGACTCGTCCCCCCTGGAGATGAGGCCCACCAGGGTGGTGTCGTCAGGGAATTTCAGGAGTTTGACCGAGGGGTGGAGAGAAACGCAGCTGTTTGTGTAGAGGTAGAGTACAAGCTTTTAGGCCTAGCTACAAATGTTTAAAAGGAAAACTAGGAGACCGCTTAAAAGTCTTACACTAGATAACCAGTGAAAAGCTAGACGTGCAGCTTTGTTCTGCAAAAGTTGTGCAAATCTCTTTTTCTTGCACTTGACCAAACAACAAGACAATAGTCACGATGAGACAAAACCAGCGCTTGTATAACCTGTCTGTCTAATTGAGTGACCAGTCAAGAAATAAGCACAGCTTCCTAATGACAGACACTGCCCTTCTCCTCTTTGTACTTATCAATATTTTAAGACCAGGTAAGTGGTCCAGGATATCACCTACTGTAAAAGAGTGGCTTCATGGACCTGCTCCAAAGCTATACCCTTCATTGAGAGGGAGAGTAGCAACTCACTCCACAATGCAGAATTCTAACTAAAGATAATACACTTTGTTTTAGATATATTTAGCACAAGCTTATTATTTTTCACCCAATTAGACACACATTCAAGTTCACTTTGCAGAAGTTTCACGCTCTCTCCATTACCGGAGGCTCTGAGCAGCGAACCAGTGCAGTATCGCCCTCTTGCCTTCAAAAGGTGTAACTTTATACTGAACTATCGATCTATTTCAATGATGGAAATGTATTCAAATCAAATAATTGTCATTGACCGATTTGAAAAATAGTAGGGAATTCAGGTCCTTGGCCCACTGCACCCTACGTGTTCATCCAAATTGGCCTTGTAGTTTGCAAGACACAAACACATGCACCCACACTCTGGGCCGATTACATGCTAAACAGACTGGAGGAACAATTCAACTGTAGCCTTTGCCTGAACCTTTAGAAATGGCTTCATTTATAGACATAGTAGTGGGAATGTGAAAGACACTTCCCCTGCAAATGAACAGATTTTCTCTTCCCAAATTTAGTTTTGGGGGTAATAAAAATGCGTATGACATTTCACTGCGAGGCACACAAACACTAGCCTCATCACACGGTAAATAGACTGCATTTGTATAGCGCTTTTTATCCAAAGTGCTTTACAATTTATGCCTCACATTCACCCATTCTCTCACACATTCACCCACCGACAGCAGAGGCAACCATGCAATATAGACCAGTGAAAGCAGATTCCTATTACATTATTACACTCGCAGATATTACAAATATTCAGTATGGGTCATGTTTGGTGGAAATCAGATGAGGAGATACGTTAATTTGATGGTGGTGCTAGAGGAGAGGTCATGGAGTCACCGAAATCAAGAAGAGTTCATCCTACAGCAATGTATTTAACTGCATGTAGTATGTATGTATTGTAAGTGATGTTATATGTTCTATGTTGGAACAATGCTGTAATTGCACTGAAAACAAATTCCACCAGCCTGGCTGGGTGGTCATTAAAGAATCTAATCTATGCGGTCAGGTGGCGTAGCGGAGA